>NC_092377.1:35298781-35621781 GCF_030028105.1 Mobula birostris
TTGAATAGAACTTTTAGGCCGCAATGAGCAAAGGTATGTTTGGAGAAAAAAGGGTGCAGAATTTCATGAAAAGAACCTCTCTCCAACTGTTAAGCACAGGGGTGGATCGATCATGCTTTGGGCTTGTGTTGCAGCCAGTGGCACGGGGAACATTTCACTGGTAGAGGGAAGAATGAATTCAATTAAATACCAGCAAATTCTGGTAGCAAACATCACACCGTCTGTAAAAAAAAAGCTGAAGATGAAAAGAGGATGGCTTCTACAACAGGATAATGATCGTAAACGCACCTCAAAATCCACAATGGACTACCTCAAGAGGCGCAAGCTGAAGGTCTTGCCATGGCCTTCACAGTCCCCTGACGTAAACATCATCAAGAATCTGTGCATAGACCTCAAAGGAGCAGTGCATGCAAGATGGCCCAAGAATCTCACAGAACGAGAAGCCTTTTGCAAGGAAGAATGGGCAAAAATCCCCCAAACAAGAATTGAAAGACTCTTAGCTGGCTACAGAAAGTGTTTGCAAGCTGTGATACTTGCCAACGGGAGTGTTACTAAGTACTGACTATGCAGGGTGCCCAAATTTTTGCTTCGGGTCCTTTTCCTTTTTTGTTATTTTGAAACTGTAAAAGATGGAAATAAAAAAGTTTTCTTGCTTAAAATATTAAAGAAATGTGTCAACTTTAACTTTATGCCTTTTGGAAATCAGTTCACCTTTTACTCGCTTAGCTATCCACAGTAACAGAAATTTTGACTAGGGGTGCCCAAACTTTTGCATGCCAGTGTACCTGACCTTGCTTTTTCAAGAGCTATGTATAAATGCTATTCCTTCATATATTCTCCAGTAACTTTCTGACGCTGATGTCAGGCTCAGTAGCATGCAGTTACCTGTCTTGTCCTTGCTGCTCTTCTCAACTAAAGGAAGCTATCCTCTGTCTTACTGCCGCCTCACCACCTGTGGCAAACAAAGATGCAAGACTTCACCTATCTCCTCCCTTGCTTCCAAGTGTTCCATGACTTCTAACATCCATCCCCTTCTAAATGCTGTCATGCTCCTATCTACAACATACTGCTCCCTAAATCTCTACCTTGTAACTCATTCTCCTCGGTGAATATAAGGCATAGGAGCAAATTCGGCCATTCCGTCAATCAAGTCTGCTCTGCCATTCCATCATGGTTGATTTACTATCTCTCTCAACCCCATTCTCCTGCCTTCCCCCTGTATTTTTTTGATTCTCAGACGAATCAAGAGCCTGTCAAACCCCACTTTAAATATGCTCAATGATTTAGCCTTCACCGACATCTGTAGCAATGAATTCCACAGTTTCACCACCCTCTGACTCCTCATCTCTGGTCTAAGTGAATAACCCTCTATTCCATCCACTCTGGACCTAGGCTCACCCACTACAGGAATCATCCTCTCCACATCCATTCTATCCAGACTTCTGAATATTCAACAGGTTTCAATGAGATTCCCTCTTATTCTTCTGAACTCCAGTGAATGCAAGTCCAGACCCTTAAAACACTCCTCGTATGTTAACCCTTGATAGATGAAAAGTATTCATTCAGGACTTAACCCACATCACCTCGCTGCATACATGGATCAACCCTTGGGTTTATTAGGGACCTACTCTTTCCCTGACTACCCTGTTGCTCCTGATATACTTATCTGGGCATTCTCTCTTCTCCCCTTTTCCATTGGGTAAATGATACAAGATCCTGAAAGCAGGTACTACCAGGTTCAAGGACGGCTTTTACCATGCTATTTTCACACTCTTAACTGTACCTCTTGTACGATAAGATAGACTCTTGACTTCACATCATACCTCGTATGGTCATGCACTTTATTGTGTACCTGCATTGCACTTTAACTATAGTTCTTACACTTCATTCTGCATTGTTTTTGTTCTACCTTATTCTACCTGAATGGACTGTGTAATGATTTGATTTATATGAACAGTATGCAAGACAAGTTTTTCATGGTACATGTGACAATTATATAACAATGCCAATATAGAATGCCTTGGAATTCTCCTTAAATTTACTTGCTAAGTATATTTCATGGCTTTTCTTTTCTCTCTGACTTTCTTTCTTAAGTTCTCTCATACACCTTCAATAACCCTCAAGAGGTTCATTCAATTCCATTTACCTATGCCTGTCATATGCTGCTTGTTTTTATTCCCAATCAAACCTTCAGAATCCTTTGTCATCCAATGTTCCCTGATCAATAACATCTTTGCCTTACTGGAGTAGGCAGGTCCTGAACATCTAAAACTCCCTTGTTTGGGATTGCAGCAAACTATGTGCTTAAAGCCATTTTAGAAGAATATGTCAATACCACTCATGATACCGATGGTTGCAAGATGATAGTCTATGACATCCAGCTTCATATTTTAGTTTAAATCGGGTTACAGTGTGTATGTTTACAATCTTAGGTGAACAAATGAGAGAAGGTATTTGTAAGCAAATTAATTAGACTATTATTGTACTGCTCCAGAAGAAGGAATCTATGAACCCATAGCTATCCCTTACCCTAAATGATCTGGAATCTACCAGCAGCTAACAGGATTGTCAACACGTACTACGGTGTTGGATTGTAAATATAAAGATCATCTGAGACTGCCAGATTTATGATAATGAAGAACTAATTTATTGATTGAAATAACTGACAAACCCTTAGAACAGAGCTCACATTTTCCAGTTGAAGATCATAATGCTTTTATTTTTACACACTGCTGGCTATTTAGTTTTTGATTCACCAACCACAAAAGAAATCAAGACCAACATTACACTGCATTGAAAGCTTGTCGCTACAGATAAAATTGTCATATGGTGTGTAAAAAACAAACTGTTTGCAGGATAATGGGCCAAGCCATTTTGCAGAGTCCCTTTTTATCTGTGGTTTGAAATCCTTGCCAAATCTTGCTACAGTAATTACTGTTCTGAAATATAAATAATGTTATGCAACTACTTTGGTCATAGATTTACTTGTTACAGATGTGATTGCGTTAACAGACAGTAATCTCAATATTCAGCTGGCCTGGAGTGCCTGAAGTTCAGAAGAATGAGAGGGAATCTCGTTGAAATGTGAAGATAACTTACAAAAGGTACAGGCCGGGAAGCTGTTTCCTCAGGCTGGGAAAGAACTAGAGATTATATTCTCCAAATAAATGCAGCATATCTAAGTGTGTGAAATTTGTGTATGGCATCCACATGTATGTACAAAATATGTAGCTAAAGATAAGTATGTATTAGTAGCTCACTGCACCTCGTTACATTACTAACACGATGAACACTTGGAATAAGAACCCACACATACATTGTAAATTGGTGAAGAAATAAAAAATTATCTTGCATGAAAAGAATCAACAGATTTTGCATTGCAAGGAGACTTGGCTGTGAGTTGACAACATTTGCTACCTAGACAGCAGTTAGACTCCAGAAGTCTAGTAGCAGCTGCTCCTGAGTGGGGACTGGTAAAGCAGCCATGGGGATGGATGGGGGTGGAATCAATACTGAATCAAAACTAACATGAGATGAAGAGAGCAGGCTATATTAGAAATTTGAGCTTCAAAAGATCTATATCATATAGAGAAGAGTGAGACTGCACAGCTACTGTGCAAAGAGAAGAATAACTTTGGATGTGTTTGTACCGGAAAGATGAAGTTGTTGTTAAACTCAGCAGCAAGGATATCTCGTAGGAAATCTATACAGACTCAGTTCTGTGTTTTTTTTTATCAAGATAACAATGAAAACTATGGTGATGTTAAAATTATATCCATAGAAATCAATGTTATTCAGGAGGTCAAGAAACCTAGCAGAAGAGGGTTTGGAAAATGTACTGTATGTTAGCATGTGTTTTAATTTCATAGCAAGAAAAATAAGTTATAATATTGTATTTCACCAAGCAATGAAAATGTTACAGATTTTTTCAATCCTAAATCTTCAGAAATTGTTAGGAATTAGGAAGACATTTTGTAGATACTATACATCATCTTGCTGAAGAATTTGTCTCAAAACCTCATCATGCCATGAATTCCTCCTGTACATTCATAAGATATTTGTCAAATCAATGTAATTCAGTGGATTCTGGTTAACTGGGACACATCAGGCCAAATTATACAGGTATCCCAGTTAACTAAAGTTTCATAGGGATCGTTAAAAAGGTAGAAAAAAAGACTAACTACTCTTTAACCAAGTAATGTGTTTAAATGAAATGCAGAATAAATTGTATCAATGCTACAACAGTACTATAAAACTATATTAGTTCGGTGGAGGAATTCATCTAGTATACGCACAGCTGTGTTCTTTTAACTGTAAAAGAACAAAGTCAGCGAAGCTACCCATTGTAGGTAATGGACTGCCTTCATACAACTTTCAATGATTGCATCCTCCAAATCTCCAAATTGTAGTATTCAAGATGATTGCAGATACTTTCAAATTCTTCATAGTTCTTAACTTGTTGAAGATGGGTCGATCATCTTGAATTATGGTGTGCTCGTAACAACTTGGAACTCTCAAGACAGTGGAAATGAGGATTGAGTTCTGCCTACAACCCCCTACCTGCCCCCACCCCCTTGAGAATTATCAGTCTGTGTCTGTGGTCAAGTTGTTCAAATTCCCGGGGACGACCGTTACTAATAGTTTGAAGTGGGAAAAACACATTACTCTCATCACTAGGAAAGCCCAGAAGAGATTATTCTTCTTACACCAGCTGAGGAAACTTAACATCTCAGGGTGTATCTTGATGAATTTTTACTCAGTCTTCATTGAGAGTGTTGTGATCACCTCGATCACCATTTGGTTTCCCACTGCCTCCTCACTCTCCAAGCCCAGGTTGCAGTGAGTGGTCCACTTAGTGAAGAAGATTACTGGTTGTCAACTACTGACATTAAAAGACCTATTCATTGCCAGAGTGAAGAGCTGAAAAAAAAATTACTGCTGTCTCCACCCACTCTAGCAGTCACCTATTTACCAAATTGCCATTAGGAAGATGCTACAGGTCCATCACCACCAGGACTACATATCATCTTCAAAGCTCCTTTCCCATGGCTATCCAGCTTCTCATCAAAACTCACTCAGGTGTAATACCCTAACTGTCCCTGCACAACATCCATTAAATGGAAACAACAGGAATTCTGCAGATGCTGGAAATTCAAGCAACACACATCAAAGTTGCTGGTGAACGCAGCAGGCCAGGCAGCATCTCTAGGAAGAGGTACAGTCGACGTTTCAGGCTGAGACCCTTCCTCAGGACTAACTGAAGGAAGAGTTAATAAAAGATTTGAAAGTGGGAGAGGGAGGGGGAGATCCAAAATGATAGGAGAAGACAGGAGGGGAGGGATGGAGCCAAGAGCTGGACAGGTGATTGGCAAAGGGGATGTGAGAGGATCATGGGACAGGAGGTCTGGGGAGAAAGACGGGGGGGGTGGGGTGACCCAGAGGATGGACAAGGGGTATAGTCAGAGGGACAGAGGGAGAAAAAGGAGAGTGAGAGAAAGAATGTGTGTATAAAAATAAATAACGGATGGGGTACGAGGGGGAGGTGGGGCATTAGCGGAAGTTAGAGAAGTCGATGTTCATGCCATCAAGTTGGAGGCTACCCAGACGGAATATAAGGTGTTGTTCCTCCAACCTGAGTGTGGCTTCATCTTTACAGTAGAGGAGGCAGTGGATAGACATGTCAGAATGGGAATGGGATGTGAAATTAAAATGTGCAGCCACTGGGAGATTCTGCTTTCTCTGGCGGACAGAGCGTAGGTGTTCAGCAAAGCGGTCTCCCAGTCTGCGTCGGGTCTCGCCAATATATAGAAGGCCACATCGGGAGCTCTGGACGCAGTATATCACAGCAGCCAACTCACATTAAATGGTCTTTCTTGTCTCCTTGTTCTATTGATATTTATTGAGTCTGTTCATCTATTTACATTTCTGTAAGTTTAATTAGTGGTATTTGCGCATGTGACCATTGTGCTAATTGTTGATTGCTCATGGCTATTTGCACTATTGTCTTGTAAATTGTTGGTTGCTGTTGTGTCGTCTGTTATGGTATTGTCCTGTGCTTTATGCTTGGCACCAAACCACATTCAATTCTGGTATTTTTCACATTTTGGCAATAAAGTGATTCTGATTCTGATAGTGAAATCATTTCATTTTCACCCCTGGCATTTTCTGGCGTCTTCAAGCCTGAATGCTAGAAACCACAGTGAGCCGAGCAGTTCTGAGTTATCTAACTGCTTATTCTTCACTAATTATCAGTGATCAAAATCATTGATCTTTGAACACAAGTGCACGCAATTGGTATATTAAAAAACTTTGCTTAAGCACAGTGTAGTATCTAATGGCAACACAAATGCACATGCCTGATACTAGTTAGCAACTGTTTGGCAACAGTCTGCTGTCTCAATTAAACAGCATAATATCACAAATAAATAAAGGTAATCCCATTTTTTTCTTTTGATTAGTTTTTGTTCTTTGAGTTGCCCCAAATAAAGTGGCTCTCCCAATTAACCGATGGCTCAATTAACTGGAACCCACTATAGATTGCTTTAATTCTCAAAGAAAATGACACACATCTTCGGACTGGAAGTCTAAAACCAAGGTGGTTAAACAAAACCACTCCACTAGTAGGATATCTACTCAGAAAATACAATGCAATGGCGCAAGGAGAAAGAATAATGGTGATGAGGTCAGTGAGAACAATTGAGAATTACCATCTCCAGCAATGAGGGAAAGCTAAATAACTTCAAGGGAAAATAATAGTTTAAGTGTCAGTGCATGGAAACAGCTCTGGAACCTGGGCCTTAGCACTCAGATCTGCAGCTGGATCTTCAACTTCCTCACAGACAGGACCCAGGCTGTAAAAATAGGGGACAAGCTCTCCTCTACAATCACTCTGAGCACCGGTGCCCCACAAGGCTGTGTACTCAGCCCCCTGCTGTACTCACTGTACACCCATGATTGTGTAGCCAAGTTTCCATCGAACTCAATATATAAGTTTGCTGATGACACAACAATTGTGGGCTGTATCTCGGGTAATGATGAGTTTGAGTACAGAGAGGAAATTAAGAACCTGGTGGCATGGTGCGAAGACAATAACCTATCCCTCAACGTCAGCAAGACGAAGGAATTGGTTGTTGACTTCAGAAGGAGTAGCGGACCGCACGACCCAATTTACATCGGTGGTGCGCAAGTGGAACAGGTCAAAAGCTTTAAGTTCCTTGAGGTCAATATCACAAATGACCTGATTTGGTCCAACCAAGTAGAGTCCACTGCCAAGAAGGCCCACCAGCGCCTTTACTTCCTGAGAAAAGTAAAGAAATTTGGCCTGTCCCCTAAAACCCTCACTAATTTTTATAGATGCACCGTAGAAACCATTCTTCTAGGGTGCATCACAACCTGGTATGGAAGTTGTCCTGTCCAAGACCGGAAGAAGCTGCAGAAGATCGTGAACACAGCCCAGCACATCACACAAACCAATCTTCCGTCCTTGGACTCACCTTACACCGCACGCTGTCAGAGCAGTGCTGCCAGGGTAATCAAGGACACGACCCACCCAGCCAGCACACTTTTCGTCCCTCTTCCCTCCGGGAGAAGGTTCAGGAGCTTGAAGACTCGTACGGCCAGGTTTGGAAACAGCTTCTTTCCAACTGTGATGAGACTGCTGAACAGATCCTGACCCGGATCTGGGCCGTACCCTACAAATATCCGGACCTGCCTCTTGGTTTTTCTTGCACTACCTTACTTTCCATTTTTTTATTTTCTATTTATGATTTATAATTTAAGTTTTTAATATTTACTATTGATTTGTAATCCAGGGAGCAGGAAGCACAGAATCAAATATCACTGTGATGATTGTACATTCTAGTATCAATTGTTTGGCGACAGTAAAGTATAAAGTATAAAGCAACAGATTGATTAGTCATGAGGAATGATACATATCAAAGTCAGTTTAGCCAAGTATCACTGACAAAGAGTATAATGAACATGAAAACATATTTAAGCAAAGTGTTCAATAAAAATTCCCATCACGGATTCCCCACTAAGAATATCCTGGGGATCACCATTGACCATTGTGCTGGAAAAAGTGGAGCTCCAGCTCTCTACGGTGTTCTGCCATGCTGCTCAGCAAACTTCCAAAATCTTTAGAATGGTTTTCACAAAACGATTGGATCCAGTCACCACATTTCCTTTAGGAGGTCCAGCCAAGGCAGTTACTCATGAAACCAGACTCTACAGATAAATGCTTAAATGATAAGCAGTGTATTTTCAGGTGGGAGGCCTAGCACAAGGATAGACGGTTGCAAGTTGATTGGGCCTGGCATTATTCACTATTTTGTCCCTTTAAAACAAAATACAGGTGAAATAGCCATTGTGGTCTTGCATAATATATTCTTACGATTGAATGATGGTAGCAGAGTAATAAGGGGAGGTCAGAGACCGGCTCCAACTGTCAGGAGTTTGTGCGTGTTTTCCGTAAATGCACGGGTTTCCTCCGGGAGCTCCAGTTTCGTTCTACAATCCAGATACATTGGAGATAGGTTATTTGGTCATAGTAAATTGTCTTGTGATTAGGCTAGTATTAAATAGCTGGGTTGCTGGACAGCACAGTTCATTGGAAGTGTCCACATAAATGTACAATAGAAGAGAATTAAAAACAAAATAGACACATAAAATTCTGTATTGTTGTGTACAATGAATTATATGAAGATAGCTGGTGTGTAAAGTAGAGATATGGTGACAGATTTTGGAGCATTGAGCTGTTAAAAAATTTTTTTGGAGGTGAAGATCAACACACCTGTACCTGATTGTTATTCAGTGACTTCTGCTGAAATATACGGATTTCTGTACTTGATACAAGTCACAGGATTAAATAAAATAGTGAATTTTGTTGCTTAAACTGTATACTTGAAGGAGTTCCATTGTTGCAATGTATCTTGACACCTAGCCTTTGTTAAACTTCAATGCCAGCAAAGAGAAGTAAAACCCAATCTTCAAAGTTCAAAGTAAACAAAGTACACATGTGTCACCATATAGAACCCTGAGATTCATTTTCTTCAATATAAACTTCTATAAGAAGGAAAAATTATGTTATACTGAGGTTAAGAATATTAGAAGAATCAAATGGACCACCAGTACAAAAACGGAGGCAGTTTCCATTGGGTACTTGAAGGGATTTAATAAATATATGGTGGAGCAAAATCTACAAGACTATGGACAAATGACCAGCGGGTGGAAGTAGAGAGTTTTTGTAGTAAAGAACTGACATGTTCATGATGGGCCCAATGGACAATTCTCTGTGTGTAATTCTATGAATCAGATGTTTTGGATTTAAGGGTTTTGCATGACTTAAGTTTACGTTAAATAATAATGAAAGTAAAGTTGAAAAACTAGCAGTTTTTTTTTATTTCTAACGAGTTTAAATACATTTAATGTATCTACTGTTTGTAGTGATAAATGAGTTTTAACATGAAAAATGACTCATAGATATGAAAGGTATCTTTCATGCATGAGCATTAAAAGCTTTTGTTCTGAAATTCTTAACTATCTCCTTAACTTTCTATTCAAAAACATGAACTGCAAGATGGAAGTGTAAATGGCACTCAAAATTTTCTAGCTTCACTTATAATTTGTCCAGAGTTTTTTAGGGGGTTTGATAATTGGGTGGGAATGGGTGAAATTTAACTTTGGCTAGGATAGTAAATGGGTAGAAATGAATTATTTGCCTGTGCTACACCTTGTCTGATTTTCCTTTCCCTCATGGTGATATTCCCTTCTTGAAGCTGAATGTCACCAGAGAAATTTTTCCCTTACCGTTACATTTATTTTGTGGTTTCTTCTGTTTTGACTATGTCCTTGTTTTCCTACCATTATCTTACTATATTTTTTTTCACAAAATTGCCAAGTATCAAGTTCATCTGTTCATTTCACTATCAAAAAAATCTTCTTTGATATTTTCAGTAACTTTATCATGTAAGGAGAGGGATCCCTAGAAAAGGTAAACCCTGTACCTACAGGCATCTTTCCCCTTCCTTTTCATTCCTGAAGAAAGGTCGTGGCCCAAAACATCGACTGTTTATTCATCTCCATAGATGCTGCCGGGCCTATTGAGTTCCTCCAGCAATGTGTGTGTGTTGCTTTGGATTTCCAGCATCTGCAGAAGCTATCATGTCCTTTATAATAATGATTGAAATAATGCTTAAGTATCAGTTTGTATTTTGGCTATTATTTTTAATACTGTGAAGAGCAGCCAAAAGTAGTATGCTTAAAACTTTCTGAAATTCTCCGTTTGAGGCTTTTCAATGCCACCACCCAATGAATTGCCTATGAGCAAAACCTTCATCAACATCTGGGGCTTAAAATGGGTGAAAGTGCATCAGCTGCTGAGTTTACAGAAGATCCCTTTTCCTTTCGATTTCACTTTATGGTAAATCAAGCAGTATTATGTGATAACACAGACCAGAAGGTTTATGAGGAATCTGACATGATTTGTTAAAAATTTCCATCAGCTTTCAAAGATGAACTGATATCAGATCACATGATATTTGTTATCAGAAAGCTAATATTTCTTTTCCATGCATTAATATTAGTACCGTCTTTAATAGGCTTTAACTACACTCTATTGACAATAATATTTTGCCAAATCCAAGTCTTTTTATCAATTTTTGTCATTCCTAATTTTCTGAAGTTGGAAGTTATTCAAAGTACATCAGAGGCAATCAATTTTTGTTACATATAAACTTTATTTTTTCAACTGTCCCAGTGACCTTGCACTATACATTATAAAATTTCTAGAGCAGAATTTCACTTCAGTTGGATTGGAAGACTGATTTTGATTTCATCAGTTCACTTCCCCTTTTCTGTAATTGGTTTTGATGGATGGACTAATTTGTCCAGTTTCAAAATTTATTTTCTTTTGATGAGAATCTTAGGATTCTCCAGTCATCTGTACATAAACAAAACCTACATCCTGTATTTATGTCTGAATAAACTACTTGCTTTGTAAATTATAGCTTGTAAAGCTCATCTGCATTTTGGCATTAACATTGAGATCATCAAAAAAAAATCCAAGACTGTTTAATGAACAGGTTCTTGAGTTCACAGGTTATTAGTAGTTAAATAATTAAAGAGTATTGGAGACAAATGCCTGTGTGGAATTAGTCTGATTGCACTTATATTGTCTACACACTTAGAATGATTCCATGTATTGGGTAAGATCTTTACCATTTTTTCCCAGGAAAATTTGATGTACTTCACCCCCTCCCTAAAAAGGGAGAACTCTGTTTCACTTATGGACCACGTCAGGAAATGTCTGTTTCCCTTGTATTTTAGCCAGGTTCAAACCAATATGGATGTGCAAATGTGTTCTCTAGGGTGTGGCAGAATGGACATTATAGTTTCAAAGAGCTAAAGGAAAGCAAGGGAGGAGCTAGGTGGTGGAGGGGATCAGAACATTTCATGGACTAGCATTGGGATTAGGACCAACAATGAATTAAAGTGAAAGCAAAATTCTCTGAATGCTGGAATCTGAAATAAAACCAGAAAGCTTGGAAACATTTGGCAAGTTGAGAAAGTTAAGGTTAGAACACAGTTAACCTGTCAGATCAGTGATATTCCATCACATTGCAAAAAGATGTATGAAATTAATTTACAATAGTTGCAGCAAAGGTAAGATGAATATTAGCAGTATCAATATATGTAGACTGTGGGATTTGACTTTACTATCCATTGCTTGTCTTAAAGAATGGTGATGAAGAGATTTCAAAACAGCAAATAAAAAACTGGGAGTCTCACATCGCTCTGATAGCCCTCACGTTAATGAGCTCAAATCATCTTTCCCCATGGTGAATATCTTGCTGAAAAAGGTGCAAGTTGTATAGGTATAAGAGAAAAATAAAATTTGAAATAGTACAGAATGGCAGTGATTAAATTCTATTTTTAGGCTTATGTCTAAAATAATAGCACTAGAGTAGTATTGGCAGTGTTCTAATTTGTTCTGTATTTTATTTAAATACACAATTTGACAAGGGGCATCACTACTTGACAGGTGAGACTTCTGGCTATGAAACAATCTCAGGTTCTGGAACCCCCTTTGTGGTGGTTGTAGGACTTTACTCTGGTATTGCAGGAAATAGTTCTGACAGATCTGACCACCTTTCTTCTCAAAAATTGATTCTGCTCTCCTCAGATGATCAATGTGTTGTCTCCAGATGATATCAAATGTAATCTCAATTGTATCAGAGAGTGGTCCAGTTCTGTCTTTAATCTTTTCAAGTACCCACTTTTGATCACCTCTGTAGTCCCCCACTAGGACTGCTTGTCCGAGAGTGAAACATAGTACTTCCTTGTTTGAGGAGACCTCAATTTGTCTCATCTGTTTGTCCTGCATACTCCTTCTGAGATTGGGCTTGAAGAGATGCAAGAGTGAGCACAAGAGACAACCCAGGAACAGCACAGCTGATAGGCTGTTGGCTGTGGAGTGTGCTGCTTTGCGATATGCAAGGAGGAAATTGGTGAGCTTCTGATTCAGTGTCAGTGTATTGTGTTCTGCTGAATTTGCTCGCAGTGCATTCCTTAGACTCTGGACAAACCTTTCCAAAAAGCCATTTGCAGCTGGGTGCTACAGTGCAGATGTAATATGTCTTATTCCATTCTTTTTCAGGAAAGACTGAAACTGTTCTGCAGCAAACTATGTTCCATTGTCGCTCACTAAGTGTCCTGGAATACCAGTCCTTGCAAAGAGGCTTCTCAACACATTGACAATGTGTGAGGCTGTAGTGGAGGCTATTGGGAACACTTCTGGACACTTTGTAGCTGCATCCACTACTACTAAGAAATTTGTGCCCATGCATGATCCGGTAGTATCCACATGAATCCTCTGCCAGGGAATGCAGGCTATTCCCAGGATTGGGGAGGTGCTCCTCTTGCCATCTTCTGTATGAGTTGGCATCCCAATGAGTGCATAGCAAGCTACATGACGAGCTGATCTATTCCAGGCCACCAGAAAAATCTTCCAGCCAACACTTCCATTTTGATCATGTCTGGAATACTGGCATGTTGCTTCTCCAGGTTTGGTGGGAACCTGTTTTAATAATTGAAAAATCCTAAATAGGACTGCAACTGTAATATGTCCTTTGGTCTTGGGGCATCCACCACTGCATACAGCTGTGCAGCACCTGGTCCATAGCTTTGTGCCAGAGTGAGGTGTAGAATGCTACTCCAAAATTAAGCCTATTTTAGCAATAAAGCCTTTTGTGAATGTTTCTTATGAGAAATACTTTGGACTCTTCTTCCATCTCTATGTGTAAGTAGGCCTCAGCTAAGTCCACTTTGCTGAAGTGTTTCCCTCCAGAGAGGTTTGCAAAGATATCCTCTATCCTGGGCAGAGGGTATTGATCTACTGTCAGTTCTGGGTTGATGGTGACATTAAAATCATCACAGACCCTGACTGACTCATCCTTCCTGGCTACTGGGACCACCGGTATCCCCATGGGCTCCAATCAACTTTGATAAGAATTCCTTCAGTCTCCATGCAATCTAGTTGACTAGCTACTTTATCAGGGATGGTATAAGGAATGGGACATACTTTATAAACCTTGGCTGTGGCATTTTTATTTAACACTATTTTACCCTTAATATGATAAAGTTATCCAATACCATTCTTGAAAACTGCTGTGGCATCATTCAGTACCTTTCTTAATTCACTTTCAATTGTCCCTGTTGCTGGAGATTTGCATTACGAATAGTGGATGGATCTCCAGTCAAGTAGTTGTCTCAGCCAATCATACCCTCATAATACTGGTCCTCTTGTTTTTAACCCATACCAGCCCAATGAGGCTTGTGCTTTTGTATTTCACTGTTACAAATGTCATTCCCACAGGAGTTAGCTTTGCTCTGATATAAATTCTACAGGCTTCAGTTTAGTATCTCGGAAATGCCATTCAAACTCATGATAGAAACAGCTGAGCCAGTGTCCAATTCCATTTCAATTAATTTACTGTTCACTTCTGGTGTAACCCATACTGCTTGTCTATTATTAGATTTCACATTGTAAGTCTGAAGTCTATTCAGTCCTTTATCACACTTGTTATTAACAGATTTTTCATCAACAACATGCAGATTAGTGCTCTTTTTGAAACTGCAACTTGACTTTTTATCTTTTTCACTTCCCTGTGCAGTTCATTTATTTTTGTGTGCTCTTTGTATGTGTCCTACTTTGTTGCATTTTCTGCAAGTTTTGCCTTTAAACTTGCATTGGCCTGGTGTATGTGAGCCCCCACCATGTAGTAACACAGTTCATTCAGCCAGGCAGGTTTCTGTTTAGATGTTAGTAAGTTTTATTCATGCTCACTTTCATTCCTGACTGCAACTCAATTGTGTCTCTAGCTGCTGTTTCTATTGTTTCAATTGCTCTGTTAAACGTGAGTTGTGCTACAGTTAGGGGCCATTTTCAATTTCTTTCTTTTAAGACTCTACAAGTTAAACATTCTCTCAGTGCATCATTATGCCCATCACTGAACTGACAATGTTCAGACAATTCCTTCAATTTAGCTACTTAAGCTGAAATGGACTCTGCTTCCTTTTGATTCCACTTTTGAAACCAACGCATTTTGCAGTCAACTATGGTTTCAATTCCAAATGTCCCTGCATTACTTTTGTAATATCAGGAAAGCTCATTTCGGCTAGTTTGTTTGGAGCAGTCAAACTTTTAAACAAACTGTCTGCTTCACATATTACACTCAGCAACTCTGGCACTCGCTTTTCATTGGCTATTTCATTTGCATTAAAATACTGCTCAATTTGTTCAGGATACATCATCCAGTTACATGTTGTGTATTCAAACACATATATCTTTCCAATGTAGCTAGCCATTCCTGCCTTTTAAAATGTATTGTTATTTTTATTTACATCATGTCTGACTATGACTGGAAACCTGTGTTAGAGAGTTTTTAAAGTGAAAAAGTAGTTGGACAAGGGCAGTTCTGCTGTCTTGACCACGGAAGTCCAAGTACAGTGGCACAAACAAGTGTTGCAAACTGGGGTCCTCTTTGGTTGTAGTGTGTAAACATCACATCTTCTGTCGCTTGTCATGCCCTTCGCTCTCCGCGGAGCGTTGTAGCACTGCCTTCCTGGCCATTGGATCTCATCTGCCCAGTCCACTGGAACTGATTTCACACGCTGTCTGCCCTCACCTGGTTCAGCCCGCCTGTTGAAGCGGTGCTCTGGGGTGTGGCCGCCGTCACATGCAAACAGCTGTTTGGAGCCACAAGTGAGAGCCGAGTGTCCGGTGGTGGACCAAAGGTAAGTGAGCTGCCCCAGAATGGACAATGCAAGCCCCTTTGTCAGAGTTGCTAACACTCCCTGGATACCCCATTATCACCTGATACTGTTTATGAACCCGTGAATTTTGTGGTCCAGTTCCTGTCTTTTTGCTTTAAACTCGAGCATCTCTCTCTCTCTCCACTTCCGAAGAATAAAATGTGCTGCACTTCAACAGGTAGGTAGTCGTCTTGAAAGAAAGACAGGGGAGCCGGGATGCATATGTGCTTAGTTTACTTTTAGTGAGGCTCACAAATGACACAGTGGCATAATGATGTATGTCATTCATATACTTCTTTCATATAATGCATAACTATGTAAACAAACAAAGAATGCTTAATCAAACAATATATTTATAATATTACTCAAATATTACTGAAATATTGAATACACTGCAGTTCCTGATGAATGTTTTCTTAATGAAGAGGGGCTGAGGATTCTTGTAGTATGGCTAATATATAAAAGGAGAGGTGTGTAAGATTCTGAGAATAATTGGCAGGATGGTTGCTTAGAGTATATTTATCTATTTCTTTTTGTATTTGGAGGAATCTAGAACAACAAATACATGGTCAATCATTTAGGCTGAGATGACAATGAATTTATTCACTTAGTGGGTGATGAATCTCTGGAATTTCCAGAGGTAGTTATTGAAAATATTCAAGGCTGAGTTATGATTGTTGAATCTAAAATTGCTCAGTCAAGCATTATCGAAGCCATTGGGAATAGTGTTAAAGTCTCACTGAATGACAGAGGAGGCTTGTGTGTTCATAGAATTCACAGAGTTATACATCAGGGAAACAGAGTCTTTAGCACAACTGATCTGTGCGGACCAAGATGCGCCATCCAAACTTGTCACATTTTCTAGCTATTGGCCCATTAGTGCCTAAACACTTCCAATCCATGTATCTGTCCAGCTGCCTTTTAAAAGTTGTTATTAGACCTGCCTCAACCATTTCCTCTGGTAGCTCATTCCACATAGATACCACCCTTAGTTTTAAAAAGTTGCCCCTCCAGGACCTATCAAATCTTTCCCATACCACCTTAAGTCTCTGCCCTCTAGTT
Source organism: Mobula birostris (assembly GCF_030028105.1). Classification (NCBI taxonomy): domain Eukaryota; kingdom Metazoa; phylum Chordata; class Chondrichthyes; order Myliobatiformes; family Myliobatidae; genus Mobula; species Mobula birostris. Next base: position 35,315,156 of record NC_092377.1, read on the forward strand.
CTTGATCTCCCCATCCTTGGAAAAGGACTGTGTGCATTCACTGTATGTCCCTCATGATTTTATCTACCTTTGTAAACACACCTTTTTGCCTCTTACACTCTGAGGAATGGAGTCCTAGCCTGTGCAACCTTTTCCTCAAGTCGTGGTAACAGACTTTTAAAACTTGAGTGGTCATATGACCCAGTCCTGCGCCGATTTCTTCGGCATGATTGCAAGGTCAGTGCCATGGGTTTCTCGACACTGCTTTAGCTATGTTGACTGGGATGCAGTGGAGACACCCTGTAAAGATCAGGTCTGAATTTTCCACAGAGATCTTCAAATCAAAAGTACTGTATCAGTGCAACTTGCATAGTTTCTCATTATTCAATGCTGGTTAGAATTAAGTTACAATTTCATACTGTTTATTCATGCCATTTGGATGTAAAATGTGACTGTACAGCACATTTAGTGTTGAATGCTTAAAATCATCGGAGCTAGAAAATGTACATTTCACCAGGATAAACTGCATTATCAGCTCAGGTTGAGGAAAAAACACTTAACAAACCAGCTGCGGCACCAGTTGTCAGTTTTAACGTGTAAGCAATTATTTTGGATGCCTGCTTTGCTGCAAGCAGGTTATTGTTGTGTTAATAAAGAATTAAAAACTGAATTCAATCTGCACTTCAGATTGAATTCAGTTTTTAATTCTTTATTATGGTAATTTCTTTTACATTGGTGAAAATGAACTGAATTAGAACTTGTCGTTCTTTCTCACTGATAAAAAATCACTGTAATTCCGAAGAATGAGGGGTGACCTCATTGAAACCTATGGAATGGTGAAAGGCCTTGATACAGTGGATGTGGAGAGGATAGACAATAGGCGATAGGTGCAGGAGTAGGCCATTCGGCCCTTCAAGCCAGCTCCGCCATTCACTGTGATCATGGCTGATCATCCACAATCAGTACCCCATTCCTGCCTTCTCCCCATATCCCTTGACTCCGCTATCATTAAGAACTCTATCTGACTCTTTCTTGAAAACATCCAGAGAATTAGCCTCCACTGCCTTCTGAGGCAGAGCATTCCACAGATCCACAATTCTCTGGGTGAAAAAGTTTTTCCTCAACTCTGTTCTAAATGGCCTACCCCTTATTCTCAAACTGTGGCTTCTGGTTCTTGGCTCCCCCAACATCAGGAGCATGTTTCCTGCCTCTAGCATGTCCAATTCCTTAATAGTCTTATATGTTTCAATCAGATCCCCCCTCATCCTTCTGAATGTTTCCTATGGTGGGACAGTCTAAGACCAGAGGACACAGCCTCAGAATAGAGGGGCACCCTTTTAGAATGGAGATGAAAGGAAGTTATTTAGCCAGAGAATGGTGAATCTGTGGAATTCTTTGCCACAGGCAGTGATGGAGGCCAAGTCTTTATGTATATTTAAGGCAGAAGGTGATAGATTCTTGATTGGTCAGGGTATGAAAGGATATGGGGAGAAAGCAGGTGACTGGGGTTGAGAGGAAAATTGACATTTTGGGCCAAGACTGTTCATCAGGACTGGAAAGGAAAGAGGAAGATGCCAGAATAAGGAAGCGTGTGTTGGGGGTGGGGGAGATTAAGTGCTGGAAAAGAAGGAATCTGATTGGAAAGGAAAGTGGATCATGGGAGAAAGGAGAGGCACTGGGGGAGGTGACAGGCAGGTGAGGAGAAAAGATGAGAGACCTGAGTGGGAATTGAAGTAGAGGGAAATGAGGGGTGAAAATACTATCGGAAGTTGAAGAAATCAATGTACATGGCATCAGATTGGAAGCCCCCTGGACGGAATATGAGGTGTTGCTCCTCCAACCTGAGAGTGGCTTGATCACGGTAGAAAAGGAAGCCATGGTGATTGTGTCTTATTACTAATTTATTTAGAGATAGAGTGCAGAAAAGGTCCTTCTAGCCCTCGAGGCATGCCACCAACAACATACCAAGTTAACCCTAGCCTCATCATAGGACCAATTAACCAGTATGCCTTTTGGACTGTGGGAAGAAACTGGAGTACCCAGAGGAAACCCACGCAGTTAGTAGAAAGACTATACAAACTCTTTACAGGTAACATCAGAATTAAACTTTGAACTCCGACGCCTCAATCTGTAAAAGTGTTGCAGTAAGCTATCCTGGGGCTCAGGACTTATGCCTGTATGTGCTGTCTCATAAATCTCATCTGTTAAAATAAAAAATCCACAGTGAAAACTACATATGAGCCAACGTAGCTTCAGGCTAAGATTAAGCAATTATACTGGAAGAAGAAATAGGCACTTTAAAGGATCAAAACATCTCTTTCCTTTTATAAATAAAATATTGAGTTAGAAGTAAAATCTGAAGTATGATATAAAAGCTGGTCTATCATCATCCGAGAGAATAAAATGCATTTTAATAATTTTAGTAATAATTTTCACCTGAACTATCCCACCAGTCTTTTGGAAGAAAGTGAACAAGGGCATCTTCCCCATAAATTTTCTACTGATGTTGTACATATTTTGACAGTGATTTGTCTGTTTTGATGACACCCTTGGGAACATTTCCTCTTTCTGGATATTAATTTGGAAGATCAAACAGTAGATGCATTGATACTGCACTGTGCTTTCAGTAGCATTGGGATAAAGAAATGGATAAGGAACAGTTAAGGAACTGAAGATTTGTTTCATCTTCTGAAACACTTCAGATGGTTTTTTGCACTTCCTGAACAACCAGCAGCTGAAACAATTTTTCATTGTTTTGGACCATTTCAACAGAGATGTAGGAGTATGTTTTTTTTGGCAATGTGATAGTTCTGTCCACCTGACTGGGCTGGTCGCTGTTTTGTAAGGGTTTGCAAGGGCTGTGTGAACTAGTTCCAGTTTTGCTTTATTTTTTCCTATTTTGATTACTGAAGAAAACAGAAGAACACCCGCTGAAATTCGTTGTAATCATATATGAGAAGTTCAAGAGGTCAAGCATATTTCCTCTTTTTTTCATACTGTTTATGTCTTCCACCCTGGAGTGTTCAGTAAGACTAATGTGTAAACTTCAGCATTGCCTGTGGAAAAAAAAAACTGCCCCATGCTATCAGATAGTTGAACCATAACTTAATGTTGTTTGAAGACAAGGCTTTAAGTGTAGATAGTTAGCACAGTTTTGTAAATACCAAGGGACATCATTTACTTTTGAAATGTTGCAGTCCACAGTTTTGTACATGCAACCCCAAACCATGCAGAGAGTCCAGTGGTGAGGTCAGCCATGCAGTGCTCACTTGAAGCCTGCCAAACTAGATATGACACAATGCAACCAGCACAAAATGGACACGCACAGGAAACCTGCATTGAACTACAGGTAAAACTTCACTCCTGTACTTTTTAAAAGGGATCCCTTCTTGCTATCAGGCTTGTGAGGAATTTCGTTGGAGTGGCACTCACTGTTTCGTATGGTGTTAGGTTTTTGAACTGTGGGTGTCGCAAATAACTCTTCCACATTTCTGTGGCTGCATGGGCATCCAGCAAAGCTATGAGCATGAGGAGAGGTTCTGAGTGATGAACTTTTCAGGAAGCAGCATCCCTGTCTGCAAATATCTGAGCAACAATCAATCTGGAGGCTAACATTTTGTAAAATTGTTTACTGAGCTCTGCTGCACACAAAGGTCTAGCAGTGAACCCAGACCTCGAACATTCTGCCTTATAACTGGAAAATAAACACAATCACATACTAGGCTCCACCATAAGATCATAAGACACAGGAGCAGAATTAGCTTATTTGTCCTGTTGAGTCTGCTGTGCCAATTGATCATGGCTGATTACTGAACCCCTTCTGTCTTTAACCATTAACAATCATGAACACATCAACCTGCAGAGCTTTTTGTGACAATGAATCCCTTCTGATTTATCACCTTCTGGCTAAAGGAATTCCTCCTCTTCCCTGTTCTAAAAGTACATCCCTTTATTCTAAGTCTATGCCCTCTGGCCCTAGACTCTCGCACTACTGGAAACATCCTCTCCACTTCCACTCTATCTAGGCCTTTCAAAATTTGATGAGTTTCAATGAGATTCAAAGTTCAAAGCAAATTTATTATCAAGGAACATATATGTCACCAAATACAACCCTAAGATTCATTTTCTTGCAGGCATTCTCAATAAATCCATAATAGAATAATAACCATAATAGAATTAATGAAAGACCACACCAGTTTGGACATTCAACCAGTATGCAAAGGAGAACAAACTGTGCAAATACAAAACAAAGGAATAATAATAATAAAGTAATAAGCAATAAATATCAAGAACATGAGAGGAAGAATCCTTGAAAGTGAGTGTATAGGCTGTGGGAAAATATCTATGATGGAGCAAGTGAACTTATCCCCTTTGGTTCAAGAGCCTGATTGTTCAGGGGTAATAACTGTTCCTGAACCTGGTGGTGTGAGTCCTAAGGCTCCTGTACCTTCTTCCTGATGGCAGCAGCAAGAAGAGAGCATGTCCTGGGTGGTGGGGATTCCTGATGATGGATGGTGTTTTCCTGTGACAACGCTCCATGTAGGTGTGCTCAGTGGAGGGGAGGGCTTTACTGTGATGGACTGGACCATATCCACTACGTTTAGCAGGAATTTTCATTCAAGGGCATTGGTGTTTCCATAGCAGGCTGTGATACAGCCAATCAATATTACTCTCCAACGTACATATATAAAAGTTTGTTAAAGTTGTAGATGTCATGCTGAATCTTTGCAAACTCCAAAGGAAATAGAGGCACTGCCGTGCTTCATAACTGCACTTATGCCCTGAGCCCCCAACAGATCCTCTAACAAATAACCCTGAGAAATTTAAAGCTGCTGGCCTTCACCACCTCTGATCCTCCGATGAGGACTGGCTCATAGACCTCTGGTTTCCTCCTCCTGAAGTCAAGAATCAGCTCCTTGGTCTTGCTGATATTGAGTAAGAGGTTGTTATTCTGGCACCACTCAGCCAGATTTTCAGTCTTTCTCCTACAACCTGATTCATTATCATCTTGAATTCAACCTGCAACAGTGGTATCGTCAGCAGACTTGAATATGGCATTGGACCTGTGCTTAGCCACACAGTAATAAGGTAAAGGGAGTAGTGCAAGGGCTAAGCACACAGTCATGTGATGCACCTGCGTTGATGGAGATCGTGGAGGAGGCATTGTTGCCGATCCAAACTGACTGGGGTCTGCAAGTGAGGAAATTGAGGATCTAATTGCACAAGGAGGTATTGAGGCCAAGATCTTGAGGCTTATTGATTAGTGTTGAGGGAATGAAGGCATTGAATGCCAAGCTGTAATCAATAAAGAGCATTTTGTTGTATGCATATTTGCTGTCCAGATGTTCCAGGGTTGAGTGATATGCCAATGATATGGCATCTGCTGTGGACCTGTTGTTCCGGTAGACAAATTGTGGTGGATCCAAGTCACCTCTCAGGCAGGAGTCGATATGTTTCATCACCAACCTCTCAGAGAACTTCATCACTGAGGCGGGTTACTACGTTCTTCTTAGTCAGTGGTATAACTGAAGCAGGTGGGTAGCTCAGACTGCCAAAGTGAGAGGATAAAGATATCAGTAAACATTCCAGCCAGTTGTTCAGTCTAGGGCTTTACTGTTTGGCCAGGTACACCTTCTGGGCCAGATTCTTTTTGTGGGTTCTTATTTTTTTTAACCCCAGGAAGGAGAAGTCCAGAGCCATCAAATGATCCTTATCTGCTTCATTCCTGGGATCATTCTCATGAGCCTTCTATCGACCCTCTGCAACACCAGCACATTCTTCCATAGAAATGGGGTCCAAAACTGTTCACAATGCTCCAAAAGCAGTTTGACTGAAGCCTTAAAAAACCTCAGCATTACATTCCTTCGTTTGTATTTGAATCCTCTCAAAATAAATGCCAACCTGTGCCAAAATAAATGCCAACCTTATTACCAATTTGACCTGCAAGTTAACCTTTAGGAAATCCTGCACTAGGATTCCCAAGTGCATTTGCACCCTTGATTTCTGAATTCTTTCCCACTTAGAGAACAGTGTATACCTTTGTACCTTCTACTGAAGTGCATGACCAAACACTTCCCTACACTGCATTTCATTCCTCCCAACCTGTTCAATACTTTCTGCAGACTAGGTGCTTCTTCAAACTTCTTGCCTGTCTAGCTATTTTTGTATAATCCACAAACTTTGCCACAAAGTAATCAATTCGATCATCCAGGATATTAACATACTGTATATTGTGAAAGTAGCAGACTCATCACTGCCCTCTGCACCATGACGGAACGGCACTACTTACTGGCAGCTAACCAGAAAAGGCGACCGTTACTCCCACACTTCACTTTCTACCATTCAGCCAATCTTCTATCCATGCTGCTATCTTTCCTGTAGTACCATGAGCTCCTGCTTTGTTTAACAGCCTCATGTGTGACACGTTGTCAGAGGTCTTCTGAAAATCCAACTTAAATAATATCCACTGACTCTTCTTTCTCTATCCTGCTTGTTACTTCATCAAAGAATTCCAAAAGAATTGTAAGGTGACATTTCCCTTAAAGAAACCGTGCTGACTTCAGCCTATTTTATCATGAGCTTCCAAGTACCTTGAAATCTCATCCTTAATAAAGGACTTTAAAACCTCATCAAACTGAAAGCAGGCCGACTGGCATGTAATTTTCTTTTACCTCCCTCCCTTCTTAAAGAGTGGAGTGACATTTGCGATTTCCCAGTCCTCATTCCTTACTCTAGTGATTCTTGAAAGATTTTTGCTGCCTCCACAATTTCTTCAGTTACTACATTCAGAACCCTGGGTATACTCCGTCTGGTGAAGTTGACTTCAGATCACTGAGCATCCTAACCATATTTTCCTTCGTGATAACAGCTGTACTCATATCTGATATTGACTCTGTCAATTTACTGGCATGTTACTAATGTCTTTCACAGTGAAGGCTGACACAAAATGCTTATTCAGTTTATCCATCATTTCTTTCTCCAGTGCTACTTCTCCATCATTCTCCATCAGTCTTGACTCTTTTGGTAAGAAGATAAACATCAATACTGACACTAATCTATAGTATCAGTAGCTGGTTCTGAAACAGAAAATGTTGAAAATACCTAGCAGATTAGATAGTATCCATGGAATCTATGCCAGTGCAGGAGGATGGGTTAAAAGTTCAAGGTACATTGATTATCAAAGTATGTGTATAGTATACAACTCTGAGATTTGTCTTCTCCAGACAGCTATGAAACAAACAAACCCTGGTGCCATTCAAAGAAAAACATCAACACTCCCATGCACAAAAAAATTGCACAAATGACTACAAGAACATCAAACGCACCCATGCACAATAAACAAATCGTGCAAGCACAGAATAGAAAACTATAAATCTGAAAGACTCCAATTGAGCTACTGTTCAATCCATAAATCACAGGTGCTGAATTTCAGTACCATCCTCCGACAGCGTCGAGGGAGAAAGAGAGAGAGACCAGTCTACTGCAGGGCCCTTGCTCTGGGGTCGCAACCGAGAAGGAGAGAGAGAGACTGTCACACGCAGACACCTTCTTCGGAAAGCGTCGAGGGAGAGAGAGAGAGAGAGAGAGACCAGTCTAACACAGGGACCTTACTCTGGGAGTCGCAAGCGAGGAGAGAGAAAGAGAGACTATCACACACAGACACCTTCCTCTGACAGCATTGAGAAAGAGAGAGACCAGTCCAACACAGGGACCTTATTCTGGGAGTCACAAGCGAGAAGGAGAGAGAGAGAGAGAGACTATCACATGCAGACACTTCCTCTGACAGCAGCGTGCAAGAGGCTGGTAGTCAGCACTGAACACTTGCTGGCCTTCCGCACCAGCCTCGATGTTTCAATTTTCCTTGAAGCTTTAATCAGTGAGATCAGTAACCAATGGAGTCGATCGTAGACTCACACCTCATCTCTAAGCTTCTAGACCTCGAGGCCACTCGGGTCCTGGAACCTTCCCAGAGACAGCAGAAATGCAAGATCACTTAATCAATCTTCAAACTGTAGATCACAGGCTCCAACAATACCAAAAACACATTTAAGATTCAAAAAAAAGAAGGCGTAAAAGAAGTGAAAGTCTATCTGGAAGATGTTGCCAAGATAGTATTGTATATTGACCTTTAGTAGAGATGGGTGCCTGCTGGTCAGTGTGTATGTGATGGGCTGAATAGCCTGTTTCCATGCCATCTGAACGCCTCTGCCAATATGTTACAACGTACATCAGATGCACTACATCTGTTCAGCACTCATTAGAGGCCCAAGGAGGAAAATTTACCATTCTATACAACCTACCTGTACTCTTCTAATTAATCTCTTTGTTTGATGTGTCACTTTATCCTGTACAGTTTTAGCAGCTGGTCATCAAACAAACCTGGCTGCACAATTGTATTACAAAAGCAAAGCACTTTGGCATAAAAGTGCTAGAGAAAGCGTCAGCACTTTAGATGAAAGGTAACGCACCGTGCAAATAGAGCTAATGTGTCAATCACAGAGTAACAGTTTCAATTAGCTGTGCTGTGCCAATGTGGTTGGAAATCTTATGTGGAAAAAATGATCACGTTTCATGCTTTGTACACCCTATAGCGATTATTCCATTTACAGGGAGGGTATTACAGTGCAAATATCTTGGTCTTTTTTTCTTCCAAAAGCGGCAGGAAAGCATTAACATGCTATGTTTATATAGAATCTTTAACTTAGATTTTAACATAATTTTTAAAGCTGGTTGTTCCGGGGCCAGAAGATATTTTGCATTAGCCAACATAAGAATGCAAAGTAGATCTGTTAATCTTTACTGAATGTAATAATGCATAAATGCAGCAGCCGTTTTGGATCATATGCCTGGACAAGAATTATTACTGAATGTCCTGATTGCATGGACAAGCAAAGATTGTATTAGAGCAACTTACTGTGTTGCAATAAGGAGTTGTAAGCCTGAGTATTGGGGGTAAATTAAGTAAAAATTGATATTGGGCCAAAAATTGAAATAGAGAAGAAAAGGAATTGGCAAAGAATCTATATGTGGAACCAGAGAATGTGGCTGAGAACTTAAATGAAGTTCCGTAAAACACTCCTTACTCTCCCACAGATGCTGCTTGACCTGCTGGATTCCTCCAGCAGTTTATTTTTTACCTCTGGACGCCAGCATCAGTAGTCTGTTTTATCTCCAAGAATATTTCCTAATGGCAAAAGTAATTTTGTTGAAGAATTTAAGGAGGGAGATTGTGAGATTTTAAAACAAAGTCAATTGAAGAGGAGGAGGAGGTATTAGTTGGTTTAATGGGCTTAAGGGTGCATAAATCCCCAGGGCCTGATGAGATTTATTCGGGGTATTGTTGCGTGAATGAAGTCACCAGAGAGAAGTACTGCTAGATATAAAGCAGTTTCTTTATTTCATATCACAAATAAGCTGGCAGCCTTTTGAGTCACAAGAGAGAGACCCTTTAGAGCAAGAGGTCTGCCTGGCCCAGCACTATGTTTCTATGTTTCTAACACTACGGGATATTTTATATGATAAAGATCAAAGGACATTTCAGGCTAAGGGTAAAGGACAATTCCATATTTACAATGCTTCCTTTGAATTACATGTTCAAGCAGTTTCAGATGCCTGGATCTTCCCACCATCACACCTCCCTGTTCACACCTAAATACACACAAGTAATGAATTTAAATAAGAATCGTCTTAACTCGGTTCATGGTTTTTAGGAACCCATTGTTCGGAGATGCATTTTAAATTTAATCCACAATTCACATTCAGATCTGAAGGCTAATGGCTGAAGTCAGTTGAAGTTATTTGCTACATGTGCTTACCCCAAAAAGCGCTCTAACACTGGGCTGCTATGGAATTTTCAAATCTTCACAGTGGTGCAAGTTGACTAGAAGAGAGAAAATGTGGTACCTTTATTGAAGAAGGGCAGTATGGATAAGCCAAATAACAACAGGCTGGTAAATCTAGTCTCAACTAATTAAATCTTTCATGGAGGGTCTCATCCCAAAATGTCAACTGTTCATTTTCCTCCATAGTGGTTGCCTGACTTGCTGAAATCCTTCAGCATTTTGTGGATATTTCTCCGTAGTCACCAGGATACAGCTTGGGATGGAACATTTGAGCAATAGGAAGGGAGTGCATAGATCAGATTTGTTTTCCTTCATGGAGAAGCTTGAATGAACAACCTGATTGAAGTAGATAATATGAGAAGGGTATTAATAAAATACTCCCTGAGAGTAATTGACAGGGTAGATAATGACAGGTTGTTTCCTCTCTAGAAGAATCTAGAGCTAGAAAATAGATTTTCAGGTTGAGTGGTCAGCCAGTTGGGATTGAAATGAGAACAAAGTCCTCTACTTAGAAGATTGTAAATCTTTTGATGCTTAATGAATGAGATTGTGCAAGTTGGGCATGGACAGGTTTTTAAATTCCTGAAGAAGTGTACTTCATAAGCCTTTTATTTCGTAAGATCATAAGATGTAGGAGTAGAATTTGGCCTTTCAGCCCATTGAATCTGCTCCACCATTCGATCATGGCTGATTTATTTTCCTTCTCAACCCTATTTTTTTGCCTTCTTTCCATAACCTTTGATGTCTACTCATCAGAATCTATCAACTTTAGCTTTAAATATACCTAATGATGGCCTCTATAGCCATCTGTAACAATGAATTCCACAAATTCCACCCTCTGGCTTAAGAAATTCCTTCTCATTTCTTTTCTAAAGGATCATCATTCTGAGGCTGTGACCTGTGCTCCCAGACTCTCCCAGATTTTGGGTGGAAATCCATCTGAATTACGGCAGATTCAAACCGTTCTGATTCAAATTCTCACGTCTTTAATCCCTGTTGAGTGTAGCAGCATTTACTGTATTAGACTGTTTTAAACATCCTTATAGCAAAAAAATATTTTGGTGACAAAGTAGGGACAAATATTTAGCAAGCAGCTTATGGTAGTTTCTATTTGAATCCCAACAAGGTTTGTTTGAAAGAAAAGTGTGGTTATTTTTACCACCTTTTGAATCAGAGCTAGTTTTAAATTAATGCTTATCCTCTTGACCTTGTAGAAAAATCTAATTCAGTTGGAAATTATTGAAAGCCTCTAGATACTGCTAAAAGTATAAAAATTGTCAAGTCCATCATATCACTAGCAAAAACTGTGCACACAAATGTGATCTTAGCATTCTGGTAAATATACGTTGTTCCTAAATCAACCCATATATGTAGTGAGTTTGGCAGAGAAATTGAATCATAAAGTTTATTCTCTTTCAGATTGTAGATATATGTTGTAAAGAACAATGCTAAAATTAATGCACTTAGACTTTCAGCTGTAATTTGTTAGCTGCTAAACCAAAGTGATTGCGTTGAGTCTTAACATGCTAAATGAAAGTTTCTTAACTTTCCATGAACATTCCCTGCATAAAATACGATCCTATGTGATTCTGTTTTCTACTCTTCTGCCACATTTTCATCTCTTTAGAAGCCATCTCTTTAGGCTAAGCAGTCGTTAAAGGTTGGGCAATGAAAACTATTCAAATGCATTTCATTTTCTTTTTAGATATTATGGCCAAAATATTAAAGGAGCTTGGATCCAATGTGGGAAAAAATTCTTGAGTTTAAATCAAACTGAACTGCTAATCAAGAAGAGTAACTCTCACCCCCATTTAGGCCCATCAGTGCTGATTAGCATTAGGGAGGATGTAAAAGTAGATTTAACTGGGAACGGAATTGTCTTATGGTTAATCTATGTATTAGCAATTTTGTGGGATATTAGGTGGTATCTAAGCTACACTGTCTATTTTCGATATTAGGCAGTTACAAAACTAAACTCAGCCACTGTAAGTGGCTGACTAACTTTCACAGCTGGTGACATTAGTCCTGGAGTCCTGTGGGGAGTTTGAGCAGGACTGACTGCTGAGCCTGGCTGACCTCCTTTTATAGAACGTGGGAATGTTTCTGGCTTATGTTGAGGTCTGATGCCATGGCAAGCATGTTCCCTGAATCTGCTGTACAGCTCTTTTATCATTTATTTCACTGAATTAAAATGTAAATTGTTAAGTACTTCCATGCAGTTGGCAAATTTAATGAATCTACATTTAGGGTTTTCTTGGAAAAGCTAGTTTTTTCCCCCAAAAGTACACTTTATTCATAAACTATGTAACACTATTATTGTTTGTCAGCATTCATATACAAGATAGATTATTATAATTATTCTGTACTGTACACACAAAGCCCTGCATTCTACTTACAGGAATAACATATCAGAATGACATACATTTTTCCTTTACCTGTATTCCCAAGACAAACAGTCTAAAGATTGTTTTCACAAGTTTCAGCCTTTAGTATGCAGAGCTGGAATGATCTTCAACTGTGGCCGAACCCCAGAGAGTTCTTGTTGAGCTGGCCCTAAACTTCACTGCAGCCAATAGCACATAGTGCTGGGCCCAGTCTACAACAGTTGTTTGTCAACAGTTCGCTGCACCAGAACACCAGCAGGTTTTGAGCAAACCAAAGGCTGCTTTTTGCTGAACTATTGATCTTCCATAAGTAGTTGATGTTCCCTTGATATGGATCACTGGGGACAACCCATTGAGATACAAAGAGTTGTGTATCTCTTTGGGATGAACCTCAAGAAATACAAGTGTATCATCTTTCAAGTGTTCTCGACAGAGTACATTTTAGTGTGATGCCTTCATCTCCACCACAGAAACCCTAAGCATAGTGTATAGTGGCAGACTCTGGTTATTTTTAAAGGATCTGACAGGATGGATCCTTGTAATAATTGGGTAAACAAAGTCTTAGAGTTTTTTAAAAAGTTCTGGCAATGAGGCATTCTGACAAATGATTGAACTTTCTTGGGGAGCCAGCTCCAGCTCCAATGTCCCCATTTTTTTTCTGATGTTCTTATACCTGCATTACAAGTTCAGAACTCAAAGATGTTAAGCCCTATTCTGATATAAATAACCACGAGTACCCTCACTAAATGGAGGTTATACCGTAACTACCCAATCTTCAAAGACTAATTCACTTCTCTATCTATTCTCCACAGCGAGGTTAGCTGCCAATATCCACTGTTTGAGTGATGGTTCCCTCCCTCCTTACCAAGAACAAAAAACTTCCAGCTAGCAAATTAATTTAAAACACAGTTGAAGAGAAAATCTGCAGATGCTGGAAATCCAAGCAGCACACACAAAATGCTGGAGGAACTCAGCAGGTTAGGCAATATCTATGGAAAAGAGTAAAGAGACAATGTTTCGGGCCAAAACCCTTCATTAGAACCCAGTACATTATTTTTAGTGATACACATTTAAATCCAAGCAATGTTCTGAAAACAAATTTAAAACTCACAGAGGATTTCTATCTTATAAAAGATTTCCAAATTTCAAACCATTTCTAACAGAAAGGATTTCCAAAACACAGGAACAATTCCTATACTAATGATACAGACAAAAACCAGTCGCCCATTGCAACTATCAAAGGCAAACAAATGGACTCTAGTTCACCCCATGTTTCCTTCATGCTTCTTGATGTTCCTTACCCCATTCCTAAGCCTAAACTACTCCCTATATCTATACAATTTCTTTGTCACTTCGATGATCTTACACACATGTGAATTTCTTCATATAGCCTTTTATACACAAATGGTCTAAAAGCTTCTTGGAGACACAGAACCCAGCTACTCACAATTAATGCTGTGAAGCTGACTTTATGAGTATACAAACTTCCCAACTTATTAATATTCAGTTGTTGACATGCTAAGTGATTGTCTCCATCTGGTCTGCAAGCTCCCATGAGCTAAACAACCTAATCAATGTCTGTTTTGAAACAAGGCAAAATGAATAACACATTGCCTTATATTGCTCCTCTTCAGCAGTTAGTACCAAAATTATGGACCAGCAGAGTACTCTATAGATATTGCTTGTTTGCAAGCTATGTTTTCAAATTCAAACTGATTACTGCTTTCTGTTTACATTAACAACTGAAGACTGGCTCCTACTCACAACCAGTAGCTAAACAATGAATATAGTTGAAAATTTAATTTACAGCTGTTTGATTTTTATGAGTGGTAGCTGCTGTGTTTATAAAGCTAAGCTTGGCAAAAACAAGAGACATCCCTGGTCCAGGAAGCGAATATCCTTTATGTGTTTCCACTACCCTTACAATTCCAAATTATAACCACTCTGTGCATTCAAAAATCCATTCATCCTCCTAATTCATTGTTTCCAAAAACTTTTGTAACTATCACTCTTTATCTTATGTCTAAACCAGTTTTGATCCTTTAAGACTTCACAAATTTCCTCTCGATCTTCTTTATCCCAAGGAGGTAAACATGAATTTATGTCTAACTACATAGCTAGAATTGCTGGTGGTTCTAGTCACCATTTCTATAAAACTGTTGAAATAAAATCCTCCTTTGCAGTGTACACACACATTGGCCTGTAGAAATTCTTGCATACTTGCTGCTCAGATTCTTTAGTAAAACACAAGATGTTGATACAAAGCAGGCAGCTGTCCAGATACATGAAGATGATAAGTGATATGCGGGTCTATGCAAAGAAACTATATATTTTTCTGCTTAAATGTCTATTATTTCCTTTAAAGCTGCAATGAATTCTGGTGAACAACTTCTGCATACTCTCCAAACCCTCGACATCCTTTCTTCAATTTGATGACCAGAACTGGACACAAAACTTCAAATCCCAAATACTACCTAAACAAAGTTTTATGTAACTACAACATCAGGTCCTGATTCTGTTAATCAATGGTCCAATTGATGAAGACATCCTTTCTTTACTGTCCATCTGCATGTTCTACCATTTTCAAGGAGCAGCAGACATGGATCCCAAGATTGAGATCTGTACATCAATGCTGTTAATAATCCTGCCACTTATTGTATTCTTCCCCCTTACATTTGACCTTCCAAAGTGCATCACCTTGCCACTGCCTAGATTAAACTGCATCTGCTATTGCTTTGTCTGTAGTTCCAATCGATCTATCTCCTGCTGTACCTTTTAACATCCTTCATCACCAATTCATGTGTCGCCAACAAACTTATTGATCAGCTCATTTACATTTCGTCCTAGTCACTTGTATGTTCTGTATATTACAAACAGAACCTGGTGTTTTTCTCCTTGAGGCAAAGAGAGTCAAGAGGAGATTTGAAAAGTCTTTCAGGGTTATTTACTTAGGTAGGGCAAATAGAGAGATACTGCTACCATTATCAGGTAGCTCAAGGACCTTAGATCAAAGATTTACATTTTCGAACAAAAGCTATTAGGAGAATTTGAAGAATTTTGTGGAATAAAAGACCTTCAAGTTCCCAAACTATACTTGAATAAATGCACACAGTTATGTGATAAAGTAAAATGAATGCCATCATAGCAAGAATATTGGAATATACGTGGTGATCTTTTCCAGTTGTGTACTGAGAGGCGGGTTATGATGTCAGCCATTGTGAGGCATTGATTGGATATCAGAATTTCAGGCAATGTTTTCTCTGAACCTAATGTGATGAATGTACATTCAGTGGTAGGAATGAGATAGCACCAGTATGATTTAGGGTGATCATCCACTTCTTAAAGAGTAGAAGCTGAATCATAATTTGTCACTTCTATTCTGGATAAATTGAATGCAAATTTTCTGACCATTTTGCAGAGCACTTTCATTCTGTTCATGAGAGCTACACTGAGATTTCAGTTACTTGTCACAGTAATTTTTCCTCCCATTGGCCACTCTGGCCTTTCTGTTTCCTACCTCTTCCACCATTGCAGAGGCCACTGAAGAACAGCACGACATTTTCCATCGAGATGCATTGCAGCCTCCAAGACTCATTACCAAATTCAGCAATCTCAGGTCTTCATTTGCATAGGAACTGGCCAATTCTGTTGTTCAGTTATCCATTCAACTGCCCTTTATTTGGGACATTTCCACTTTTGGTTTTAGTTTCCATTTTCTTCATTCTCACCTCTGTGCTGCATGTCAGTTGTCACACATCTCTTTGTTTTTCTTTCTAAACCATCCTCATTAATCTTTGTAGACTGAATCTCAATGCAGCAACTGCACCCTCAGAGAATCTCTGACCAAAATGCCCATCAAAACTAATCCTGTTTATCGGCATTTGACCCACATCCCTCTATTCATTTCCTATCCATCTACTGTACCTCTCAACAATGTGTTTTAAACACTGTAACTGTACCCACATCTACCACTGCCCCTGGCAGCTCATTCCATTTATCCATGTTTCTCTTCATGGAAAACTTGCCGCTCAGTTCTCCTTTAAATATTTTCCCTCTCATCTTAAACCTAAGCCCTCTTGTTTTAGACTCCCCTAGGCCAGGAAAAAATGATCATGCCAACCTACCCTATCTGTCATCCTCACAATTGTATAAGCTCCAATCAGGTTACTCTTCAGTGCCTGCATTCCAGTGAGAATAAACCCAACTAACCCAATCTCCTTATAAGTTACTAGAGTATTTCCTTTGACTATAAAATGTATTCCCTCGCTTTCCTAGTTCTGGTAAAGGGTCTTTGACGTGAAGCTTGAACTCTATTTCTCTTTCCATAGATACTGCCTGGCCTACCGAAGTTTCGTAGGTTTTATGTAAATTGGGTTTTATGAAAAAAATGCAGTTATGTTTCAATATTTTATCACTTGGTATCTATGGTTGGCCTATATTAAAGTATTTGATTGCAAAGAAAAAACATTTCACTGATAACACACAGCTTCAGTGCTGTGTTTGTCTGACAGATACTGCTGATAAAGTGTTTTTTCAGTGAATCATATCTGATCTTATAAATACTATAAAGCACAGTAGCTCTGCAACTTTTGGGTTTAGAACACACATAAAAAAAAACAAAAATAGTGGAGAATAGGAAGTTAATCTCTGAAGGAGGAACGCAGGCTAACAGTTTGTGTAGGTCCATTAATTAGAAGTATCATTCGTGAGGGAAAATTGGCAGATGGAACTTAATCCTGACAAATGTGAGGTGATGCATCTTGGGAAGTCAAATAAGGATTGGAAATTTCTGGTAAATGATAGGCCGCAAATGAACAGAGGACTTGGGATTCATGTTCATAGTTTCCTGAAAATGGCAACGTAAGTTCGATAGTGTTGAAAGCATAAAGCATTCTTGTCTTTAGAGTTGAAACATAGGATATAGGATTTGGGACAATATACATCGACTTTACAAAACAATAGTTAGGTTGCACTTAGAGTATTGTGTACAATTCTGATTGCCACTCTGTAACCTAACAATCCTGATGAAGGTTTTTGGCCCAAAACAGCAATTTTCATTTTCCTCTATAGATGTTGCCTGACCTGCTGGGTTCCTCCAGCATTTTGTGTGTGTTACACCAATCAACTCCCGTATAACCTTTCCCCTCCATTCTGACATTCTCCCCACCAAACATCTTGCCTCCATGGCAATCTTACCAATACTGTCCTCCTATTTCTCCATTTCTCTGGTCTTCCATGTTTCCATTACTTTTCTCTTCGTAAAATATTGTCACCAGCCCTGAACTTCAGTGATCGAAATGAAAGGTCTACCATGTGATTTATGCACAGGTATATGTACGTGCTCTTAACCGGTTGTTGCTTTCATGTGGCCTTGCTTAAAACTAATGCAGATCCAAAATACTGAAGAGTTTCTAGCCCAGAACATCCCAATTTTCTAATCGCTTTCACGAGGGAGCTGCTGAGTAGTATTATTTGCCCTGTTTTGTTTTTACCCTTCTTCACTCCTTGAATGAGAAAGCTTCTCATTTATAAACTTTAATACCCATGTCGCCCTTTGGTTAACTAGCCAAGATTCAGTCATGAAAAGCCACTTAATGGCATGCTGATCATTCAAGAATTTTGAGTGTGCACTACTTCAGTGCCACAGTAGAGCTTATGTGTCTGTTTGGTTGGTGTTCTTGGTTTTTAATCTGCCATTTGCAAGAAAGGGCAGCTTTGGGGGAAATGAAAGGCAACTCCACCTGAGCAATGATACTTGTGTTCCTACACTCCTTGCTATTTAAATGCATTATATTTGAGCTTTAGGAAGTCTCAACCCTGACAAATTGCTGCTGTGGGTTTCAGCAAAGACAAACTTTCTTTGTGTTACGCAGTTTAATCGAGTTGAACAAAAATAATATCCAATGCACAGATTGGCAACTCCTAACAGCACTGCAGGCTGTAAATATCATTGATTCAGCATCACCTGCAACTCTCCAGTCAATGAAATATTTCAAGTTGTAAAAAAGGAAGGCAAAAAACATAGTTCAGTTATATAATTTATAGGTGGAAAAATTGTTAGCAAATCCTATTTGGTTAATATTTAGGCATTCTTATTCATTTACTTATTTATTTCCTCTCCTTCCTTTTGAGTACAGAAAAAATTCTAATTCAACCTAATTTATCTGAGCAGTGTAATCATTGCACAGTTTTTACAATTCTCCAAATTACTGGCAACAGTTACTATGGACTTAATGGTAGAAATCCCAGAAGCATATATTATTTTTAATATCTTCTTAAGGATGTTAATATACTTTTATAATGTACAACATTCAAAGTAAATCTTATTATCAAAGTACATAGATGTCACCATAGGCAACCCGGATTCGTTTTCCTGTGGGCATACTCAGCAAGTCTGTAGAATAGTAACTATAACAGAATCAATGGAAGATCAACCAGAGTGCAAAAGACATGGGTGTTAAAGTTTAGAAATGAGAAACTGTGCAAATGCAAATATAAAAAAAGGAATAAATAATGAGGACATGAGATAATGAGTTATAAAGTGAGATCACTGGTTGTGGGGACACTCAATGGATGGGCAAGTGAGCTCTTCTATTCATAATATCAAACCAATTTAATCAGGCAAGCAGCTTAGTAGTGTATGTACAACCACAGAGAGATCCATTACTCTGATCTCAAAAGTTCAAGCTCAAAGTGAAGGTTTTTCCTAAAGAGCAGTAACATTGGAGGCAGTTTACCAGGCAACATTATGGCAGTAAATGTGGATCATCATTTGGAGAGTTCTGGGAACAGGCGTTTTGGCTCTGATTTCAGGATGGTATGTTGAACTAATAATTCACTATTCAGGAAGGGAAAAGAAATTTACGATGTCCCTATAAACTATTTGCAACTTCCTACAAAGTTGGCTTTCTGTAAGTACTATTGTATTGCTTTTCCTAGAGGAACACTAAAAATGTGCATACGTTAATTCCCTGCCATGTTTCACTGACTTCCCCTTTCCAGCCTTAACTAAGTTACCTGACAAACTGCCAAGCAGGGAGAATGTATAAACAAAAGGATGATTCAACTAGTTTACTCTCTTTTGCCTCCAACATGCAGTTCAAGAATGGGATCGTGCAGATTGGATGCATGCCTAACTGTGGGCCCACATCCCTGGGACAGAGTAATCTAAAGCATCAAGTGAAAAAAAGGAAAACAAATATTACAACTCTTTCATTATAAAACTATTGAAATATCTATTCTTGGACTTATGGAAGGATCCCTTTGAATTACAGGTTGATATGATTTTCTGTTTTTAAAACTGAATGCACTATCAACTAGAAATCTTGTGAAAAGAGACTTTTGCTAGATTATCCAAGCAATACATCTCTGTGGGCCAGAAAGCCAAAAAAGGAGATTGACAAGGCATTCCTCAGCATATCGTGCTTCTGATTTCAGTAGATCATTCCAAGATTAAATAAAAACAGAAATTGAGGAGATAAAAGATGTAAATGAATTTTTTTTCTGTACCTTGTCTATCAACAAATGATGACAGATAAGTTAGTTGGCACCATGGAGACATGAAACTCCACTTGACCTATCTGGAGAGTTTCTATCAGGTACTTCAAATTTTTAATCCTTGTGCTATTTTCACCCTTAAGGTAGAAAGGAACTTGATTTCATAGATGTGGTAACATGAATACCCAAAGCTGATTATGAATCAAAGCAGATTATGAATCTACAGTTACCAAATGGCATTTATATTGCACCTTGTTTCCTTATTGTGTAGCATTGAAAGCACAGACAAATAGGGACTCTTGTTCTGATGTAAGCATTTGCAAAATTTGGCAGAGTGTCAGATTTGAGTTTCCCTCCTTCAGTCAGACAGGAGCTTCTGCAGATGCTGGAAATTTTGAGCAATACACATAAAATACTGGAGGAATTCAGCAGGTCAGGCAGCATCCATGGAGGGAAATGAACAGTTGATATTTCAGTTCGAGACCCTTCATTTGGTTTTGATGAAGGGTCTCTGCCTGAAATATCAACTGTTCATTTTCCTCCATAAACGCTATTTATTGTTCATCAGGTCTATGGTTTATCAACTTTAAATAGTACTATTTAAACATGGTGTTGAAGAAAATGTTTGGCCATGTAGATGGGAGTGAAGCTTTCTTAAGTTAGGTGAGTTAAGATTTGCTGTACCTATAGTTAACTTGCTTCTCAGTACCTTGCTCTTCTGTACAATAATAATTTTCCTAATGCTCATCTTAGAAAATCTCATCAGGACTTGAACTTATGAAATCGAAGGCTATCCTATCTACTAGTTGATAGTTAAATGAAATGGGAATTGTGTAATGCTTTCTGGGTTTTACAGTACATGGAGTGAGGAATAATAAAAGAGACATTGATAGTTAGCTTAAGTTTATAGTCCAGATTTGTTGCAAACTATCGTGTTGATGCAATAAGAGTGCTTATTTCAGTATTAAGTAACTGACTGACAGAATAATGCAAACAAACTCTGTTACTGGCTTGAGCACATCTCACCAAGGCCAAAGTGGGTATTGATGCTTGGAAGTAAAAATAACAAGATATAAATCCTGACCATAGGTTAAATTAGATTAGATTAGATTATGAGGACACGTAGTCCTCTTTTATTGTCATTTAGTAATGCATGCATTAAGAAATGATACAATGTTCCTCTGGAAAGATATCACAGAAACACAAGACAAACCAAGACAAAACAAACTGACAAAACCCACATAATTATAACATAT
The DNA here is from genome assembly GCF_030028105.1 of Mobula birostris. Taxonomy (NCBI): domain Eukaryota; kingdom Metazoa; phylum Chordata; class Chondrichthyes; order Myliobatiformes; family Myliobatidae; genus Mobula; species Mobula birostris. The sequence continues at coordinate 35,336,114 of NC_092377.1, forward strand.
AGTTACGATAGTGCAAAGCAATACCGTAATTTGATGAAGAACAGACCATGAGCATGGTAAAAAAAGGTCTCAAAGTCACTCGAAAGTCCTATCATCTCATGCAGACGGTAGAAGGAAGAGAAACTCTCTCCCTGCCATGAGCTTCCAGCACCGCAAACTCACCGATGCAGCATCCTGGAAGCACCCGACCACAGCCGACTCTTGAGTCTATCCGAAAACTTCGAGCTTCCAACCAGCCCTCCAACACTGAGCACCAAGCACTATCTCTGCCGACCGCTTCAACCCCAGCCCCGGCAACAGGCAATAGGCAAAACCGAGGATTTGGGGCCTTGCCCTCCAGAGATTCTTGATTGCGCAGTAGCAGCGGCAGCGAAGCAGGCATTTCAGAAGTTTCTCCAGATTAATTCTCCAAATTAATCAAAAAGTTAGCCTGAGCTTGGAAATGGAACATTTAAATAAGTATGTATATGCTTACACTAATTCACTGGGGCGAGTGCAGAAGGGGAGTGAGTGTTCAGTGCCATCTACCAGCCTCTCACTTGCTACTGCGGTGTGACAGTCTCTCTCTCTCTCTCTCTGTAAGGATGGAGCGATCTTTTGCTTTGAGCGACCCGTCTTTCCTTCGATGCTGTTGGAGGATGGTGCCAGAGCAATGTTTAATCAATGTTGTTTGTGAATTATGGATCTACAAACGTAATTCATGTTTATGATGTTTTCTGCTTTCTCCTCGCTCATTTTTTTTGTTGCTAGTTTGGGTGATTTTTGAATCAGGGTGGCCTGCAGATAGTGAACACTGAGCTGAACTGAAATATGCCTTTTGATTTTGTGTTTTACATCCTGTGTTTTTGCTTGCTTTTTTTGTTGCTGATTGCGCAATTTTGCTTTTTATTGCAGGTGGGGGTGAGGGCGGTTTTGAATTTTTTTCTCTGAACGGGTACCACAGTTCTTCTTTGTTTGGTGGCTGTCTGTGGGGAAGCCGAATCTCAGAGTTGTATACTGCATAATACTTTGATAATAAATGTACTTTGAATCCTTCCTATGTAGATACATTTGTGCATCTGTATTTTGATCGTCAGTGTTGGGTCTAGTTCGGTATTTCTATTTGTGCTGATTTACACTTGGAAGGTAGTCTGCAGGATTATTCTCAAGGGGCCCCCCAGGGCTGTGTGCTCAGTTCACTCTGCTGACCCACGACTGTGCTGCAACACACAGCTCGAACCACATCAGCAAGTTCGCCGATGACACGGCCGTGGTGGGTCTCATCAGCAAGAACGATGAGTCAGCATACAGAGAGGAGGTGCAGCAGCTAATGGACTGGTGCAGAGCCATCAACCTGTCTCTGAATGTGAACAAAACAAAAGAGATGGTTGTTAACTTCAGGAGATCATGGAACGACCACACTCCGCTGAACATCGACAACTCCTCCATAGAGATCGTTAAGAGCACCAAATTTCTTGGTGTCCACCTGGCGAAGAATCTCACCTGGTCCCTCAACACTAGCTCCATAGTAATGAGAGCCCAGCAGCGTCTCTACTTTCTGCGAAGGCTGAGGAAGGTCCAACTCCCACCCCCCATCCTCACCACATTCTACAGAGGTTGTACTGAGAGCATCCTGAGCAGCTGCATCACGGCGTGGTTCGGAAATTGCACCATCTCGGATTGCAAGACCCTGCAGAGGATAGTGAGGTCAGCTGAGAAGATCATCGGGGTCTCTCTTCCCGCCATCACAGACATTTACCCCACACGCTGCATCCGCAAAGCAAACAGCATTATGAAGGACCCCACGCACCCCTCATATAAACTCTTCTCCCTCCTGCCATCTGGAAAAAGGCACTGAAGCATTTGGGCTCTCGCGACCAGACTATGTAACAGTTTCTTCCCCCAAGCCATCAGACTCCTCAATACCCAGAGCCTGACTTGACACCAACCTACTGCCCTCTACTGTGCCTACTGTCTTGTTTATTATTTATTGTAATGCCTGCACTAATTTGTGCACTTTATGCAGTCCTGGATAGGTCTGTAGTCTAGTGTAGTTTTTGTGTTTTTTCTTACATAGTTCAGTGTAGTTTTTGTTTTGTTTCATGTAGCACCATGGTCCTGGAAATATTGTCTCATTTTTACTATGTTCTATACCAGCAGTTATGGTTGAAATGACAATAAAAAGTGACTTGACTTGACTTGACTTGAAAATGCAATTATACCCTAGGCATAAATCATATCAGTGTAAATAAAGAGAATTGAGTGCAACTGAAAACATTGGTACTGTGAGTGGCAAGATATTGTATGGTGTGTGCAATCAACTAACAGCACCAGTGATCTCAGGTAGGGGTTCGATTCCTGCCGCTGCCTATATCAAGGTTGTACGTTCTCACTGTGACTGCATGGGTTTCCTCCGTGCACTTTCCTTTTACAGTCCGAAGACGTACAGGTTAGGGTTAGTAAGCTGAAGCTGCTATGTTGGCACTGGAAGCACGGTGACCTTGGCAAACTGCCCCAGAACAATTTTCAGACTGTGTTGGTCACTGATGCAAAAAAATGACACATTTCACTGTATGTTTTGATGTTTTAATGTACATGTGACAAATAAGGCTAACCTTTATTAAACATTGTTGGGTGTCAACAAAGCTGTGTGTGAGCGATGACTGTAATGTGTACCCATGTTACTCTGATAGCAACTTCTTCCCACAACAAGGATGTACAGAGGTAGCAGATGCATTGGAGTACCACCATCTGAAGACACCATCCAAGTGACACACCTCCCTAACCTTTGCTGTTCCTTTAGTTTTGTATCTAAATTCCAGATTTGCCTGCAAAACAACGCTACAGAAGTCTAAATATTGGAAGAGCCACAGCAATTCAAGAAGTTATTTGGCCGCTGGCCGACATCAGTCAAGGCATTTAGTATAAGAGCTGGAACATTATGTTGCAGCTGCTCAAGTCTACACCAGGAGTATTGTGAATATTTTTGTTCGCCTGGTTATAGGATATACGTCGTGGAGCTAGAAAGACTACAAGGGAGATTTACCAGGATGCTGCCACAACTTGCTGACCTGAGTTATTGAGAGAAGTTGGGCACACTAGGTCTCTATTTATTGGCATGTAGGAGTTTGAGGGTTTACTTTATTGACCACAAGTCATAGGAGCAGAATTAGGCCACTTGGCCCATCGAGTCTGCCCTGCCATCTGATCATGGCGGATCCATTTCCTTCTCAACCCTATTCTGCCTCCTTCCTGCAATCTTTCTCTCCTTGATTTATCAAGAAACCATCAACCTCCAGCTTAAATACGCTCAATGAACTAGCCTCCACAACTGCCTGTGGCAATGAGTTCCACGGATATACCACCCTCTGGCTAAAGAAGTAACTCCTCATCTGCATTCTAAATGGACATTCCTCTATTCTGAGGTTGTGCCCTCTGGTCCTAGACTCGCCCACAATAAGAAATATCCTCTCCACATCCATTCTATCAAGGCCTTTCAATATTGGATAGATATTAATGATATTTCTCCCCCCCCCCCCAAGTCTTCTAGATTCCAGTGGGTACAGGCCAAGGACCATTAAATGTTACTCATATGATAAGCCTTTTATTCCTGCAATAATTTTCCTGAACCTCCTTTGAACCCTCTCCAATGTCAGCATATCCTTTCTTAGATAAGGGGCCCAAAGCTACCCACAAAACTCTAAGTGACGCCTCACCAGTGCCTCATAAAGCTTCAGCATCACATCCTTGTTTTTTATATTCTAGTCCGCTCACAATGAACGCTGGCATCGTAGTTGGCTTCCTCACTACCGACTCAACCTGCAAGAAATCCTGCAGGAGAACTCCCAAGTTCCTTTGCACCTCAGATTTTTGAGTTTTCTCCCCGTTTGTAAAATAGTCTACACTTTTATTCCTTCCATCAAAGTGCATGGCGATACACTTCCCGACACTGTATTCCGTCTACCACTTCTTTGCCCATTCTTCTCATCTGTCTTAAGTTCTTCTGCAGTCTTCTTGCTTTCTCAACACTACCTGCCCCTTCAACTATCTTCGTATAGTCTGCAAATGTGGCCACAAAGCCATCAATTCCGTCATGCAAATCATTGACATACTATGTAAAAAGGAGCGGACCCTGCGAAACACCACTAGTCAGCAGCAAGTCAAAAAAGGCTCCCTTTATTCTCCTTCTTTGCTTCCTGCCCATCAGCCAATGCTCTATCCATACTGGTATATATCCTTTAATACCAAGGGCCCTGTGATCTCTGTCTCGGAGGCTGACGTCAGGCTATCTTTCAAGAGGGTGAACCCTCGCAAGGCAGCAGGACCGATGGAGTACCTGGTAAGGCTCTGTAAATCTGTGCTAACTAATTGACGGGAATATTCAAAGACATTTTTAATCTGTCACTGCCACAGTCGAAAGATACTACCAGCTTCAAAAGGGCAACAGTGCCCAAGGAGTGCAGCGTGAACTGCCTCAAGGACTGTCGTCCAATAGCACTCACACCTACAATGACGAAATACTTTGAAAGGTTGGTTAAGGCTAGAATCAACGACTACCTCAGGGAGGACCGGGACCTGTAATTTGCCTATAACCACAATAGGTCTACAGCAGACACCATGTCAATGATCTTCACACAGTCTTGGATCACCTGGACAATGCAAATACCTACGTCAGGGTGCTGTTTACTGACTATAGCTCAGTATTTAACACCATCATTCCTACAGCCCTGATTGAAAAGCTACAGAACCTAAGCCTCTGTACCTCCCTCTGTATCTAGATTGTCGAATTCCTAACCAGAAGACCACATTCTGTGTGGTTTGGAAATAACAGCTGCACCTCACTGAAAATTAACGTTGGTGCTCCAGAGGGATGTCTGCTTTACATCTGCTCTACCCTCTCTGCATCCGTGACTGTGTGGCTAGGCAGAGCTAAAACAGCATCTATAAATTTGCTGAAAATACAACCATCATTGGCAGAATTTCCGATTGTGACAAAAGGCCATACAAGAGTGAGCTATACTATTTAGTTAAGTGGTGTCGCAGCAACAACCTTGCACTCAACGTCAGCAAGACCAAAGAGCTGATTGTGGACTTCAGGAAGGGCACGCAAACCAATCCTTCACAAGTGTACCATAGAGTGCCTTCTGACTGGCTGCATCACAGTCTGCTATGCACAAGATCAAAATAAGTTGCAGAAACTTGTAAAATTAGTCAGCTCCATCGTGGTTACCAATTTCCGTAGCATCCGAGACATCTTCAAGGAGCAGTGCCTTTGGAAAGCAGTGTCCATCATTGATTAACCCCACTACACAGGACATTCCCTCTTCACACTGTTACAGGCAAGAAGGAGGTCCAGAAAGCCTGAAGATGTACGTTAACTGATTCTGGAACATCTTCTTCCCCTCTGCCATCTGATTTCTAAACGGACATTGAACCCATGAACACTACCCCACTACTTTTTTATTTCTGTTATTTTGCTCTACTTATTTTAAATTAACTATTTAACTGGGGCAAATTTCACCACATATGCCAGTGAATTTAAATCTGATTCTGATTCTGATCATTTTGCAAAGCAACCTCATGTGCAGCACCTTATCAAAGGCCTTCTGAAAATCCAAGTACACAACGTCCACCATTTCTCCTTTGTCTATTCTGCTTGTTATTTCCTCAAAGAAATCCAACAGATTTGCAGGCAAGATTGCCCCCGTAAGGAAACCATGCTGACCTTGGCCTATTTTTCCACATGCCGTCCAGTACCCTGATAACTCATTCTTAACATTGGACTTCAACATCTTCCCCAGCTGATGTCAGGCTAACTGGCCTATAATGTTACAAAGTACCCAGGACATCTTTCGGGAGCAGTGACTCAGAGAGGCAGTGTCCATTATCAAGAACCTCTAGTACTCGAGGCATGTCCTTTTCTCACTGTTACCATCAGATAGGGGATACAGAAGCCTGAAGGCACACACTCAGCGATTCAGGAACAGCTTCTTCCCCTCTGCCATCGGATTCCTAAATGGACATTGAATCTTTGGACACTACCTCACTTTTTTCTAATATACAGTATTTCTGTTTTTGCACGCTTTTAAAAAAAATCTATTCAATATATGTAAATGATCTACATGTTTGTTTATTATTATGTTTTGTTTTATTTATTTTTTTCTCTCTTCTAGGTTATGTATTGCATTGAACTGCTGCTGCTAGGTTAACAAATTTCACATCACATGCTGGTGATAATAAACCTGATTCTGGTTCTGATTTTGATTTCCTTTCTTTTGCCTCTCTTCCTTCTTGAAGTGTGGAATGACATGTGCAATTTTGCAGTCCTCCAGAACTATGCCAGAATCGAGTGATCATTACTAATGCCTCCACAATCTCTTCAGCTACCTCTTTCAGAACCTTGCGGTGTAGTCTATCTGGTCTAGGTGACTTATCTATATTCTGACCTTTCAGCTTCCAAAGCAACTTCTCCCTAGTAATAGCAACTGCCCTCACTTCTGTCTCCTGATGCTCATGAATTCCAGCATGCTGCTACTGTCTCCCACAGTGAAGACTGAAGCAAAATACTTATTCAGGTCATTCACCATTTCCTTGACCCCCATTACTACCTCTCCAGGTCATTTTCCAGTTGTCTGATATCTACTCTTGCCTTGCTTTTACTCTGTATATATCTGAAATACTTTTGGTATCATATTTGATATTATTGGCTAACTTACTTTCATATTTCATCTTTTCCCTCTTTATGGCAGTGTCTGTTAGTTTTTTAAAGCTTCTGTTGCCTTCTGTTGGTTATTAAAAGCTTCCCACTCCTTTAAGTTCCCACTAATTTTTCCTGTATTTGCTCTTTTGCTTTTATTTTGGCTTTGACTTCCCATGCCAATCACAGTGTTCAGCCTGTCTTTAGAAAACTTCTTCTTTGAGTTGTGTTATGGTTGTTCTTAATATAGACAAAAAGTGCTGATAAAAACACTAACACATTTTATTCACAGTAATGGCTTCATCCCGACCTAAGCGCATGCAACCAGTTCACCAACATCACTTCCAGTTGCAGTTGAACGTCCTGTCTCGCCTTGCACACTGGCAACTGAAGTTCTTTATGATGTACACACATAATAATACATCTTCCCCCTTTAGAGAAAGAAACAAACACAATACTATCTCGTCATAAACCTGCAAGAAATCATAATGCTTTCTAACAAAGATATTTTCATTAACTTCAATTGTAATGAGCAAATACAGTCCCTGATTCACTCAGCTACTTTCAATCTGTCTTTGTGGTGGTTAAATAATCCCTTTGGTCTACTGTTTGTTTGTTTTGGTCTACTTATTGCTTTCATATGCTGTGTTCATGTTTGTGTTTTTGAGTACTGTGAACAACATGTTCATTTATTTCACATCCTTCTGTGAAGATTCTGTCTGTTCATGTCTGTTCTTGTTTTCGCTCGTGACCATAATTTTTTCCACATACCTCATAATGGAGCTGTGGACTACATCCATGTGATCAGTGAGTCTTTGCACAAGTTCCAACTGATTCTGTCTCAATTCACAGAGTTCCTTCTGTTGGCTGTGTATCATGGATAACAAATCTTCCTGTTGGTTTGTGGTGAACTTTCGTCACTGTTCTGACCTCTGGGTACTGTGTTATCTCCCGATCTTCCTTTTTAGTTTTCCCCTTCAACTTTGGAGAAGATTGTGGAGATATTTTTTGCTTTTCAGTCTTTAACTGGAAATCAATGAGATGTGGAAGCAAGACTGGCGATTTCCTTATCATATTCACTCTGTTCTGCACTGGCATTCTGATTGTCATGCTGGTGTAGCTGGTACAGGTACCTCCGGAAAGTGGGGTGCTTGTGCTTCTCTTGCATAACCTCTCTGGATCTCTGATAAATACGGTTAAGAGTTTCTGAGTTAAATCTGGTAAGCGTCCGAGTTCCGAGTTCCTCAAAGACATCCGCGTACTCTTCAATGAGTGTTGCATGTTCACCTTTGGTCTGTGAAGTCACTGCGAACACTGGCCCCGCTAGTTTGAGCTTTTCACATGCACTCAGACCAAATATTGGCTGTAAACTCTTATCTACAATCAGTAGCTTGACAGCAGTTTGACCTTGTGGTTGATAGTCACTATATAGCCCCCTTTCACTGGAAGGTTCTCTCCAGTATAGCCTGTCACTTTTAATTTCACTGGGTAAATCCTGCTTTTTACTTTTAGAGTAATCATACATGGATAACAGATTCAACTGGGCTCTGGTGACAAGCTTGAAAGGAGTTATTGTCTCATTCACAGTCACTGGAACAATTCATTCTGTCTTACTAGCACCAGCAGTCTCTAGAGAATCTACAAAGACTTTCTGCATTTCCTCAGCGACTATGTTCATGAGGTAGCCCCAGCTTTGTAGCACTTCACAAAATGTTTCTTCTTCCCACAATTATTACAGGACACAGTAAAAGAACTTGTGTCTCTCAAATGTGATGTTTTTATTTGGGACAAAATACTTCTCAAATGTTGTCATCGGAATGTCCAACGTAAAGGCTGCCTCATGAATTTGAAAGCTGTTATAGATGTCCAAAGCATCTTCACCAATTATGTGCCTTCAATTTTTCCTCAGCCCTGCCCACTCTGCTCGCTGCTAAATATATATTGAATCACTGTTTGAAGTGTTTTCCATTTTATCAGCTAGATTGCCAGTAAACTGCATAGGTGATGGAGGACTCAGCTTTTCCATGACAGGATTTTTTTCAACGTCTCTCACCTAAATCTCTTGGTGAACCTCTGGGCACAATGTGCTTTGTTGCCTCGCTGGCTGACCTAACTTGCTGCGTCTTTCTTTCTCCATTGGAATCAGCGACTCTTTCTCAGTAGCACATGGTATTCTGTGTTTAGACCTCACACCAACTTCTGACACCGTGTTATTTTTGTTCTGAATAAAGACAAACCTGGTGTGAGTAAAAGCGCTAAAACTTATTTAATTTGCAGTAATGGCTTCAGCCCGACATGAGCGATGCGACCAGATCTCCAATGTCACTTCTGGTTGTGGGTGAACTGCCTGCATTGCACAGCGGGAATTGAAGTTCTTTACTATGTACACACAGGTTGTATATTTATCCTGTTCCTTCTGAATTGCTCCTAGAAACTCCAGCCATTGCTATTCTGCAGTCATCCCTGCTCGTGTCCCCTTCCAATCAATTTTGGCCGGCTCCTCTCTCGTGCCTCTGTAATCGCTTTACTCCAGTGTAATATTGATACAATGGACCAGCTTCTCAGTCTCAAATTGCAGGGTGAATTCTATCATATTATGATCACTGTTTCCAAAGGGCTCCTTTATCTCAAGTTCCCTAATCATATCCAGTTCATTACACAACCAGTGTAGAACAGTTGATCTCCTAGTGGGATCAACCACAAGCTGCTCTAAAAAGCCACCTCATAGGTATTCTACAAATTCTGGCTCTTGGGATCCAAAATGAGCATCAACCAGATTTTCCCAATCTACCTGCATATTGAAATCCCCATGAATAGCGTAACATTGCCCGTTTGACATGCATTTTCTATCTCCTGGTGCTATGATTTGTAGCCCATATCCTGTCCTCTATTCAGAGGCCTGTGTACAACTCACTTCAGGGTCTTTTTTTTTCCCTTCTCCTTCTATGTTATTTATTGTATTGAACTGCTGCTGCTATGTAAACAAATTTCACGATACATGCCGGTGATAATAAACCTGATTCTGATTTTTACTCTTGCAGTTCCTTAGCTCTACCCACAATGACTTAGACCATAAGACATAGGAGCAGAATTAGGCCATCTGGCCCATCAATTCTGCTCCACCATTTAATCATGGCTGATCCTTGATCCTTTTTCCTTCTCCTCCTCAACCCCAGTCCCCAGCCTTCGCTCTGTAACCTTTGATGTCATGTCCAATCAAGAACCTATCAATCTCTGCCTTAAATACACCCAATGACCTGGCCTCCACAGCTGCGTGTGGCAAGAAATTCCACAAATTCACCACCCTTTGCCTAAAGATATTACTCCGCATCCCTGTTTTGAAAGGGCAAACCTCTATCCTGAGGCCGTGCCTTCTTGTCCTAGACTCTCTCACCATGGGAAACATCTTTTCCACATCTACTCTGTCTAGGCCTTTCAACATTCGAAAGATTTCAATGAGATCTGCCCCATCCTTCTGAATTTCACCGAGTACAGATCCAGAGCCATCAAACGTTCCCTGTATGATAATCCTGTCATTCCTGGAATCATCCTTGTGAACCTCCTCTGGACCCTTTCCAATGCCAGTACATCTTTTCTAAGATAAGGGGCCCAAAGCTGTTCACAATATTCAAGGTGAGGCCTCACCAGTGCCTTCTAAAGCCTCAGCACCACATCCTTGACTTATATGCTCCAATCCTTTATCACCTCTTTCTAAGGACTTGATCTCTTTTTTTTTACCAGCAGAGCCACACCACCGCCTCTGCCTACCTGCCTGTCCTGTCAATACAATGTGTATCCTTAGATGTTAAGCTCCCAACTCTGATTTTCTTTCAGCCACAACTCAGTGATGCCCGCATCAAACTTGCCAATCTCTAACTGCACTTCAAGACCATCTGCTTTATTTCTATATACTATGTGCATTCAAATTTAACACCTTCAGTCCTGTATTTGTCACCCTTTTCTATTTTGTCCCCTGTTACACTTTAACTCATCCCATTAAATGCAATTTTGCCCTATCATCTGTCTGTCCTCCCTGACAGTCTCTCTGCATACTGCATTTGCTTGTATACCAACTGCCCTATACTCAGCCCTATACTCCAGTTCCCGCCTCCTTGCCAAATTAGTTTAAATCCTCCCCAACAGTTCTAGCAAACTTGCCCGCAAAGATATTGGTCCCCCTTGGGTTACGGTGTAACCCACCACTTTTGTATAGGTCATACCTGCCCCAGAAGAGATCTTAATGATCCAGAAATCTGTAACCCTGCCCCCGGCCCCCACCAGTTCCTTAAATTCTCTCTTCAGGACCTCCTCCCTTTTCAGGCCTATGTCATTGGTGCCATTATGTACCAAGACTTCTGGCTGGTTTACCCTGCCCCTTTAGAATGCCGTGGACCTGATCTGAGACGTATCTGGCCCTGGCACTTGGAGGCAACTAACCATTCAGGTGTTTCTATTGCGTCCACAGAATTTTGTGTCTACTCCTCTAACTGTGGAAACTACTTCAGTCCTCTTCTCCCCCTTATAAGCCACAGCACCAGACTCTGTACTGGAGACTTCCCCGGAAAGGTCTTATGGAGGTCTGGGAAATCATGAGTTGTATAAGTTGAGTGAATCCACACAGTCTTTTACTAAGGGAAGAAGTATGAAAAACTAGAGGTTTAAGGTGAGTGGCAAAAAAAATTAAAATGGACTTGAGGGGCAACTTCATGCTGACAGTGGTGTGTAAATAGAATGAACTGCCAGAAGATATATTTGAGGCTGGTACATAAATAGCATTTAGAAAACATATGGACAAGTATATGGATAGGAGATTTTTTTGAGGGATATGAACCAAATGTGGACAACTGGGAAGGGCCTGGTGGTCACCATGGTTGATATGAACAAGTTGGGATGAAGGTCCTGTTTGCACCCTACATTACCCTATAATTCCAAGGCAGCTCACCTCAGCTTCTCAGGGTCAGTTAAGGTTGGATGATATATGCAGGGATTTATCAGCGAGGCACAGACTCCAAAATACTTGTGAAGAAAAGTAGCGTGAAGCAGGCAGCTAATTAATATTATTGCCTTCAGGAGAGGAGTGGATAAAACTGGATTAAGGAAATACATTTGTATGCAAAATGCTTCAGTGGAATTATGATTACAAAGCCTTGAATCTATTAGACATGTATTATTGATGTTGTACCAGATTTTAATGTTATATTATCATTTTATTAAGGAGCTTTTATGAAAATTTGAGAATAATGCCAAGAGCTTTGTATGCTTTATGTAGAGAGATTACTTGGATATAAAGAATTTGCCAATCATTTTTTTTATGTACAATACAGATGGACAGCAACATTTTGTCAGGGCGCTAGAATCACAAAAATATAAAATTGTTCTTGTCCAAATTAGTTAAACGATGGTCCCATCCAAGCAAATGTGTTATTCATCATTCACTCATGCTCATTTCTGCTCGTGTTGTAATCTAGATCAAAGTAATTTGACAACAGCTACATGTACTTCGGCACAATAAGATTAGAGCTAAGTCTCAAAAGAGAAAAGAAGAATGATCTTAATTTCTGCCATGGCAAGGTCACTGTACTTTTGCATGGTATGAAAGCATTGTGATAAACATTCCTGAAGCCAATCGAGGGCATACAAAATACATTCTGTGCTGCACTTATAATTGCTTCCTGCTGCATTTTAGTAAAGTTCCTGATTGCTGAGAAAATCTTGCTCCACACAGGGAGGACATGTTTTTCTAAACATCCAAGTCAAATTTGCCTTGTGCTGCTGAGAACTAATTAATGGTGCACTGATTGTTTGATTAACTTAAGAGTTCATAGAACACATAGACTAAATACAGATTTAGTAAATAGATTGACTATCCTATTGCATGCCAGTGGGGGGGGGGGGGGTGTCATACAGCGCTGCTTGTGTTAATTATAGTTTGCAAGTTTACGTATGCGTGAGTACTTGACTATGAGCTGACAGCTTAAAATCACCATTTGAATTGTCGGATAAGAAAAAGTGAAAAGCAGTGTCAGTGATTGCTTTCCTTTTTACGTCATTTTTAGAATAGAATGGATACAAGTGTTGAAATAGTTGGGTGTGTAAATTCCACCAGCTGGTATAATATTGAATTGCTCAGCTCTAATTAGGTCTGATTTCTCCAGGAATGCCAATTTGACTCAAACAGGCAGAAAACAAGTACGTGTGCAGTAGGATCATGGTTAAATTACTCGGCAATCCATAAACCCGAAGACCTGATGAAGTGATAAATTCACATCCTACTGTGGCCGCCAAGAAGCAAATTCAGAGTCAGTTAGTTGAATAAGATCTAAAGTAATAACTCTCCTTTGGAAATAAAATCTGTTTTTATAACTCTGTAGCTGTACAACACTCTGGTTCTGGAAAACCACTGTGTTGGAATGTAGATAAGTCCAATACAGGAACAGGACCTACAGCCCGTGATGCCTGTGCCAAAAATGATGTCAAGTCCAAACTAACTCTGTCTGCACATGGTCTATATCCCTCCATCCCCTGCCTACTTATGTGCATAAGCAGGTACTTACGTCCCTTTTAAATATTGCCATTGTGTCTGCTACCTCCACATCTCAGTCTCAGTACCTACCACTCTCTGTAAGAAGACTTGCCTTTACAATCTCCTTGAAATTTTCCCCCTCTCACCATGAAGCTATATCCTCTAGCATTTGACTTTTGCTTACTGGATAGAGCTCTTGTATATTAAGGGCAAACTCTTGATCTCTCAAACTACTTCATTGTGGAACTTGTACTTTATTTGTCAACCACACTGCATTTTCTGTAACACAATTTTCTGCATTTTGTTATTGCGTTTGCCTTTGAACTACTACAATATACTTACATTTTGAAATGATCTGCATTGATGGCATACAAAACTAAATATTTCACTGTTGCTCATTGTATGTGACAATAATAAACCAATTCCCCATATCACTCTGAGAAAAAAGACTCCCACAAATCTACCCTACCTATTGTCTCTTATAGTTTTATAAACTACTACCAGATCACCCCTTGGCCACGGATGCTCAGATTAAACAAACCTGGTTTATCCAATCTCTCCATATAAGTAAAACTATAATCCAGGCAAAATCCTGGTCAACCTATTCTTCACCCTCTCCAAATCCTCCTGTAAAGAAGTGACCAAAACTGCACAAAAAATGAAATGGAACCTAACTAAATTTTATACAGCTACATAATGAGTTCCTGACTTTTATACTTAGTGCCCCGACCTGCAAAGGTAAGTATGTCTTATGCCATCTTCACCCATCTATCTACTTGTATTAAAAACGCAAGAGATCCTGCAGATGTTGAAAATGCTGAAAGAACTTACCAGGTCATGGGCTAGAGAAATAAATAAACTGTCGACATTTTGGGCGGAGACCCTTCATCAGGACTGGAAAGGAAGGGGGAAAAGCCAGAATAAAAAGATGGGTTGAAGGGAAGGAATATAAGCCAAAATAAGAAGCTCCAATTTGCCAAGTCTCAATGGATCCCAAATGCCTTAATCTTTTGTATCAGCCTACCATGAGAAACCTTGTCAAAAGGCTTACCAAAGTCCATGTGCACAACATCCAGTGCCCTACCTTCATCAAACATCTTCCTTGCTTTCTCACAACACACAGTTGAGTTTGTAAGACATGACATTCCTCTGCACAAAGCCATGCTGACGATCACTTACAAGTTTATGTTTTTCCTGATGTAAGTAGATCCTATCCCGGAGGCTCTTTTCCAGTAATTTCATACCACTGGTGTAAGGCACATCAGCCTATAATTTCCTGGTCTCTACCTCCTTTCTTAAATGGAGGAATAACATGGGTTATTCGCTAGCCTGTTGAAACCTCACCTGTGATCAAATCAGATACAAAATATTTGTCGGGGCATTGAAGAATTTACAAATTCTTAATACTCAAACTGAGAAGTTGTTCACCAAAAGTAATTGCTGGACTCGCTACAACCATGTTCCCTTGCCCTGCACATGCCAAGCCATCTTTCCTTCAATGAAAGGACATTTTGTTAACCTGCCCCCTCACCTTTGGATGTTACTACTAAATACATATTTTTAAAAGCATGACTCATTTGTTAGTATTTCCTTCCTTTATGAAGGGAAGTACTAGGTCGTGGCTTAGTCATACAGTCACATACCGTGGAGATACACCATTTATTTTTTCCTCTATGTCCATGCCAATGAGTGGGAGCAATCCTGATTAATCTCATCTTCCCAGCACTTGCCCCTTAGCCTTGTAGACCAAAGTGATTCAACAGCCCATCTAGACAAATCCTGAGAGTGACTCTGGTTCTACTATTCTCTCAAGTATTGCATTCCAGGTACTCACCACGGGCTGGATGAAAAAGTTACCCAAACACGAGGAAATCTGCAGATGCTGGAAATTCAAGCAACACACACAAAATATGCTGGTGAACGCAGCAGGCCAGACGGCATCTCTAGGAAGAGGTACAGTCAACGTTTCGGGCCCAGACCCTTCGTCAGGACTAACTGAAAGAAGACATAGTAAGAGTTCTTTGTACCTCTCCCTATAGATACTGCCTGGCCTGCTGCGTTCACCAGCACTTTTTGTGTGTGTTGAAAAAGATACCCCTCAATTTTCCAAATCTCTTGTCCCTTTGCTTAAGAATGAAACAATATTGGTGTGTGAAATGTGAGTTTTTTTTGGTAACAGAGCAATGTACTTTTAATGATATAGCCTTCTCTTTATACAAAGTCAGCTTATCAAACAGGTATAAAGCTAATATCTAGTTACCTGCTAGTTATTAAGCAGTATTCGTCAGATTTTACCCTACAATTTCAGAAAATACATTTATGACTGTCAGATAAAACCTGAAATTCACTCATGGGCTTAAACTTCTTTCCTGAGACCATAAAACAGGAGCAGAATTAGGCTATTTGGCCCATTGACTCTGCTCAGCCATTCAATCATGGCTGATCTTTTCTCCCCTCCTCAGCCCCACTCCCCGGCCTTCTCCTGGTAACCTTTGATGCCGAGTCCAATCAAGAACTTCTCAATCTCTGCCTTAAATATAGTCATACTCATACTTTATACCCAACGACCTGGCCCCCATAGCTGCCTGTGGTAAAAAAATTCCACAAATTCACCATCCTTTGGCTAAAGAAGTTTCTCTGCATCTCTGTTTTAAATGGATGCCCCTCTATCCTGAGGCTGTGCCCCCTTGTCCTAGATACCCCTGCCATGGGAAGCATCCTTTCCACATCTACTCTGTCCAGGCCTTTCAACATTCAAAAGGTTTCAATGAGTTTCCCCCTCATTCTACTAAATACCAGCGAGTACAGACCCAGAGTCATCAAACATTCTTTGTACGATAAACCTTTCATTCCCGGAATCATACTTGTGAACCTCTTCTGAACCCTCTTCAATGCTAGCACATCTTTTCTTAGATGAGGAGCCTAAAACTGTTCTTAATACTCAAGGTGAGGCCTCACCAGTGTCTTATAAAGCTTCAGCATCACATCCCTGCTCTTGTATTCTAGACCTCTTGAAATGAATGTTAACATTGCATTTGTCTTCATCACCACCAACTCAACTTAGAAAAATTAACCTTTCAAGTGTTCTGCTCAAGGATTCCCAAAACCCTTTGCATCTCAGATTTTCAGATTTTCTCCTCATCTAGAAAATAGTCTGCACATTTATTTCTGCTACCAAAGTGCATGACCATGCATTTTCCAACATTGTATTTAATTTGCCACTTTCTTGCCCATTCTCCTAATCTGTCTAGGTCTTTCTGCAGCCTTCCTGTTTCCTCAAAACTACTAGCCCCTCCACCAATCTTTGTATTATCTGAAAAATTGGCAACAAAGCCATCTATTCCATAATCCTAATCATTGATGCACAGCATAAAAAAGAAGCGGTCCCAACACTGACCCTTGCAGAACACCAGTAGTCACTGGCAGCCAACCAGAGAAGGATTCCTTTATTCCCACTTGCTGCCTCCTACCAATCAGCCTATGCCCTAATCATGTTAGTAACTTTTGTGTAATACCATAGGCTGTTAGCTTGGTAAGCAGCCTCACGTGTGACGCCTTGTCAAAGGCCTTCTGAAAGTCCTAATATATAACATCCACTGCATCTCCTTTATCTATCCTACGTGTAATCTCCTCAAAGAATTCCAACAGGTTCATCAGGCAAGATTTTCCTTTAAGGAAACTATGCTGACTTTGTCCTATATTGTTCTGTGTCAGCAAGTACTCCATAACCTCATCCTTAACAATGACTCCAACATTTTCCTAACCTCTGAGGTCAGGCTAACTGGTCCATAATTTCCTATCTGTGGCCTCCCTCATTTCTTAAAGAGTGGAGTGACATTTGCAATTTTCCAGTCCTCTGGCACCATGCCAGAGTCCAATGATTTTTGAAAGATCATTATCAACGCCTTCACAATCTCTACCGCTACCTCTTTCAGAACTCGAGGGTGCAGTTCATCTGGTCCAGGTGACTTATGTACCCTTAGGTCTTTCAGCTTTATGAGCACCTTCTCCTTGTAATAGTAACTCCACCCACTTCTCTTCCTTCACACGCTTCAACATCTGACACATTGCTCATATCTTCCACAGAGAAGACTAATGCAAAATACTCATTTAGTTCACTTCCCATCTCCTTATTCCCAGTTATTATTTCTCCAGCCTCATTTTCTAGCGGTCGTATATCCACTCTCATCTCTCTCTTCTTTTTTACATACTTGGGAAAACTTTTACTATCCACTTTGATATTGTTTGCTCACTTGCTTTCATATTTCATCTTTTCCCTCCTAATGATTCTTTTAGTTGCTCTCTGTATGTTTTTAAGCTTCCCAATCCTCTATCCTCCCACTGATTTGTGCTTTGTTTTATGCCCTCTCATTTGCTTTTACATGAGCTTTGACTTCCCTTGTCAGCCACAGTTGTACTATTTTGCCACTTGAGTATTTCTTTGTTTTTGGAATACACCTATCCTACACCTTTTTCATTTTCCCCAGAAACTCACACCATTGCTGCTCTGCTGTCGTCCCTGCCAGCACCTCCTTCCAAATTACTTTGGCCAACTCCTCCCTCATACTAGTGTAGAAACCATAGAAACCATAGAAAAACTACAGCACAGAAACAGGCCTTTTGGCCCTTCTTGGCTGTGCCGAACCATTTTCTGCCTAGTCTCACTGACTTGCACACGGACCATATCCCTCCATACACCTCCCATCCATGTATCTGTCCAATTTATTCTTAAATGTTAAAAAAGAACCCGCATTTACCACCTCGTCTAGCAGCTCATTCCACACTCCCACCACTCTCTGTGTGAAGAAGCCCCCTAATGTTCCCTTTAAACTTTTCCCCCCTCACCCTTAACCCATGTCCTCTGGTTTTTTTCTCCCCTTGCCTCAGTGGAAAAATCCTGCTTGCATTCACTCTATCTATACCCATCATAATTTTATATACCTCTATCAAATCTCCCCTCATTCTTCTACGCTCCAGGGAATAAAGTCCTAACCTATTCAACCTTTCTCTGTAACTGAGTTTCTCAAGTCCCGGCAACATCCTTGTAAACCTTCTCTGCACTCTTTCAACCTTATTTATATCCTTCCTGTAATTTGGTGACCAAAACTGAACACAATACTCCAGATTCGGCCTCACCAATGCCTTATACAACCTCATCATAACATTCCAGCTCTTATACTCAATACTTCGATTAATAGAGGCCAATGTACCAAAAGCTCTCTTTACGACCCTATCTACCTGTGATGACACTTTTAGGGAATTTTGTATCTGTATTCCCAGATCCCCCTGTTCCACTGCACTCCTCAGTGCCTTACCATTAACCCTGTATGTTCTACGTTGGTTTGTCCTTCCAACATGCAATACCTCACACTTGTCAGTATTAAACTCCATCTGCCATTTTTCCGCCCATTTTTCCATCTGGTCCAAGTCCCCCTGCAGGCTCTGAAAACCTTCCTCACTGTCTACTACACCTCCAATCTTTGTATCATCAGCAAACTTGCTGATCCAATTTACTACATTATCATCCAGATCATTGATATAGATGACAAATAACAATGGACCCAGCACTGATCCCTGTGGCACACCACTACTGAGGCCTCCACTCAGAGAAGCAATTCTCTACCACCACTCTCTGGCTTCTTCCATCGAGCCAATGTCTAATCCAATTTACCACCTCTCCATGTATACCTAGCGACTGAATTTTCCTAACTAACCTGTCATGCAGGACCTTGTCAAAGGCCTTACTGAAGTCCATGTAGACAATATCCACTGCCCTCCCTTCATCCACTTTCCTGGTAACCTCCTCGAAAAACTCCAACAGATTGGTCAGACATGACTTACCACGCACAAAGCCATGTTGACTCTCCCTAATAAGCCCCTGTCTATCCAAATGCTTGTAGATTCTGTCTCTTAGTACTCCCTCCAATAACTTACCTACTACTGACGTTAAACTCACCGGCCTATAATTTCCCAGATTACTTTTCGATCCCTTTTTAAACAACAGAACAACATGAGCCACTCTCCAATCCTCCGGCACTTCAGCCGTAGACAGAGACATTTTAAATATTTCTGCCAGGGCCCCTGCAATTTCAACACTAGTCTCCTTCAAGGTCCGAGGGAACACCCTGTCAGGTCCCGGGGATTTATCCACTTTAATTTTCCTCAAGACAGCAAGCACCTCCTCCTTTTCAATCTGTACAGTTTCCATGGTCTCACTACTTGATTCCCTCAATTCCATAGATTTCATGCCAGCTTCCTTAGTAAATACAGACGCAAAAAACCTATTTAAGATCTCCCCCATTTCCTTTGGTTCCGCACAAAGCCAACCACTCTGATCTTCAAGAGGACCAATTTTATCCCTTACAATCCTTTTGCTCTTAATATACTTGTAAAAGCTCTTTGGATTATCCTTCACTTTGACTGCCAAGGCAACCTCATGTCTTCTTTTAGCCCTCCTGATTTCTTTCTTAAGTATTTTCTTGCACTTCTTATACTCATCAAGCACCTGATTTACCCCCTGTTTCCTATACATTCCATACAACTCCCTCTTCTTCTTTATCAGAGTTGCAATATCCCTTGAGAACCAAGGTTCCTTATTCCTATTCAATTTGCCTTTAATCCTGACAGGAACATACAAACTCTGCACTCTCAAAATTTCCCCTTTGAAGGCTTCCCACCTACCAATCACATCTTTGCCAGAGAACAACCTGTCCCAATCCACGCTTTTTAGATCCTTTCTCATTTCTTCAAATTTGGCCTTCTTCCAGTTCAGAGCCTCAACCCTAGGACCAGATCTATCCTTGTCCATGATCAAATTGAAACTAATGGTGTTATGATCACTGGAACCAAAGTGCTCCCCTACACAGACTTCTGTCACTTGCCCTAATTCGTTTCCTAACAGGAGATCCAATATTGCAAGCCCTCTAGTTGGTCCCTCTATATACTGATTTAGAAAACTTTCCTGAACACATTTTACAAACTCTAAACCATCTAGACCCCTAACAGTATGGGAGTCCCAATCAATGTATGGAAAATTAAAATCCCCTACCACCACAACTTTATGTTTCCTGCAGTTGCCTGCTATCTCTCTGCAGATTTGCTCTTCCAAGTCTCGTTGACTATTGGGTGGTCTGTAATACAATCCCACTAATGTGGCCTGTTTCTCAGCTCCACCCATAAGGACTCAGTAGACAAGCCCTCTAATCTGTCCTGCCTGAGCACTGCTGTAATATTTTCCCTAACAAGCAATGCTACTCCCCCACCTTTCATTCCTCTGCCTCGATCACATCTGAAACATCGGAACCCTGGAATATTAAGCTGCCCCTCCTGTAGCCAAGTTTCACTAATTGCTACAACGTCATAATTCCACGTGTCAATCCACGCCCTCAACTCATCCGCCTTCCCCGCAATACTCCTAGCATTGAAATATATACACCTCAGAAGATTTTTACCACCACTCACAACCTTTGTATCAGCAGATTTGCTTAAACTTTCAATATCATTTATTTTCACCCCAGCCACACTGTCAGCTCTGGCACTCTGGTTCCCATCCCCCTGCAAATCTAGTTTAAAGCCTCCCCAATAGCACTAACAAACCTCCCTGAAAGGATATTGGTCCCCCTGTGGTTCAAGTGTAATTTCCTTTACTCCACTGAAATACTGCTACGTCAGACCTTACTTTCTCCTTATAAAATTTCAAGTTAAACTCAATCATATTGTGATCACTACCTCCTTCGTGTTCTTTTATCTCCAGCTCCCTCATCACCTCCAGTTCATTACATAACACCCAATCCAGTATAGTTGATCCCCAAGTAGGCTCAATGACAAACTGCTCTAAAAATCCATCTCATAGGCATTCAACAAATTCTTGAGATCCATTACCAACCTGATTTTCCCAGTCGATCTGCATGTTAAAATCTCTCATGGCTGTCATAACATTTTCTGTTGTATTCTGTGGTCCACATCCCAGCTTCTGTTGCGAGGCCTATATATAACTGCCATCAGGATCCTTTTACCATTGCAGTTTCTTAACCTATAAGAATTCAACATCTTCCAATCCTATGTCACGTCTTTCTCATGATTTGGAGATATTCTTTACCAGCAGAGCCACACCACCTCCTCTTCTGGCCTTCCCATCCCTCCGAAATAACAAGTAACCTTGGACATTCAGCTCCCAACTACAACCATCCTTCAGTCACAATTCAGTGATGGTCACAGCATCATACCTGACAATCTGTAATAGTGCTACAAGATCATCCACCTTATTTCTAATACTCCGTGCACTGAGATATAATACTTTGAGGACTGTACTTGCTACCCTTTTTGATTCTGCGTCCCAAATGCACTGATACTCACCCTGCTGGCTGCATTTTGTGGCTGTAAAACATTCTTAGATTCTGGGGCAGCCTTTGTGGTGGTTGTAGGAGTTGAGTCTGGGTCTGCAGGAAGAGGTTTTGACAGTTCTGGACACCTTTCTTATAATTGACTTTCCTCTCCTCAGCTGATCAATGTGTCGGCTCCAGATGACATCTCAAGCAATCTTCACTGTGAGAGAGAGTGGTCCAGTTCTGACCTTAATCTTTCTAAGTACCCACTTTTGATCATTTCTGTAGTTCCTTGCCAGGACTGCTTGTCCAGGAGTGAAGTATTGAACCTCCTTGATTGAGGAACCCTCATTACTAGTGAGAAGGTTTTTGGAAAACTGATTTCTGAAGGTAGATAAGTCATCTGGATCAGGATTCTTAAAGAGGTGGCTGAAGAGATAGTAGAAGCATTAGTAATGATCTTTCAAGGATCACTAGATTTTCGAATGGTTCCTGAGACAGTAAAATTGAAAATGTCATTCCACTCTTCAAGATGGCAAGGAGGCAGAAGAAAGGAAATTATAGGTCAGTTAGTCTGAACGTTAGTGGTTGGGAAGATGTTGGAATCAATTGTTAAAGAAGTGGTTTCAGGGTACTTGGAGGCACATGATAAAATAGGCCATAGTCAGGCACGGTTTCTTCTAGGGAAAATCTTCCCTGACAGATCTATTGGAATTCTTTGGAGACATAACAACCATAATAGGCAAAGGGGAATAAGTTGATGTTGTGTACTTGGATTTTTAGAAGGCCTTTGACAAGGTAGCATACACAAGGCTGCTTAATAGGCTCTGAGCCCATGGTATTACAGGAAAGATTCTACCATGGATAAAGCAGTGATTGATTGGCAGGAGGCAAAGAGTGGTAATAAAGGGAGCCTTTTCTGGTTGGCTGCTGGTGACTAGAGATATTCCACAGGGCACTGTGATAGGATCGATTCATTTTATGTTACATGTTAATGATTTGGGTAATGAAATTGATGGTTTTGTTGCAAAGTTTGTAGATGTTATGAAGGCAGGTGGAGGGGCAGGTAGTTTTGAGGAAGTAGAGAGGCAACAGAAGGACCTAGACAGATTAAGAGAATGGGCACAGAAGTGGCAGATGGAATACAATGATGGGAAATGTATGGTCATCAACTTTGGTAGAAGAAATAAAAGGGTTCACTATTTTCTAAATGGAGAGAAAGTACAAAAATCTGAGGCATAAAGGACCTGGGAATCCTTATGCAGGATTCCCTAAAGGATAATTTGCAGATTGGGTCAGTGGTGAGGAAGGCAAATGCGATGTTGGTATTCATTTCAAGAGGACTAGAATGTAAAAGCAAGGATGCAATGTTGAGACTGATAAAGCACTGGTGACGCCTTACTGTAAGTATTGTGAGCAGTTTTGGGCTCCTTAACTTAGAAAGGATGTGCTGAAACTGGAGAGGTTTCAAAGTAATTTCATAAAAATGATTCCAGGATTGAATGACTTGTCATATGAAGAGCATTTGATGGCTCTGGGTTTGTATTCACTCAAATTTAGAAGAATGAGGAGTCACCTAATTGAAACCTGTTGAATGGTGAAAGGCCTCGGTGGAGTGGATGTGGGGAGAATGTTTCCTGTGGTGAGAGAGTCTAAGGTCAGAGGACACCGCCTCAGAGTAGAGGGGCATCATTTTAGAATGGAGATGAGGAAGAATTTCTTTATCCAGAGAGTGGTGAATTTGTTGGCATAGGTAGCCGTGGAGGGCAAGTATTTATGTATATTTAAGGCATAGGTTGATAGATTCTTTATTGGTCAGAGCATGAAGGGATTCAGGGAGAAGACAGGAGATTGGGGCTGAGAGGAAAATTGGATCAGCCATGATGAAATAGTGGAGCAGACTCAGTGGGCGATGGCCTATTTCTACTCCTATATCTTATGGTCTAATGGTCTAATTTGTCTCAACTGTTTGTCCTGCATACTCCTTCTGAGATTGGGCTTGAGAAGATCCAAGTGTGAGCGCAAGTGATAGCCAGGAACAGCATAGCTGATGTGTTGTTGGTTGTATAGTGTGCTGCAATGCGATATGCAGAGATGGAACTGACGACCCTCTGATTCAATGGAGTGCATTCTGCTGACCTTGCTTGCAGTGCTTTTTTCATACCTTGGACAGATCTTTCCGCCAAGCCATTTGTAGATAGTTGGTACGGTACAGGTGTAATATGTCTTATTCCATGCTTTTTCAGGAATGACTGAAACTGTTCCACAATAAACTGTGGTCCATTATGCTGATAATGACACCAGTCCTTGAGAAGATTCTTTTCAACAAGTCAACAGAGTGTGAACCTGTTGTGGAGACTATTTGGAACACATCTAGCCACTCTGTAATTGCATCCACTAACTCCAAAAAAAATTGTACCTGTGAATGGTCTGGCAAAATTTACATCAATGCTAGCTACTCTCAGGGATTGAGAGGTGCTGCTCTTGGCATCTTCTAGATGTGTTGGCATCCTGAAGAGAGCATCACAAGCTACTTGATCTGCTAATCTATCCTAGACCAGCAGATGAAGCTTCGAGCCAATGCTTTCATTTTGACCATGCCTAGATGACCAGCATTTTACTCATCCAACACTTTAGTTCTCATGCTGGATGGTCCAACAACTCTCAATCCCCACATAAGGCAACCACTGTCAATAGGTAGATAGATAGATAGCTATACTTTATTGATTCTGAGGGAAATTGGGTAAGTCAAGGGCAAATTCATCCCAGTGCTGGTAAAAATGGGGGGCCTGGAATTTCTGCTGCACTTTGCAGCCATTTTGGAAGGCCATGTAGACTTAAATTTTCTCAGCACACTTCTGTAAACTTGTGCATCAATGGTTTGAGCACAGTAATTAATACTGGGTTTAAAGAATTCGCACTTGTCATGTTGTGCTCTCAACCTATAATCTTCAAATGTTTTAACACTGTCTTGAGATTTTGGAGATGTTTCTTGTCATCCCCGTTGGTAACAATTCTGTCATCTCGGTAAAACTGAGTGCCTGGGCAGCCTTGCAGCATCTGGTTCACAGATTTCTGCAAGAGTGCAGATGCTACTCCAAAAATAATCCCGTTATAGCGATAAAGCCTTTCATGAATGATTATGTTGAGAACCATTTTGGATTCTCCT
The DNA here is from genome assembly GCF_030028105.1 of Mobula birostris. Taxonomy (NCBI): domain Eukaryota; kingdom Metazoa; phylum Chordata; class Chondrichthyes; order Myliobatiformes; family Myliobatidae; genus Mobula; species Mobula birostris. The sequence continues at coordinate 35,360,806 of NC_092377.1, forward strand.
GCTGTCTGTAGTAGACCTCAGCTAATTTCACTTTGCTGAAGTCTTTACCTTCAGAAAGGTTTGCAAAGATTTCCTGTGTCTTGAGCAGAGAGTATTGATCTACTTTCAGTTTTGGTTTGATGCTGACCTTAAAACCGCCACAGATCCTGACAGATATATCCTTCTTGGCTGCTGGCACCACTGGCATTGCCCATGGACTCCAGCCAACCTTGGAAAGAGTTCCTTCAGCCTCCATGTAATCCAGCTCACTAGCTACGTTATCAAGGATGGAAAAAGGAGCCGGATGTGCTTCGTAAAACTTGGGTGTGGCGTTTTCCAAAACCATCCTTCAACACGGCTGTAGCATTATCCAGTAACTTTCTTAATTTGCTTTCAGTTGACTATTGCAGGGGATGTGGCATGCAAATGGTAGATGGATCTTCAATCAAGTTGTAGTTGGCTCACCTAATCACTGCTCCACAATGCTGGCCCTCATGTTTTTACCACATACAAGCCCAATGTGGCTTATTGGATGTTGTATTTCACTGTTACAAATGTCATTCCCTCAGGAGTTATCTTTCTTCCAGCATAAGTTCTCAGTTGAATGTCTGCAAGCTTCAGTTCAGCATCTTTGAAATACCATTCAAACTTATTTTGCGAATGACTGAAACAGCTGAGCCAGCATCTAATTCTAGTTTAATTAAATTGCCATTCACTTCTGGTGTAAACCATTTTGGTTATCCCTAGTTGCTCCCCTCCTTCACCATTCCCCATCCTTGATTCCCATTCACACCTCTCTTCTTACCTGTCCATTACCTCCCTCTGGTGCTCCTCCCCTTCCCATTCTTCCATGGTCTTCTGTCCTCTCTTATAAAATTCCCCCTTCTCCAGCCCTTTATCTCTTTCACCAATCAACTTCCGAGCTCTTTACTTTACCTCCTGCCCCTCTTCGGTTTTACCTATCACCTGCCACCTTGTACTTCTGACTCCCCTCCCCCAACTTCTTATTCTGGCTCTCTCCCCCTTCATTTCTAATCCTGCTAAAGGGTATTGGCCCAAAACTTCGACTGTTTACTCTTTTCCATAGATGGTGCCTGACCTGCTGAGGTCCTCCAGCTTTTTTGTGTGTGTTGCTTGTGTATTGTTCATTTTCACAGGTTAGATCTCAAGGCTACTCAATCCTGTATGACACTCATCATTTTCAGATTTTTCATCAACAGCATGCAAATCAGTGCTCTTTTTGAAACTGCAACTTGGCATTTTATCTTTTTCTCTTCCCTGTTTAGTCCATTTCTTTTTGTCTGCCCAACATGCTCTTTGTACGTGTCTGCAAGTTTCACGCTAAAACCTGCATTGGTCTGGTGTATGTGAGCTCTTGCTACACAGTAACAAAATTTGTTTGGACAGTCAGGTTTCTGTTTATCCATTGCAATTTTGTTCCTGCTCACTTTTATTCCTGACTGCAACACAATTGTGTCTGTGGCTACTGCTTCCATTGAAACAGGAATTTCAACGGGTCTTTTAAATGTGAGTTGTGCTTCAGTTAGGAGCCATTTTTTAATGCTTTCTTTTAAGATTCCATAAACAACGATTTCTCAGTGCATCATTAAGCCCATCACTGAACTGACGATGATCGGTCAAGGTCTTCAATTCAATGGAATACCCTTCCTTTTGATTACACACATGAATCCTAAAGCGTTCTGCAATCAACAATGATTTTGGTTCTGAATGTTCCGACATTGCTTTCACAATATTAGCAAAGCTCATGTAGGCTGGTTTGGTTGGAGCAGTTAAGCTTCTAAGTAAATTCTATGCTTTTCTTCAGCAACACTGGCACTCATTTCTTATCAGCTATCCGTTTGTTTTAAAGCTCAAAAACTGCTTAAAGTAAACAATACATCATCCAGTTGTCTGTTGTGCCATTGATTGCATCTATCTTTCTGATGTAGCCAGCCATTTTATGCTTTTTATATAACCATATAACAATTACAGCACAGAAACAGGCCATCTCGGCCCTTCTAGTCCGTGCTGAACGCTTACTCTCACCTAGTCCCATCGACCTGCACTCAGCCCATAACCCTCCATTCCTTTCCTGTCCATATAGCTATCCAATTTAACTTTAAATGACAACATCGAACCTGCCTGAACCACTTCTGCTGGAAGCTCCTTCCACATAGCCACAACTCTCTGAGTAGAGAAGTTCCCCCTCATGTTACCCCTAAACTTTTGCCCTTTAACTCTCAACTCATGTCCTCTTGTTTGAATCTCTCCTACTCTCAATGGAAAAAGCCTATCCACATCAGCTCTATTTATCCCCCTCATAATTTTAAATACCTCTATCAAGTACTCCTCAACCTTCTACGCTCCAAAGAATAAAGACACAACTTGTTCAACCTTTCTCTGTAACTTAGGTGATGAAACCCAGGTAACCTTCTAGTAAATCTTCTCAGTACTGTCTCTATTTTGTTGACATCTTTCCTATAATTTGGTGACCAGAACTGTACACAATACTCCAAATTTGTCTTTTCCAATGCCTTGTACAATTTCAACATTACATCCCAACTCATATACTCAATGCTGTGATTTATAAAGGCCAGCATACCAAAAGCTTTCTTCACCACCCTATCCACATGAAATTCCACCTTCAGGGAACTATGCACCATTATTCCTAGATCCCTCTGTTCTACTGCATTCTTCAATGCCCTACCATTTACCATGTATGTCCTATTTTGATTAGTCCTACCAAAATGTAGCACCTCACATTTATCAGCATTAAACTCCATCTGCCATCTTTCAGCCCACTTTTCTAACTGGCCTAAATCTCTCTGTAAGCTTTGAAATCCACTCATTATCCACAACTCCACCTATCTTAGTATCATCTGCATACTTACTAATCCAATTTACCACCCCATCATCCAGATCATTAATGTATATGACAAACAACATTGGACCCAGTACAGATCCCTGATCCCTGATTTAAACAATGGAACAACATGAGCAATACGCCAATCTCCGGCACAATCCCGTTTCTAATGACATTTGAAATATTTCTGTCAGAGCCCCTGCTATTTCCACATTAACTTCCCTCAAGGTCCTAGGGAATATCCTGTCAGGATCCAGAGACTTAAAAGCACCAGTACTTGCTCTTCTTTAATCACCATAGTTTCCATAACGTCCCTATCTGTTTCCCTTACCTTATACAATTTAATATCCTTCTCCTTAGTGAATACCGAAGAAAAGAAATTGTTTAAAATCTCTTTTGGCTCCACACATAGCTGTCCACTCTGATTCTCTAAGGGACCAATTTTATCCCTCACTATCCTTTTGCTATTAATATAACTGCAGAAACCCTTTGGATTTATTTTCAACTTACTTGTCAAAGCAACCTCGTATTTTCTTTTAGCTTTTCTAATTTCTTTCTTAAGATTCTTTTTACATTCTTTATATTCCTTGAACACCTCATTTACTCCATGCTGCCTATATTTATTGTAGATATCTCTCTTTTTCCGAACCAAGTTTCCAATATCCTTTGAAAACCATGGCTCTCTCAAACTTTTAACCTTTTCTTTCAACCTAACAGGAACATAATGATTCTGTACCCTCAAAATTTTGCCTTTAAATGACCTCCATTTCTCTGTTACATCCTTCCCATAAAACAAATTGTCCCAATCCACTTCTTCTAAATCTTTTCGCATCTCCTTAAAGTTAGCCTTTCTCCAATCAAAAATCTCAGCCCTGGGTCCAGACCTATCCTTCTCCATAATTATATTGAAACTAATGACATTGTGATCACTGGACCCGAAGTGCTCCCCAACACAAACCTCCGTCACCTGACCTATCTCATTCCCTAACAGGAGATCCAACGCTGCCCCTTCTCTAGTTGGTACCTCTATGTATTGCTGCAAAAAACTATCTGCACACATTTTACAAACTCCAAACCAACCAGCCCTTTTGCAGTATGGGCTTCCCAGTCTATGTGTGGAAAGTTAAAATCTCCCACAATCACAACCTTGTGCTGACTACAAATACCTGCTATCTCCTTACAAATTTGCTCCTCCAATTCTCGCTCCCCATTTGGTGGTGTATAATACACCCCCCTATAAATTGTTACTACACCTTCATTCCTCAATTCCACCCAAATAGCCTCCCTAGACGAGCCCTCTAAATCTATCCTGCCAGAGCACCGCTGTAATATTTTCTCTGACAATGCAACACCTCCCCCTCTTGTACCTTAGATTCTATCACACCTGAAGCAACAAAAGCCAGGAACATCCAGTCACTCCCCTCCTGCAACCATGTTTCACTAATAGCTACCACATCATACTTCCAGGTATCAATCCATGCTCTAAGCTCATCCACCTTTCTTACAATGCTCATAGCATTAAAATAAATGCATTTAAGAAATTTTCCACCTCTTACTCTCTGTTTATTACTAACGGTGCAAACAACTTTACTATCTCCTTTTTCTTCCTTCTCCTACATCTGCTCCTACACTCTGGCTCCCCTCCCCCCTTGTATCTAGTTTAAATCCACTGGAGCCTCTCTAGCAAACTTTCCTGCAAGAATATTTGTCCCCCTCCAGTTCAGATGTAAACCGTCCCACGGGAATAGGTCCCATCTTCCCTGGAAAACTGTCCAATTATCTATAAATCTGAAGTCCTCCCTCCTGCACCATGTCTTCAGCCATGTGTTGATCTGAGCTATCTTACTATTTCTAAACCCACCTGCACGTGGCACTGGTAGCAATTCTGAGGTTGCTATCCTGGAGGTCCTGTCTTGGCGCCTAACTCCCTAAACTCACCTGTCAGGACCTCCTCACTCTTCCTTCCCGCTTCATTGGTCCCTACATGGACCATGACATCCGGCTGCTCACCCTCCCTCTTGAGAATACTGAGAACTCGATCTCAGATATCGCGGACCTTGGCACCAGGGAGGCAACAGACCATCCGAGAATCTCGATCTCTTCCACAGAACCTCTTATCTGTCCCCCTAACTATCGAATCCCCTATCACAACTGCCCTCCTCTTTTCCCTCCTTCCCTTCTGATCTGAGGGTCCCATCTCGGTGGCAGAGATGCAACCACCACAACTTGTCCCTGGTAGGTCGTCCCCATCAACAGTATCCAACATGATATACTTATTATTGGTGGGAATGGCCACAGGGGTACTCTGTTCATTCTGTCTATTCCCCTTCCCTCTCCTGGCAGTCACCCAGCTACCTGTCTCTTGACTCTTGGGGGTGACTCTCTCCCTGTAACTCCTGTGTATTTGTGCCTCTGCCTCCCGAATAATCCAAAGTTCATCCAGCTCCAGCTCCAGTTCCCTAACTCGGTTTGTCAGGAGCTACAGCTGGATGCACCTTTCACAGGTATAGTCGTCAGGGACAATTGTGCTCGTCCTGACTTCCCACATACGGCAAACGGAGCACTCAACTGCCCTAACTGCTGCCTCCATTACCTACTCTTAAGGTAATTAAATAAATTTAAGGAAATAACCTGGCCTTACCTCAATTGGAGTGAAGCTGGTCCTCAGCCTCTAATTGCCGAAACCTCTCGAGGCAAAGCCTTCCTACTCTATCTCCCTCTGCGCTGTTGCCCGCTACAATGTCACCTGCTCTGTTAACCTTCTCGCTTTTAAACACTTCCACTGCCTTACGGTCCGACTTAAACGTGCTTGCGCAGTTGTGCCCCATTCAACTGCTGAAGAAATAATAATCATTTATTTATTAATGATTATTATCAACTGGAATTCAGTGTATGTGGACCCATGGCCATACTCACTGCTTGTAAATTTTGTCTGTTTTCCTCCTTTTTTTAACTCGACTGTCTTTCTCCCCTCCGAAGAGACATAACGCTGTGCTTTTTTTTAACTCGAATGTTTCTCTCTCCTTCCAAAGAAGAATGTGTTATGCTTCAACAAGTAGGTAGCCATCTTGGATTTGTTTTGAAACCACCTCATTGTCACTGTTATGGTTTGTAACTCCAGAAACTCAGAAGGCAGGAATACTGTCTGCTTAGTCGTTCTTTATTTTTTTAGTGAGATGCTCATACGTGATGCTGTAGTGTAATAATGTATATATTAGAAACATTCACATACTTTTTACATATGTCTTCTATAATGAATTATGTAAACAAACAAAGAATGTTTAATCAAACAATATATTTACAATATTACTCAACTATTACTGAAATATTAAAAACATTACATCATTGTCCAAAAACAGAGTTCGATCTCAAACTAAAATTAATTGATGGCGAGGCTGTTAACAAACTGACCAACGGCTATTGTTTGGAAAACTCTTGGGCAACTTCAAACTAGTATATTATATATTGTATTACATTCATTACTGAAGAGATTCCAATGTGTTTGACAATGCAACACATAATAGTATTTCATTACAAACATTGCTGACTTAAATTTGAGAAATTTATGCTGGTGGCTTGCTTACACAGAGAGGCTACCAAATATGCATGTTCCAACAACAAAATACTTGTGATACTTCATGGGGAACTGCTTCATTCAACCCAATATCATGAGGTTCATAGCTTTAAACAATCAGCATGTAGGTATTCTTAAAGTTAACTTTGCCGTCTTTTCCATCACTTTCTAATACCAACTCTCCACTCACATCCCCACCTTACCTCCCAAGCAAGTTGCACATCAGCTTCTCCAATACCACCTCCCTGTTCCTTGACCAAATCATAAGGGTCCCAGATGCTCCTCTCTCCAGCTGATATTCCCTACTGTTCTTTGGAAGATCTTAAAATTATGCAAGGCACTTTTTCAATACAAGTATTTCCTTTCTTACTCTGTGACTGCTGATGACATTTGTACATATTTACACAGTGAATGAGGTCCAGTTGTACAATTTGCGATGTTGTCCCACAATTGCCCTGTTTGGGTGTGCTAACTTTAGCTGGTAGAAACCATAGCAGCATATCTTCTCACATAGGTCAATGCAAAAGGAAAGAAATAAACAGAAGTGGTAAAAATTTTCTGGAGTTATGTTATTGACTGTTGGTGTTAGCATGTATCTTTTTGGTTTCTTTGCATTGAAATTTTGATATTTAGTACTATGTAATGCAAAGACAAATTATGGATTCGTTAATCTCAGCTAGGTCCGTGATATACACACACCAGGACACATCCCTCTGTGAGACATGTACATCTGAAAGTACAATCACCAGACTAAAGATTATTTCTTAATAATAATTACAGAACAGCACTGGTTGACTCTATGACAGGTATGAAGCTCAAGGAGTCCAAAGCAACTGTACATGATTTGGGATTTCTCTTTCACAGAGTGAATCATAGATATTTTTCTTGCCAAAAAAGCAGCTTTATTACTGAACACTATTCCCATTTTGTTCAGTCTCTGTGTTCACTGAGTGAAACAAACTAACAATTGAATTTATTTTCATGATTTATTGTCGAATACAATAAGTCACACATTAGACTCGTCATGCATTCACTTCATGTAACACAACTAAAAGGAAAATGGTAAGGCCAGATAAATTGTATAAATCTTCCATTATCATTCCATCTCAGGCTTTCATTCCACCATTTTATAAGACTCAGATATTGTACAGCCCTAATTAGAAGGCAGGAAATGTTTATTCAAGTTTTTAGTGGGTGGAGACAGTCTCTGTAATTTTTACTTTTAAACAAACTTCTCTTTCATCCTGTTTAAATTCTAGTGAATGATTATAAAATAATTTTTGAAGCAGCATTTGTGGAATTCTGGGAACAAAAGTAAATTATGCAACATGGTAGCTAAATAAATAAATTGCCTTTATGATGCAGAAGATGTGATATTGAATGTTCTATATAACACATCAACCTTTTCCTGACCTAATGCTTTTCTAAATCTAGTGCATTTCTTGTACCCTGCCCATTGTGGACCTGAAATTAGGAAACTGACGGCCTAACTGCTCTCATAAGTAGAGAGGTAACAATATAACAATTACACATGCACAAAGGCACAGGCCTGTGCATATAAGATAGAGAAATCAATATGTTGAAAATTGCCATCTAGTTTTGTTATTGATAAGGGCAATTTGAGCAATGTTTGGGATGCAGAGGAGATCTCTGGACCTTACCCCAATAAAAGTAAGCAAGATCAAAGCAAAAAACTATATATATTTTCAGTTATTTTACTGGTATGATCATTACATTATAGATTTTCATTATTAATTTAGTTAAAACATTATAAGTCCAGCCATAACTACAAAAGAAAATAACTATTAGATTACTGAATTTGATTTGATGAGCTGGGACTGTTTCGCATTGGTTTATTGATTTCTATCAGTGTAGTATACATTGGGGATAGAGTCTATGGCTCCACTTGCATTACAAACCATTTTCTTGGCTTACTAATCAGGAAGAATGCTATTTTAGTAAGAGGTGATTTAACAAAATGGTTGATTTTGAGCAATTGTAGGAATGTTTGAGTTGGAGCTAATTCTGCAGTGATACTCCATGTTAGAGCAATTTTTGGGTTTAGCACATCTAGCAAATAACTTCAGCCGCCAGACTTGAAATCTGAATATGGATTGTAGATTTAATTTAAAATGCAGGACTGAATTATAGGTTCTTAAAAGCCTTGAATCACAGACCAGACTCTGCTCATTATAATTCATTTAGATGTCTGTGATGTGGGTGGGAATTGGAAGATAAGAAATTTGTGTGTAGTTTCAAAGAAAGTATTGTGGATGCATTGTAAATATGGAATTGTCCTTTGATGTTTAGCACATAAATGTCAGGTAGCATTGGGCCAGCCTGGTCTTTTCACTGAAAGCATGTTATTATGATACCTGCTGTATCTTGTTTTGTCAAATAAAGAGGCTGCTTCATAGCTACCACTACTTTTCTTCAGTGATTTCATTCACGCAACAACATACCATACCAGAGTGTTTTATTTAAGTAAGCAGCAAACTGAAGGCAAAGTAATGTATTGAACATCAGTGAGGGCAGAAAGAGTTTCTGTGAAGATCATGCAAGTCAAGAGCTATGAATGAGGAAGACTACTTGGAGAATGAAATTCCATAAATCAGAGCTCCATGAAAACAAAATTGAAGAGATGGGGGAGACAGAGAGAAAAATGTTCCCAAAAATATAAAGACTGTAGCATAATAATTCATATTGGCATTGAAAACAATTCAACAAGTCCAACCATTCTACACCTGAAGCAGCCACCATTGCCAGAAGGTGATTATTTTCAAGTTGTCAATCATATGTCTACATGTACCAAGATGCAGTGAAGAACTTATCTTATGTACATATTATTCATACCGATTAGGTCATTACACAATGCATTGAATCAAAACAAGGTAAAACAATCACAATGCAGAATAAAATGTAACTATGACAGGGTAAGATTAGTGCTAGACAGTGATGCCAAGAGTCCATCTTATTATACTAGAAAACCATTTAATCGTTGTATTTAGTGGGTGGAAGTTGTCCTTGTTTTTGTGGGTATTGCCTTGTGCTCGTGGGTACATGTTTTCAGTCTCTTGCATCTTTCACTCAATGGAAGAGGGAAAAAGAGATGAAGACCAGGGTAGACACTGTCTTTGATTATGCTGGCTGTTTTTCTAAGGCAATGAGAAGTATAGATAGAGTGCATAGTGGAGCGGCTGGTGTATGCGATGTGCTGAGTCCATAAGTTTCTGCATTTTGTTGCTGCAACAAGCAGAGCAATTGCCATACCAAGCTGTTAGGCATCCAGATAAGATGCTTTCTATAGTAGTTGTCATGACACCATGTCACTGAGCTCCGTATATATTTTCTGTACTTTAACTCATTATCTTTTGAGATATGGCCCACGATGGTGGTACCATCTGTGAACATCTAAATGGAGTTAGAGTAGAATCTGACCATGCAGTCATGAGTGTACAGGGAGTAGTAGAACAGCAGGCTGAGGACGCATCCTTGTGGAGCACCAATGTTTTATAATGATCATGGTGGTGGTGTTGCTGGCTGTCTTGTTGACCGTGGTCTGTTGGACAGGAAGCCAAGGATCCAGTTGCAGGGTCTGGAGTTTGTGATGAGTTGGCTTGGAAATATAATTTCAAAGATGCAACAGTAGTCAATAACTAGTTGTTGGGCATAAGTGTCATTAATGCCCAGATGCACCAGGGATGAGCATAGGACCATGGAGATGGCATCTGCTGTAGACCTGTTCCAGCGGCAGGCAAATTGCAGTGGATCAAGTTTCCATGGAAGGGTGGATTCACCAGCCTCTCAAAGCACTTCATGATGCAGATGACAGAGCTACTGGGCAGTAGTTGTTAAGGCAGGTTTTCTTGTTTTTCTTTATCTAGGATGATAGGGGGTCTTCTTAAAGCAGGTTGGAGCCACAAATTGAAGCAAGGAAAGGTTAAAAATGTCTGCTAATCATACAGCTGTACTTTTTGATAAGATTAACTGAATAGATATAAATGGAAACCATTTCATGGAAGTAAATAACAAGTACCATTTTGTATGAGAGAAAATTCCAAATTGTAACAACACAAAAATATTTCTAGCTCACAATGTAATGAATTTGCTCTTGTTGGGAATGTTTTTTTTATTTCCACTTTCACTGCCCAACTCCAGATTTAGAATTAGCTGCACTGAGCTCTAGATAGAAAAAGTGAAATTTCTGTTTACATTCAAGTTTTAGTTGGGGACTTAATGTAATTTTATTTCTCTGTGACATTAAGTGGAATTGCATGCAAGCAGACTTAGCCTGACAAATTCTGAAACAATCAACAGGAGTGTGGGTAAAACACTTCATTCATCCCCAGGAACATAGTATATAACTGAGAGCTTCAACAGAATAGTAGCTGGTCTGATTGGTGAACAGTTTAAAAGGAGTGCTTTCTCAAACGCCAAATCATTGATTGGATATTCCAAAATGAGAAAACAAATCCTTAGTTTGCAGGGATAGTTTAGCCTGAAGTCACTACTCTTTAAATTTTGCTCTTTACTCATGCTGACCTAATCCATTATTGGATTAACAGTAGAAAGACATTTAAACAAAGGCCATTTTCCCCCTTTGGAGTGTTTGGGCCCTTCAGATGAGATCTGATTGCTTTTCTCACAGTCAAATTATTGTCTGGGAGATTCTACAGTACAGTGTCTCCTATTATCGCATAGTCCTATCCAGGACAATGAGCCAGTATAACAAATATCCAATGGTAGTTTGTTGCACTAGTTTCTGCCCAATTATAAAGCAGTGAGATCAGTACACATGTTCGTACTACAGGATTGTCCCCACTAACAAAGGCAGTGACACCCAGTAACCCTGCCGATTAAATGGCACTTGCATATAAGGACAGCAAAAACTTCCTGGAGAATGGTTTCCACTCGCAGCTTCAGACCAAATTTGCTGCCAACAGCAAATATAAACAGTGCACATTGGCAGCACTTAAGTCAGATCTGCCATTTCAGGTCTAGTCTGGGCAGGCTGAGCTGACAGCCAGCCCATTCACCCAATAATACAGCTTCATTATAACTGGACCTGAAGACCTACCCCCAACAATGTAAAAATAAAACTCAATAGCTGCTGTGTTAGAAGTTGTCCAGCACTCTGATCACCCTGCATAACTGTAATGTAAAACAATCAAGTCCAAAAGGCAAAATTAGGAGTGATGTCAGAAGGTTTTCCTTCACACATGGCAATCAGTCTGGGACTGTGGAGGGAAAAAATGTAGCAAATGTTTGTTTTTACCAAGATTGACCAAGTATGTACTTAATGACTTTTCTCCCCATGTTTATTTTTTGATCCTGTAACTTGGTACTTTGAATTTTTTAATTTCAGGTTCCCTTAAGAGAAGCTCACAGGACTATCAGATTGTGTCTTTGGAGCAATCAGTTAGAACATAATATCATACAGCAAAGGAACAGACCCTTCGATCCACAATGTCTGTGACAGTCATGATACCAACTTAAGCAATTTAATAAAGTATGACTATGACTATAAGCAAGTCCCACCTGTCTGCATGTGGTCCTTTTCCCTCCATTTCCACCATTCTCTCTGTGTCTTCTTCAAGCTTTGTACCTCTCACTTTAAAACAATATCCTCAAGTATTTAAAATTGTTTAAAATTGAGTTATTTTGTGGTGTAGGCTTTCCTCTTCCAGAAACAGGCCCATCGGTCCATCTTGTCAGTGCCTAACTGTTATTCTGCCTCATCTCATTGACCCGTGCCTGCACCATAGCCCTTCGTGCCACTCACATCTATTATTTATCCAAACTTCTCTTAAATATCGCAATCAAACCAGCATCCACCAGTTCTGCTAGCAGCTCCTTCCACACTCACACCTCCTCCTGAGCTAAGTTCCCCTTAGATATTTCACAACCTCAGTGGAAATAGCCTGCTTGCGATTTTTCTAGCTGTACCCCTCGTTATTCTGTATACATCTGTCATATCTCCCTTCATTCTCGAATCTTTTCAACCTTTCCCTATGACTCAGGTCCTCAAGTCCCAGCAATATCCTTACAAATTTTCTCTGTATTCTTTACTATAGGTAGATCACCAGAATTACACACAACGCTCCAATTTGGTCTCATCAACATCTTGTACATCTTCAACATAACATTCCAGCTCATGTACTCAGTACTTTGATTTATGAAGGTCAATGTGGCTAAAGCTCTCTTTATAACCTTATCTACCTGTGATGCCACTCTTAAGGAATTATGGATCTGTAGTCCCAGGTCCCTTTATTCTACCACACTCTTCTGTGTCCTACTGTTCTTTCTGTAAATCCTACACTCTTTAGTCCTCTGAAAGTGCAATCCCTCACATTTGTCTGCATGAAATTCCATCTCCCATTTTTCAGTCCAGTTTTCCATGTGGTTTAGATCCCTCTGCAATCTTTGGTAGCCTTCCATGCTGTCTATTTTGACTACAGTCCTGATAGCAACTGCAAATTTGCTGATACAATTGACCATATTATCATCCAACCTTTGAATATAGATGACAAACAACAGTGGACCCAGCACTGATCTTGCCGCACACCACTGGACACAGGCCTCCAGTCAGAGAGACAGTCATTCTACACTCCCTGGTTTCTCCTGCGAAGCTAACGTTTAATTCATTCTACTACTTTATCCTGAATGCCAAGTGACTGAACCACCTTCTGGATCAGACTCCTGTGTGGGACTTTTGTCAAAGGCCTTGCTAACGTCCATGTGGACAACGTCTACTGCCTCTCCTTCCTGAACGTTCCTGGTAACTGCTTCAAAAAACTCCATTGTTTGATAATGACTTACCATGCACAAAACCACACTGACTATCCCTAATCGGGTCCCCTCTCCAGATTCTTATCCTATCCCTTATTCTAGGAGACAGGTATTCTATCCCTTAGAATACCTTCCAATAATTTATCCACTACTGACATCAGGCTCACTGGCCTACCATTTTGCAACTTATTCTTAGACTTTCATGAACAACAGAACAGCAATTGTCCAATCCTCCAGCAACTCACCTGGAGCTAAGATTCATTTTTAAATAACTGACTGGAGGAGGAGGTGCTTGCTATCTTGAGGCAAGTCATAGTAGATAAATCCCCAGGACCTGACAGAGTGTTCCCTCAGACCTTGAAGGAGACTAGTGTTGAAATTGCAGGGGCTCTGGCAGATATATTTAAAATGTTGGTATCTACGGGTGAGGTGCTGAAGATAGCTCATGTTGTTCTGTTGTTTAAAAAAGACTCTAAAAATATTCTGGGAAATTATAGGCTGGTAAGTTTGACATCAGTAGTAGGTAAATTATTGGAAGGAGTACTAAGAGATAGGATCTACAAGTATCTAGATAGACAGAGACTTATTAGAGAGAGTCAACATGGCTTTATGCATGGTAGGTCTTGTTTAACAAATCTATTAGAGTTTTTCAAGGAGGTTACCAGGAAAGTGGATGAAGGGAAGGCAGTGCATGTTGTCTACAGGGACTTCAGTAAGGCCTTTGGCAAGGTCCCGCATGGGAGGTTAGGAAGATTCAGTCGCTAGGTATACATGGAGAGGTAGTAAATTGGATTAGACATCGGCTCAATGGAAGAAGCCAGAGAGTGGTAGTGGAGGATTGCTTCTCTGAGTGGAGGCCTGTCACTAGTGGTGTGCCACAGGGATCAGTTCTGGGTCCATTGTTATTTGTCATCTATATCAATGATCTGGATGTAATGTGGTAAGTTGGATCAGCAAATTTGCTGATGATACAAAGATTGGACGTGTAGTGGACAGTGAAGAAGGTTTTCAAAGCTTGCAAAGGGATTTGGACCAGCTGGAAGAATGGGCTGAAAAATGGCAGATGGAGTTTAATACAGACAAATGTGAGGTATTGCACTTTGGAAGGACAAACCAAGGTAGAACATACAAGGTAAATGGTAGGGCACTGAGGAGTACAGTAGAACAGAGGGATCTGGGAATACAGATACAAGATTCCCTATAAGTGGCGTCACAGGTTGATAGGGTCGTAAAGAGAGCTTCTGGTACATTGGCCTTTATAAATCAAAGTATTGAGTATAAGAGTTGGAATGTTATGGTGAAGTTGTATAAGGCATTGGTGAGGCCGAATCTGGAGTATTGTCTACAGTTTTGGTCACCAAATTACTGGAAGGATATTAATATGGTTGAAAGAGTGCAGAGAAGGTTTACAAGGATGTTGCCGGGACTTGAGAAACTGAGTTACAGAGAAAGGTTGAATAGGTTAGGACTTTATTCCCTGGAGCGAAGAAGAATGAGGGGAGATTTGATAGAGGTATATAAAATTATGATGGGTATAGATAGAGTGAATGCAAGCAGGCTTTTTCCACTGAGGCTAGGGAAGAAAAAAACCAGAGGACATGGGTTAATGGTGAAGGGGAGAAAGTTTAAAGGGAACATGGGGGGGGGACTTCTTCACACAGAGAGTGGTGGGAGTGTGGAATGAGCTCCCAGATGAAGTGGTAAATGCGGGCTCACTTTTAACATTTAAGAAAAACTTGGACAGGTACGTGGATGAGAGGTGTATGGAGGGATATGGTCCAGGTGTAGGTCAGTGGGACTAGACAGAAAAATGTTTCAGCACAGCCAAGAAGGGCCAAAAGGCCTATTTCTGTGCTGTAATGTTCTATAGTTCTATGGTTCTATAACCCTTCCAACTTCAGTACTTGCCTCCCACGAGGTCCAATGGCACTCCTTCTAATAGAATTATAGAGAAGTACAGCATTGAAACAGACCCTTTGGCCCATCTAATCCATGCTGAAACCATTTAAACTGCTTAATCCCATTGACCTGCACCAGGACCATAGCCCTCCGTATCCCTACTATTCATGAACTTATCCAAACTTCTCCTAAACGTTGAAACTGAGCTTGCATGGACCACTTATACTGGCAGCTCATTCCACACTCTCACAACCCTCTGAGTGAAGAATTTTCACCTCATGTTCCACTTAAACTTCCCACCTTTCACCATTAAGCCATGACCTCTGGTTGTAGTCCCACCCAATCTCAGTGGAAATACTCCAAGTAAGGCTTCACCAATGTCTTATACAACTTCAACATAATATCCCATCTTCGGTACTTAGTACGTTAATTTATGAAGGCCAATGTGCCAAAAGTGTTCTTTCTGACCCTATCTACCTGTGACACAACCTTCAATGAATTATGTACCTGTATTCCCAGACCCCTTTATTCTACTATACTCCAACCATCCACTGTGTAAGACCTACCCTGGTTGGTCCTACTGTAGTGTAAGTACTCAACTGCATTAAATTCCATCTGCCATTTTTCTGTCCATTTTTCCAGCTGATGCAGATCTCTCTGCAAGCCATGATAGACTTCCTCACTGTCCACTGCACCCCTAATCTTGGTGTCATCCACAAATTTGCTGATCCAGTTAACCAAATTACTATCCAGACCATTGATAATAGATGACAAACAACTTAGGACCGAGCACCAACCCCTGTGCACACCCACTAGTCACAGGCCTCCAGTCAGAGAGGCAACTCTCTACCACCACTCTCTGGCTTCTCCCACAAAGCCTATGTTTAATCCAATTTACTACTTCATCCAGAATGCCAAGTGACTGAATCTTCTTGACCACCGTCCCTGCAGGACCTTGTCAAATGTCTTACTAAAATCCAAATAGACAACATTCACTGCCTTGCCCTCATCCAGTTTCCTGGTAACTTCCTCAAAAAACTCTAAGGTTTGTTAGACATGACCTACCATGCATGAAGACATGTTAAAAATCCTTTATCAGTTCATGTCTACTTATATAACTGGTCCCTTAGAATACCTTCCAATAACTTTCCCACAACTGATGTTAGACTCACCGGCATACAACTTCCTGGTTTCTGTTTAGAGCCCTTTTTAAACAGCAGAACAACACTGACTATCCTCCAATCCTCTGGTACTTCTTGTGTCACTAAGGATGTCATAAATATTTCTGCTAGGGCCCGGTAATTTCTGCACTTGCTTCCCGTAGGATCCCAGGGATCACTCTGTCAGGTCCTGGAGATTTATTGACCCTGATTTGTCTCAGGGTAGCAAACACCTTCTCTTCTGTAATTCTGTACAGGGTCCATGAAGCTGGTGCTGCTTTGCCACACATCTATAGACTCTGTATCCATACCCTGACTAAATAAAGATGCAAAGAATGCATTTAACATGTCCCCCCATCTGTTTTGGCTCAACACATGGATTACCATTCTGGTCTTCCAGAAGACTAATTTTGTCCCTTACAATCACTTTGCTCTTAACTTACTTGTAGAATCCTTTAGGATTCTTCTTCACCTTATCTGCAAAGACAACGTTATGCCTTCTTTTAGCCTTCCTGATTTCTTTCTTAAGTGTTCTCTTGCATTTCTCGTCCTCCATAAGCCCTCATTTATTCCTACTTGCCTATACCTGCTATGCACTCATTTTTTCTCTTAACCAGGGCTTCAATATCTGTTGAAAACCAAGGTTCCCTTCACTGGCCCTGGATATTTATTTGCGCTTAAATCTACAATCAGCCTTTTTTCTTTTCTCACTTATTGAGACGAAGGGGTAACTCTGGGTAGCCAGTTAGCCTACCAGCTCACCTTTCATATGTTGGTAGAAAATTGGAGAAACTAGCAGAAACGGAGTCACAGGGAGTATGTCAACACACACACACAGATAGCACCCAATATCTGAACCAAACCTTGGTGCCTAGGTAGCAAAATGATTAACGTGCCTCTGTAGATGCTGATGAATTTACAGGCAAGTAAATTATTTAAAAGACTGTAATTTGAAGAGAGTGGTTTCAGAGGTAAGTCTTCGGCTGACCACCAATATTTTCTGAAGCAGGTTTTGGGGAGAGCAATCAAATGTGGTCGTTCATTAACCATGTCTCATGAAAGATAAAAATTTAAATAATCACTGATCAGAATCCTATCAGCTTTTGGTAGAGTAAAATAAGGTGGGAAAACTCTGATAGGATTTGTATCCATCCTGATAAACTGTGAAGTCCTTTAGATTGACTCAATTTTATGAAACAGTGACTCTGAAAAGATTGAAGAATCAATGCTACTTGGTATGGTGGTTCACACTGTTGTGCTTTTGAACTTTATTTTTCTTTTGTCAGCAATGAATTCATTCTTCTCCAGAAGTGTTTAGTTCTCAGAGATTAAAGTAAATTTATTATCAAAGTACATATTTTCTTGCAGGCATTCCCGGTAAGTACAAAGAAAGACAATAGAATCAATGAAAAACTCCACACAACAAACAACCAATATGCAAAAGACAACAAGTTGTGCAAATTACAAAAAAGAGAATGCAAAATAATAATAATAATAATAATAATAATAACTGTTATTTCAGAGTTGTAGAATCCTTGAAAGTGAATACATAGGTTGTGAAATCAGTTCAGTATTGGGGTAGGTGAAGTTATACACAGAACAATCACTTGTAGTGCTTTAAGAATTTTAACAGAAAATACTCGTTTCCCCTTCATTTAGGATCGCCTTTTTTTCGTCATGGAATACGTAAATGGAGGCGATTTAATGTTTCAGATCCAACGTTCCCGCAAGTTTGATGAAGCTCGATCAAGGTTTTATGCAGCAGAGGTCACTTCAGCGCTGATGTTCCTTCACCAAAATGGCGTCATCTACAGGTACTTGCCGAAACTGAACAGCTGGGGTTCATGGTTAATTTGACCAGAATGTGTTCATATCTTAGCAACAAGTTTGGGTTGAAGCGTGATGCCTCTGCTTTCCTTCTTGTTGAGACATGTGGCTGTGCTGTTTTCCTTAAGCTTGTCATTCAGCAGGTTTATGTTTGAATAGCACCAGAAGCTGTAGTCAGATTTGATGCCAGACTTTTATTCTGATGCATTTAGAGCTTTTACAAAATGTTTGGCTGTGCTTGACCCTCTGCTAATCTGCCAACTGAATGATACAATACCTTTACTTTCTCCATCAATCCAGTTCAGACTTCTAAAGGGCCTTTCATTTCCCACTGCCCACTACCCCCTCCCTCCCTCTCCCTATTCTCCAAAAAAACTGTTGTGCCATTTCTTTTGTTTACTTGAGTTGTCCTCTTGTTGGTTGAATAGGGATAACAGTCACAGGATACTTGTTTCTTCCATGTGTTTCTCTGTAGTTGAGAGCACAGTGTGAGTCATTGACAGGATGTGGCTGCTGGTGAAGTCAGAAAAACTGCTATGTAAGCCACAGTATTCTGACAAAATTCCATGTTTTACCTCCAAAGTAAGTTCAACTCACAATACAAGATTTTTAAAAAGTCATTGTAAAATTCCATGTACACAAGAATAAACTAGGTCAAAAATTATTTTTCAAGGTGAGGGAAAGTTTCGGGGAAAAATTTTCTAAACTATTTTCTCAATGTCTGCTGAGGGAAAGTCCGTTTTTGTACCGTTATTAATATCATTGCTGCTTCACAGAGGCCATTCGTTCCACATCTATTTGCCCCAGTGCTATTCTAATCATCTCAGCAATCATGCATCCAGGATCACTTCACTCATTTCACTGAGGTCTACAACCTTGTTCTGGCTTGCAATCAAATCCATTGCTGCCTGACCCCACAGAATATGTGACAAGCAGTAAGATCAATTTTCTCTGAACACTATTAATTCATAATGAAGTACAGTAACATTTCAAATTGCAGGATTGAACTGACCTTCTGTTAACCCTGGGGCAAAAGGTGAAAGGGATGTTGGTAACTCATGAACAGAAACTTAAAAGTCGTAACAGTTTTGGTGAGTTTCACACTGAGTGTACACACATAAACTCAAAACACAATGAGACGACTCAGAGCACTGATCTATTTCAAGCAGAAGTGATTCACTTGTATTCTTGGTACTTCCTTTATCATATGAGCAAGCCTTAATCTAGCTCTACTCTTTTCATAAAATTAAAATATTTGTGCCACATTTAATAGCAATGAGGCATTTGAATTATAACAATGCATCTGCTCCACAAGTTTAATCAAAAAATGCTGATGAATAAATATTAATCTTCTGTTTTGAATCTCCCCATGATATTACTCCATTTTTAGCCTAAAATGTCTTCCAGTCCTCCTCAAGGATTATGTATCTTCTGTGTTTTCCAATTGAAGTCAAGTCAGAGTTCCCTCTTTTCTTCAATTATGTGAAGAAAAAAAGGATGACAGGAGTGAAGGTAGGACCGATTAGAGATAAAGGTGGGAAGATGTGCCTGGAGGCTGTGGAAGTGAGCGAGGTCCTCAATGAATACTTCTCTTCGGTATTCACCAATGAGAGGGAACTTGATGATGGTGAGGACAATATGAGTGAGGTTGATGTTCTGGAGCATGTTGATATTAAGGGAGAGGAGGTGTTGAAGTTGTTAAAATACATTAGGACAGATAAGTCCCCGGGGCCTGACGGAATATTCCCCAGGCTGCTCCACGAGGCGAGAGAAGAGATTGCTGAGCCTCTGGCTAGGATCCTTATGTCCTCGTTGTCCACGGGAATGGTACCGGAGGATTGGAGGGAGGCGAATGTTGTTCCCTTGTTCAAAAAAGGTAGTAGGGATAGTCCGGGTAATTATAGACCAGTGAGCCTTACGTCTGTGGTGGGAAAGCTGTTGGAAAAGATTCTTAGAGATAGGATCTATAGGCATTTAGAGAATCATGGTCTGATCAGGGACAGTCAGCATGGCTTTGTGAAGGGCAGATCGTGTCTAACAAGCCTGATAGAGTTCTCTGAGGAGGTGACCAGGCATATAGATGAAGGTAGTGCAGTGGATGTGATCTATATGGATTTTAGTAAGGCATTTGACAAGGTTCCACACGGTAGGCTTATTCCGAAAGTTAGAAGGCATGGGATCCAGGAAAGTTTGGCCAGGTGGATTCAGAATTGGCTTGCCTGCAGAAGGCAGAGGGTGGTGGTGGAGGGAGTACATTCAGATTGGAGGATTGTGACTAGTGGTGTCCCACAAGGATCTGTTCTGGGACCTCTACTTTTTGTGATTTTTATTAACGACCTGGATGTGGGGGTAGAAGGGTGGGTTGGCAAGTTTGCAGACTACACAAAGGTTGGTGGATAGCCAGCGCCTCTTCCCCAGGGCACCACTGCTCAATACAAGAGGACATGGCTTTAAGGTAAGGGGTGGGAAGTTCAAGGGGGATATTAGAGGAAGGTTTTTTACTCAGAGAGTGGTTGGTGCGTGGAATGCACTGCCTGAGTCAGTGGTGGAGGCAGATACACTAGTGAAGTTTAAGAGACTACTAGACTGGTATATGGAGGAATCTAAGGTGGGGGCTTATATGGGAGGCAGGGTTTGAGGGTCGGTACAACATTGTGGGCCGAAGGGTCTGTACTGTGCTGTACTATTCTATGTTCTATGTAAATTCTAAATCCAAGCAAGCTATCCCTTTTCTCTGGAACACTTGTACCTTGCTTACCCCTCCTCACCTTTATAAATGGGAATTCATCTGTTGTCACGATTTCCATTAATTATCTCCCACTCCCTGCCTTGTTTCATTCAACCTCCAATGAAGCCCCTTACAATATTTATATGTGAAGTGAAGTCATTAATGTAAGTATGTACTGAAGAGAAAAAGTTTGTTCTAACTTGTTTAGTCGTTTGGCATGACCAAAATAACATTCTTTGTAGTTCTGCAAGGTGTGTATACATATTATGTGCATGATGACTGTAAAAATATAAGAGATTTACAAATCACCTCCATGTTTAACAGTTTTAGATGTAGTTGTGTAAATTGGGCACTCCAATGGTATTGAACCAACTTTTAACTATCGAACTCTTTATTTGTATCTGTTAAATAGAAATTGGGATTAAATTTTGAACAATAGGTATTTTCTTATAAGAATATGGACTCAAAACTGTGGAATTTAACAAGAATTCTCCCTCCTTTATTCCACCATATACTATTTAGTTTCATTACATTTTATAGATGGTGTGCAGAATAGTATTTCCACTAATTGAATTGACTTTATTTCTTACATCCTTCACATACATGAGGAGTAAAAATGTTAAGTCTCCATCTAAATGTGCCATGTGCAATCATAGTAATTTACAATAAGTAGAACAGTCAATGTAATATAGAGTACACTCAAATCAGCATGAGTTCATCAGTCTGATGGCCTGGTAGAAAAAGCTATCCCGGGGCCTGTTGGTCCTAGCTTTTATGCTGCGATACCGTTTCCTGGATGGTAGCACTTGGATAGATTGTGGTTGGGATGATTTATGGGATAGATTATCCCATAATCTATATGTGGGCACGTGGCCAAGTGGTTAAGGCATTCAACTAGAGACCTGAAGGTCGTAAGTTCGAGCCCCAGCCAAGGTATCATGTTGTGTCTTTGAGCAAGGCACTTAATCACACAGCGCTCTGCGACGACACTGGAGCCAAGCTGTATGGGTCCTAATGCCCTTCCCTTGGACAACATCGGTGTCGTGGAGAGGGGAGACTTGCAACATGGGCAACTGCCGTTCTTCCATATAACCTTGCCCAGGCCTGCGCCCTGGAGAGTGAAGACTTTCCAGGTGCAGATCCATGGTCTCGCAAGACTAACGGATGCCTTTATATATGGGATAGATTAAATCTGGAGTTCAAAGGTGCAAAGATGCATGTCCTCAAACTTATAAAATTACTTGTCCCCCCATGATTAGTAGTGAGCATTCAGGGATAAGCTGTATTACATTCTTGCCAAGGGTAGTCTTTGCCTCAAACTCATTTTCAGTGAAGGTAGCTGACTTAATTACTCTACAGTAGGGATTCCTGACCTAGGGTTCATGGACCCCTCAGTTAATGGTAAGGGTCTATAGGTTATTCTGACTACTGTAACATCTATTGGAATAATTAAATAATAGAGTAATTCATTCATAACGTGTGAGAGGATAGGGTAAGATGGGTGAATCATACAGCTTAGAAAAAGGCCCTTCAGCACACTGAGTCCAGTCCATCTATCAGGGACTTGTTTACAATAAAAATAAAACATTACTGCATTTTAATCTCTCCACATTCCCATCAACACCCTGCCCCAGATTCTACCACTTACCTGTACATTTTGCGGCTGTCCTAACTTTACCAAAAAGGCAGTCATGTCCCATTGGATGATGTCCACCAAGGACTTGGGTCACACTGTCTCAATCTGGCCAACATTACAGGTTCCTTGACTCCCAACTCTGCAATTTTAATCTGGAGTCTTCTCCTTCTCATTGTAATTAAACTTGAGGAAAAGTCAAACAGTACAGAAACAGGCCCCTTGGCCCACCAGGACTATGCCATCCATTTTGGATGTATATACTGGCATCATATGCCTGCTTCATTCTTAAGGCATCCGTTAGTATTGCCACGGATCTGCGCCTGGAAAGTCTTCACTCTCCAGGGCGCAGGCCTGGGCAAGGTTGTATGGAAGACCAGCAGTTGTTCCCTCTCCACGACACCAAGGGAAGGGCATTAGGACCCATACAGCTTGGCACCAGTATCGTCGCAGAACAATGTGTGATTAAGTGCCTTGCTCAAGGACACAACATGTTCCCTCGGCTGGGGCTCGAACTCACGACCTTCAGGTAGCTAGTCCAATGCCTTAACCACTTAGTCACGTGCTTCATTCTATACCCTCACTATTTAAGTGCTGTCCAAATGCCTCCTAAAGTTTCTAATTGTATTTGATTCCACCATCTCTCTGTTCTAGATTCTCTGTGTAAATCCCCTTTACCTCTACCACTCACCTTAATACTATTCTCTCAAGGTTTGATGCTCTCTACCATAGAAAAAAAAAGTCTACCCTATTTCTGCCTCTTAAAAGCTGATATACTTTTATCAGGTTATTCCTCAGCCTCTTTCGCTCCAAGAAAAACAAGCCCAGCCTATCAAATATTTTTCCATAGTTACAAGTCCTCCAATTGAGACAATATCTGGTGAATATATCCTGCACACTCACCAGCACAAACACGTCCTTTCTGTTGTGTGGCAACAGGAACTGCACACAATACCCCAAGTGTAGCTAATAAGTTTTAAATATAGTTGTCTCATCTCTAACATTCTCTGCCGGACCTATGGAGGCAGGAGTACCATCTGCCTTCTTCACCATCCTATCTAACTATGTTGCCATTTTCAGGGAATTATAAACTTGGATCCCAAGGTCTCTCTGTGTAGCAACATTCCTTTGTACCCTACCTCTGTTTAACTTCCCAAAATACATTACCTCATAGTTTGGGTTAAATTTCATCTGCTAGCACTCCGCCCTGTTTTTCAGCTGACCTATTTCCTGCTGTAGCCTGAGATTGCTTTCCTCACTATTCATAAGCACCTAATTTCAATATCAACTGCAAACTCATTAATCACTCCTCCACCCTTTATTCTAAATCATTACAATATATCACACACAGTAAAGGACCTAACACCAATTCCTGTGATACATATTTCCAATAAGTAAAGCATCATTCCATTACTTACCCTGGTTTCCCAAGATCAAGCAAACTTTGCATCCAGTTAGCCAACTTATCATGTGCTTCTTTTCGACTAGCCTAACACGTGGGGCCTTGTCAAATGCTTTGCTGAAGTCTGTATACACAAAGTGTATGACCTTGCCTTTCATCAACGACTTTGGTTACCTCTTCCTAGGTATCCATTATCTCAGCATCCCAGACAATCCAAAGTACGTCCAACTCTAGTTCCAGTTCCATAATGAAGTCAGTCATGAGCAGCAGCTGGGTGCACTTTTTGGGTAAAGTTATCAGGGACACTGATCGTCTCCCTGATGTTCAACATCTGCAGGAGGAGCATGTCACTCCCACAAACTGCCATCACAGCTACTTTACTAGGAGGAGTAATTCTAAGAAATACCTTATCTGCCTTTAGCTATACAACTGCTTAGCCTGCTCTCACCACTCACAGCTAAGTTATGGCTACTCCCAAAAAGGGCCACTTCACTAGAGGTTGTTTTCCTTTTATACCAAATCAGAATCAGAATTACCTTTATTATCAGCGGCATGTGACGTGAAATTTGTTAATTTAGCAGCAGCAGTTCAATACAATACATAATCTAGCAGAGAAAAAATAAAGAATAAGCAAGCAAGAAATCAATTACATATATTGAATAGGTTAAAAAATGTGCAAAAACAGAAATACTGTATATTAAAAGAAGAGTGAGGTAGTGTCCAGCAATTCAAAGTCCATTTAGGAATGGGATGGCAGAGGGGAAGAAGCTGTTCCTGAATCGCTGAGTGTGTGCCTTCAGGCTTATTTATCTCCTACCTGATGGTAACAGTGAGAAAAGGACTCCCCTGGGTGCTGGAGGTCTTTAATAATGGACACTGCCTTTCTGAATCACCACTCCCTGAAGATGTCCTGGGTACTTTGTAGGTTAGTACCCAAGACAGAGCTGACTAGATTTACAACACTCTGCAGCTTCTTTCGGTCCTGTGCAATTGCCCCTCCATACCTAGGAAATTGAAACTGCTCACTCTGTCCACTGCTGATCCCTCAATGAGGACTTGTGTGAGTTCCCTGGACTTCCACTTCCTGAAGTCTAGAATCAATTTCTTGGTCTTATTGATGTTCAGTGCAAGGTTGTTGTTGCAACACGACTCAACCAGCTGATATACCTCACTTCTGTAAGCCTCCTCATTCACATTTGAAGTTCTGCCAACAATATTTATGTCATCATCAAATTTATCGATATTCTTTGAGCTGTACCTAGCCAAATAGCCACTGGCGTAGAGCAAATAGAACAATGGGTTAAGCCCTTTTGAAGCAGGATGGATCCTCTGAATGCAGTAGTGAGAGATTGGAGATGTCCTTGAGCATTCACACCAGTTGGTTGACGCAGGTTTTCAGTGCCATACCAGGAATACCATCAGGGCCTGATGCCTTGGAAGGGTTCATCCTCTCAAAAGATGTTCTGGCATTGGCCTCCAAAGACAGAGATCACAGGGTCACTAGATATTATTTTGTTCTTCCTTTCAAAGCTGCATAAAAGGTGCTGAGCTCATCTGGGGGTGAAGCATCACAGCCATTCATGATGTTAGGTTTTCCCTTGTAGGAAGTAATGGCCTGCAAACTCTGCCTGAGTTGGCATACATCCGATTCCATGTCTTACTTCAATTGGAATTGTTTTTTCACTCTTAAAATAGCCTTCCATAGTTTGTACCTGGACTTTTTGTTTAATTCTGGATCACTGGAAACGAATATCACAGATCTAACCCACAGCAGACAACAAATCTCCTGGTTCATCCACATCTTCTAGCTTGGATACTAATCTTCTATCTGTATGCTAGGAATAGAAGTACAGCCAGGTGATCGGACTTCCCACGTACAGGTGTGAGATGGCAAGGTAAGCGTTCTTGATGGTGGTATAACAGTAGTCAAGTGTTTCGGCACCTGGTTCAACAGATGATATGTTGGTGGTAGTTGTTCAGAGACATCTTCAAGTTAGCCTGGTTGAAATCCCCCACAATGATTGGGAAGACATGAGACCGCATTGTTTTCTGACTGCTGATCACGGTGCCTAGCTCCACCTGACATTGGCCAAAGGTGGAATGTACCAGGATGATGACAGAAGACTCCCTCAGCAGATAAAATGGATGACACGACCACAAGGAGTTCCAGGTCGGGTGAACAGGATTAAGACAGAACTGCCACATCTGTGCACCATGATGAGTTTTTCATCAGAATCAGAAAGCAGATTTAATATCTCTGGCATATGTCGTGAAATCTGTTGCTTTGTGGCAGCAGTACATTGCAGTAATAATAACAAAATCAGTAAATTACAAGTATCAAAAATTAGATCAAGTAAGTAGTGCAAAAAGAGGGGAAGATTGGTAAGATAGTGTCCATGGATTTATTGTCCTTTCGGTAACCTGATGGTGGAGGGGAAGACGCTGTTCCTGAAACATTGAGTTTGTGTCTTTAGGCTCTTGTACCTCCTCCCTGATGCCAACATTGAGAAGAGGCATGACCTGGATGTTCGAGGTCCTTAATGATGGATTCTAAACACAAAATACTCTGCAGATGCTGGGGTCAAAGCAACACTCACAACATGCTGGAGGAACTCAGCAGGTCGGGCAGCATCCGTGGAAACGATCAGTCAACGTTTCGGGCCGGAACCCTTCGTCAGGACTGTAGGGGGAAGGGGCAGAGGCCCTATAAAGAAGGTGGGGGAAGGGTGGGAAGGAGAAGGCTGATAGGTTCCAGGTGAAATACCAGTAAGAGGAAAAATAAAGGGGTGGGGGAGGGGAAGCAGGGAGGTGATAGGCAAGAAAGGTTTCAAAGGTGTCCTCAGTCCTGGGGTGGCTAGTATGCATGATGGAACTGACAGAGTCTACACCTTTCTGCAGCCTTTTCCAGTCCTATGCAGTCATCCCTCCATACCAGATGGTGATGCAACCAGTTAGAATGCTCTCAATGGTATATCTGTAGAAATTTGCAAGTGTCTTTGGTAATATACCAATTCTCCTCAAACACCTGATGAAATATAGCTGTTGTCATGTCTTCTTTGTAATTGCATCAATATGTTGGGCCCAGGATAGATACTTAGAGATCCTTCTGCCAAAATAGTTGTGTCGTCAGCAAACTTACAGATGGTGTTTGAGCTGTGCCTAGCCGCACAATCGTGAGTGTAGAGAGAGTAGAGTAGTGGGGTAAGCGCGCATCCTTGAGGTGCATCATTGTTGATTGTCAGTGGGGGGGGGGGAGGATGTTATTTTTGATCTGCATTGACTGTGGTCTCCTGGTGAGGAAGTGCAGTTGCAGAGGGAGGTACAGAAGCCCAGGGTTTGGAGCTTGTTGATTAGAACTGAGGGTGTGATAGTATTGAATGCAGAGCTGCAGTCAATAAACAGCAGAGTGACATAGGTATTACTTCCGTCCAAGCGATCCAATGCCAAGTGGAGAACAAGTGAGATTGCATCCACTATAAGTCTATTGTAGCAATCGGCAAATTGTAGCATGAAACATATTCTAACTTTGCTACCTTTAAAAGAGTCAACTGTCCTGTCTTTTCAGCAGATGGTGAAGCCATCAAGCTGTAGTGCTGCGTTTGAAATGGCCAGGTGAGTCATGATTCTGTGAAGCAAATTGTGCAGCAGTCCTTGATATTCCTCTGATACTACAATCTTACTCTGAAGCCTTCCGTTGTATTTTCCAGAGACTGTACATTCACCAGCAGGATAGCCAGGAGTGGGAGATCTGTGTTTCAATCATACCTACACAACAGCCCATGTTTCACACGTCTTATAGGGGAACTGCACTCATGACCCAAGTCTGCAGTCTGGGGTCCACTGATTTTGAAGATCAATAGATTTTTTAAACATCATGGCTGTGTCTGTGGATTTCAGCAGTAGTAATCCTCAACAAGACTATTAGATGATTTCCGTCAGAGCTGCCTCCAAAGAGTCGCCACTTATCGGCGCCATCCTACCTGCAAAACAACCTTTGTAACATTGCTGGCTCCTCCCCTCTACTGCTAAGACACATCCTAATCTATTCCTACCTTTCCAAATGTACATACTGTATATCCTGTTCCTTTGTACTTTTTCCAATAGTTTCTCTACCTCTGTCCCAGCCTGTAGTTACCTGGCTTATCCCTGCTGCCATTCTTAAATAAAAGAACAACCTTCACTTTCCTCCAATCTTTTGTTTCCTTGCCTGTGGCCAATGTAAGTGCAAAAGTCTCTGGTTGGGCACCATCAATCTCCTCCCTCCTTTATATACCAAATTGGGATGGATGTCACGTAGCCCTGGGGACTTATCCACTTTTATACCTCCACCTTCTTAATACTTACATCATCTAGAATCTCAGGTGATATTTGCTGAACTTAATATCTTCCACATCCTTCTCCTTGATTAATGCAGAGGAGAAATACTAATTTAGGACCATGCCCACATCCCCAGGCTCCACATACCTATTATCCTTTGGTTCCTAACTCCTCTCTTTCTTCTTACTTACTTTTAGAACAACTTTTGATTCACCTTAGCCTTGCAAATTTCATAACCTCTTTATGCACTCCTCATTTGTTTTAAAGGACTTCCCTTCACTCTCTGTATTTCTCAATGGACTGTGTACATACATCTATTGATGCTTCTGGACACATCTTCAGTGATGTTCCTGGAATCATCGGGTGTTTCGGGTCTTTCAACATCAAACAACCTCCTCCAGGTGACCCAGCCGGGGCTGATCAGACCCCAGCTTGTGTCCAGATGGCTAGCTACTTATGACTCCATGGCTCCCCTCTTTTGAGCCATAGCCATCTTGAGGCCCTCTCTGCCCCTTGTTGTTGCTTATTTCCTTTGCTCCTTGATCAAACCTTTAGTAATCCTCATCATTCAAAGTTCCCTAATCTTGTCATCTGTTTACTTTAACCCCTTCCAGAACATGCTGTCCTTGAACTCAAGCATCTACTTTCACCAGGTCCTCTCTTGCTCTATAGAAATCAGTTCTCCCCCAGTTTATGACCTTAACTTAAGACCATAAGACAAAGGAGCAGAAGGAGGCCATTCGGCCCATCGAGTCTGCTCCGCCATTTTATCATGAGCTGATCCATTTTATCCTATTTAGTCCCACTGCCCCGCCTTCTCACCATAACCTTTGATGCCCTGGCTACTCAGATACCTATCAATCTCTGCCTTAAATACACCCAATGACTTGGCCTCCACTGCTGCCCGTGGCAACAAATTCCATAGATTCACCACCCTCTGACTAAAAAAATTTCTTCGCATTTCTGTTCTGAAAGGGCGCCCTTCAATCCTGAAGTCATGCCCTCCTGTACTAGACCCCCCATTATGGGAAACAACTTTGCCACATCCACTCTGTCCATGCCTTTTAACATCCAAAATGTTTCTATGAGGTCTCCCCTCATTCTTCTAAACTCCAAGGAATACAGTCCAAGAGCCCACGAACGTTCCTCATATGTTAACCCTCTCATTCCCGGATACATTCTAGTGAATCTTCTCTGTACCCTCTCCAACGTCAGCACATCCTTTCTTAAATAAGGAGACCAAAACTGCCCACAGTACTCCAAGTGAGGTCTCAACAGTGCCTTATAGAGCCTCAGCATCACATCCCTGCTCCTATACCCTATTCCTCTAGAAATGAATGCCAACATTGTATTCGCCTTCTTCACTACCGACTCAACCTGGAGGTTAACTTTAAGGGAATCCTGTACGAGGACTCCCAAGTCCCGTTGCATCTCAGAACTTTGAATTCTTTCCCCATTTAAATAATAGTCTGCCCATTTATTTTTTCTGCCAAAGTGCATAACCATACACTTTCCAACATTGTACTTCATTTGCCACTTCTCTGCCCATTCTTCCAATCTATCCAAGTCTCTCTGCAGACTCTCCGTTTCCTCAGCACTACCGGCCCCTCCACCTATCTTCGTATCATCAGCAAACTTAGCCACAAAGCCATCTATTCCATAATCCAAATTGTTGATGTACAATGTAAAAAGAAGCGGCCCCAACACTGATCCCTGTGGAACACCACTGGTAACCAGCAGCCAAACAGAATAGGATCCCTTTATTCCCACTCTCTGTTTCCTGCCAATCAGCCAATGCTCTATCCAGGTATGTAACTTTCCTGTAATTCCATGGGCTCTTATCTTGTTAAGCAGCCTCATGTGTGGCACCTTGTCAAAGGCCTTCTGAAAATCCAAATATACAACATCCACTGCATCTCCCTTGTCTAGCCTACTGGTAATTTCCTCAAAAAATTGTAATAGGTTTGTCAGGCAGGATTTTCCTTTAAGGAATCCATGCTGAGTTCTGCCTATCTTGTGCTATGCCTCCAGGTACTCTGTAACCTCATCCTTGACAATCGACTCCAACAACTTCCCAACCACCGACGTCAAGCTAACAGGTCTATAATTTCCTTTTTGCTTCCTTGCCCCCTTCTTAAATAGCGGAGTGACATTTGCAATCTTCCAGTCTTCCGGAGCCATGCCAGAATCTATTGATTTTTGAAAGATCATCGCTAATGCCTCCGCAATCTCCACAGATACTTCCTTCAGAACATGAGGGTGCATTCTATCTGGTCCAGGAGATTTATCAACCTTTAGCCTATTCAGCTTCCTGAGTACTTTCTCTGTCGTAATTGTGACTGCGTACACTTCTCTTCCCTGCCACCCTTGAGTGTCCGGTATCCTGCTGTCTTCCTCAGTGAAGACTGATGCAAAAGACTTGTTCAGTTCCTCTGCCATCTCCTCATCTCCCATTACAATTTCTCCAGTATCATTTTCTATGGGTCCTATATCTACTCTCACCTGTCTTTTACTCTTTATATACTTGAAAAAGCTTTTAGTATCCTCTTTGATAATATTTGCTAGTTTCCTTTCATAGTTAATCTTTTCTTTCTTAATGACCTTCTTGGTTTCCTTTTGTAAGGTTTTAAAGACTTCCCAATCCTCTGTCTTCCCACTAATTTTTGCTTCCTTGTATGCCCTCTCCTTAGCTTTAACTTTGGCTTTGACTTTTCTTGTCAACCACGGTTGCATCCTTTTTCCACTCGAAAATTTCTTCTTTTTTGGAATATACCTGTCTTGCACATTCCTCATTTCTCGCATAAACTCCAGCCACTGCTGCTGTGCCGTCTTTCCCGCCAGTGTCTCTTTCCAGTCAACTTCAGCCAGTTCCTCTCTCATGCCACTGTAGTTTCCTTTACTCCACTGAAACACCGACACATCAGATTTCGGCTTCTCTTTTTCTAATTTCACAGTGAACTCAATCATGTTATGATCACTGCCTCCTAAGGGTTCTTTCACCTCAATCTCTCCAATCACCTCCGGTTCATTACACAATACCCAATCCAGTACAGCCGATCCCCTAGTGGGCTCAACAACAAGCTGTTCTAAAAAGCCATCTTGCAGACATTCTACAAATTCTCTCTCTTGAGATCCAGTGCCGACCTGATTTTTCCAATCTACTCGCATGTTAAAATCCCCCACAATTATCATAGCACTGCCCTTCTGACAAGCCTTTTCTATTTCCAGTTGTAATTTGTAGTCCACATCCCTGCAGCTGTTTGGAGGCCTGTAAATAACTGCCATCAGGGTCCTTTTACCCCTGCTATTCCTTAGCTCAACCCATAAAGATTCTGCACCTTCTGATCCTATATCACCTCTTTCTAATGATTTATTATCATTTCTTACCAATAAGGCCACACCTCCCCCTCTGCCTACCTTCCTATCCTTCCGATACACCGTGTATCCTTGGACGTTCAGCTCCCAGAGACATGCATCCTTTAGCCAGGTCTCAGTGATGGCCACAATATCATACCTGCCAATCTGTAGCTGTACAACAAGATCATCCACCTTATTTCTTATGCTGCGTGCATTTAAGTACAACACCTTAAGACCAGTATTTGATACTTTTTGCTTTGATTTCACTGCAACTTTATTGCACTGCAACTCATCCCAATGGCTACACATTTGCCCCATCACCTGCCTGTCTTTCCTGACATCTTTACTGCTCACTATCTTAGATTTATTTCTGTTTTCCCCTTCCTCCGCTCTATCATTCCGGTTCCCATCCCCCTGCCAAATCAGTTTAAACCCTCCCTAACAGCTCTATTAAACTTTCCCACCAGGATATTGGTCCCCTTCGGGTTCAGGTGTAACCTGTCCTTTTTGAACAGGTCATACTTCCCCCAGAAGAGATCCCAATTATCCAAGAATCTGAAGCCCTGCCCCCTACACCAGTCTCTCAGCCAGGCATTCATCTGCCTGATCCGACTACTCTTGCCCTCGCTAGCACATGGCACAGGTAGCAATCCCGAGATTACTACCCTGGAGGTCCTGCTTCTCAGCTTCCTTCCTAACTCCTGGAAATCTCTCTTCAGGACCTCCTCCTTTGTCCTATCTATGTCATTGGTACCAACATGTACCAAGACAACTGGCTGCTCACCCTCCCCCTTTAGAATATTCAGGACCCGATCCGAGACATCCCGTACCCTGGCACCTGGGAGGCAACACACCATGCGGGTATCTCTGTCAGGCTCACAGAATCTCCTGTCTGTTCCCCTGACTATGGAATCCCCCACGACTACCGCATTTCTCTCCTCCCTCCTTCTCTCCCGCACAACAGCGCCAGGCTCAGTGCCAGAGACCCGGTCACCGTGGGTGTCCACCGTCAGGTCATCCCCCTTAACAGCATCTGGAACAAGATATTTGTTGCTGAGGGGGACAGCCACAGGTGTGCTCTCCACTATCCAGGCATTTCCCTTCCCTCTCTTGACAGTGACCCAGTGTTCCGACTCCTGTAGCCTAGGGATGACTACTGACTCCTGTAGCCTAGAGATGACTTGAGGACTACTCTTATCCCTTTTCATAACTACTTACAAACTTACGGAATTGTCATGATTTCCGAAATGTTCCCTGACTTCCACTACCTGTATCTCATTTCCTGAGAAGTAATCAACTGCAGCCCCTTCCAGACAAAGAGTTTTGACCCAAAATGTCTATTGTTCATTTCCCTCCACAGTTACTACCTGACCTGCTGAGTTGCTCCAGCATTTTTTTTTTTGCAGCCTCCTTCCAAGATGAACTATCTACATATCATCTCAAAAAGCTATTTTGGACACTTAAGTTTCACCCATCTAAGCACCTTATGTTAATATAATCCTAGTGAAAATTGGGGAGTTAGAATACTACATGCCTATATTCCTATTGCTCTTACAACTTTCTGTAATTTGCTTCCACATCTGTTCTGCGATTTCCTGCTGACTGTTGGGACACCTATCATATAATGACAGAAAAATGATTGCCACTCTCTCATCCCCATGTTTTACCCATATGACCTTGTTTCACAATCCTTCCAGGATGGAGACACAGAAAGAGTTAAAGTGATATTGCACCTGGGAGCTCATAATGGCCATTGTGGACAGAGTGTGATTTTCTCCCTAACCAGCAATGTAGTCTCCTCTCCTCTTCCATCCCTCTCTGTCACACCTGAAACAAATACCACAGAACATTAAATTGCCAGTCCTACCCTTCACGCAATCATGTTACCAATGCTGATCCATGCTCTAAGATCATCTGATTTACTTTTGAGACTCCTTGCATTAAAGTAAATGCAGTTGAGCCTAACAGCCCATCCATGCTCTCTACGCTGCCTGTGCCCAGTTTACCCAATGTACTTGTTTGATTTATCCTCATTGTTTAACTCCCTACCTGGTGCATCGCTTCTCCCCCGCCCCCCACTGTGCCAGACTGATTTAAACCCTTCTCAGTAGTGTAAGCAAATCTCCCTACAAGGATATCTGTTCCCCATCAGGGAAGATGTAGCCCATATTTCTTGAACAGGTCCCACCGAACCCAGAAGCAATGCCAGTGACCCCAGTACCTAAAACAATGTGTCTTGCACCAGATCTTAAGCCATGCCCTATCCTCCAATTTTATCCTCACTGGCTTACGACACAGGGAGTAATCTCAAGTTGACAACCTGAGAGGTCCTGATTTGGCAGATCCATCTGCCTAATACTCTAAATTCACTTTATATTGCCAATATCCCTCTATGTTGTTCATTATGTGCACTAGGACCTTTGTCTGTTCTTGCTCTCCCGTAAGAATGTTCTGTATCTCATTCAAAACATCCCTGATTCTGGTATCAGGGAGGCAACATACCATTCTGGAGTTTCTTGTCAGCCATAGAAATTCCCCTCAGTAATAGACCCACTCTACTCCTGGTGCTCACCTGAAATTTTTCCTCTTCTTCATCAGAACCAATCATGGTGCCACAAATTTAGTTGCCACTGCTACTGTCCTCTCAGAGGGCATTTCTCCCCCGGTATCCAATACAGTATAGCTGTCTGAGGGGGGTGACCACAGGGAATCCTGCTGTACTTGTCTGTCCATCCTGGTGCTCAACCATCTCCTCTCTTCTGGACCTGCAACATGACCAACTCACAAAATGTGGTTTTGCCTGCATTATTTACATTCTGAACATTCAGTAGTGAGTCCAACTTCGCTCCAACTGCTCTTTGAGGTCTAACAGCAGGTGCAGCTGGAGACAATTCCCATAGGTGTTTTTACCAGAGATGCAACCAGAAGTCGTGATACATGTTGGGACCAACGACATAGGCAGGAAGAGGGATGAGGTCCTGAAGTGTGAGTTTCGGGAATTAGGCAGAAGGCTGAAGAACAGGACCTCAAGGGTGACGTTCTCAGGATTGCTGCCAGTGCTATGTGACAGAGATGGTAAAAATTGGAGTAGATGGCAGTTGAATGCGTGGCTGAGGAGTTGGTGCAGGGAGCAGGGTTTTAGATTTTTTGATCATTGGGATCTCTTCTGGGGAAGGTGGGACCTATACAGATTGGATGGGTTGCACCTGAACTCGAGGGGGAACAATATCCTTGCAGGTAGGTTTGCTAGCATGGTTCAGGAGGGTAAAAACTAATTTGTGAGGGGGATAGGAGCCAGAGCGACAGAGCAGTGAAAGAAGTGCATGGAGTAAAGCCAGATCTAACATACAGAGAGGCTTTGAGGAAAGAGAAGCAGAATAAACGGTGTAAAGACAGTAAGGTAGAAGGGCTGAAATGTGTGTACCTCAATGCAAGAAGCATCAGGAACAAAGCTGATGAACTGAGAGCTTGGATACATACATGGAATTATGATGTAGTGGCCATTACAGAGACTTGGCTAGCACCAGGGCAGGAATGGATTCTCAATATTCCTGGATTTCAGTGCTTTAAAAGGGATAGAGAGGGGGGAAAAAGGGGAGGAGGGGTGGCATTACTGGTCAGGGATACTATTACAGTTCCAGAAAGGGTGGGTAATGTAGCAGGATCCTCTTTTGACTCAATAAGGGTGGAAGTCAGGAACAGGAAGGGAGCAGTTACTCTACTGGGGGTATTCTATAGGCCCCCTGGTAGCAGCAGAGATACAGAGGAGCAGATTGGGAGGCAGATTTTGGAAAGGTGCAAAAATAACAGGGTTGTTATCATGGGTGACTTTAACTTCCCTAATGTTGATTTGCACCTGATTAGTTCCAAGGGTTTAGATGGGGCAGAATTTGTTAAGTGTGGCCAGGATGGATTCCTGTCACACTAGTGTGGAATGCCATACTAGATCTAGTACTAGGTAATGAACCGGATCTCTCAGTGGGTGAGCATCTGGGGGACAGTGACCACCGCTCCCTGGCCTTTATAATTATCATGGAAAAGGATAGAATCAGAGAGGACAGGAAAATTTTTAATTGGGGAAAGGCAAATTATGAGGCTATAAGGCTAGAACTTGCGGGTGTGAATTGGGATGATGTTTTTGCAGGGAAATGTATTATGGATATATGGTCACGGATCTTTCAGTGGGTGAGCATCTGGGGGACAGTGACCACCGCTCCCTGGCCTTTATAATTATCATGGAAAAGGATAGAATCAGAGAGGACAGGAAAATTTTTAATTGGGGAAAGGCAAATTATGAGGCTATAAGGCTAGAACTTGCGGGTGTGAATTGGGATGATGTTTTTGCAGGGAAATGTACTATGGATATGTGGTCGATGTTTAGAGATCTCTTGCAGGATGTAAGGGATAAATGTGTCCCGGTGAGGAAAATAAAGAATGGTAGGGTGAAGGAACCATGGGTGACAAGTGAGGTGGAAAATCTAGTCAGGAGGAAGAAGGCAGCATACATGAGGTTTAGGAAGCAAGGATCAGATGGGTCTATTGAGGAATATAGGGTGGCAAGAAAGGAGCTTAAGAAGGGACTGTTGGAGTGGGATACCTAATGCTCTACAAGACATCTTTAAATGTGAAATACCCTTAGAGAGTAAGACCATATATTTTGGGTATATACCTCAAGAATGGTTGAAAAGAGATAAACATTTAATGAATGTACTGCATGAGAAGGCCTTGGCGAGTAGGGTAAAGGAAAACCCCAAGGCATTCTTCAATTATGTGAAGAAAAAAAGGATGACAGGAGTGAAGGTAGGACCGATTAGAGATA
This sequence comes from Mobula birostris, assembly GCF_030028105.1. Classification (NCBI taxonomy): domain Eukaryota; kingdom Metazoa; phylum Chordata; class Chondrichthyes; order Myliobatiformes; family Myliobatidae; genus Mobula; species Mobula birostris. The sequence goes on from NC_092377.1 coordinate 35,397,153, forward strand.
AAGGTGGGAAGATGTGCCTGAAGGCTGTGGAAGTGAGCGAGGTCCTCAATGAATACTTCTCTTCGGAATTCACCAATGAGAGGGAACTTGGTGATGGTGAGGACAATATGAGTGAGGTTGATGTTCTGGAGCATGCTGATATTAAGGGAGAGGAGGTGTTAGAGTTGTTAAAATACATTAGGACAGATAAGTCCCCGGGGCCTGACGGAATATTCCCCAGGCTGCTCCACGAGGCGAGAGAAGAAATTGCTGAGCCTCTGGCTAGGATCTTTATGTCCTCGTTGTCCATGGGAATGGTACCGGAGGATTGGAGGGAGGCGAATGTTGTTCCCTTGTTCAAAAAAGGTAGTAGGGATAGTCCGGGTAATTATAGACCAGTGAGCCTTACGTCTGTGGTGGGAAAGCTGTTGGAAAAGATTCTTAGAGATAGGATCTATAGGCATTTAGAGAATCATGGTCTGATCAGGGACAGTCAGCATGGCTTTGTGAAGGGCAGATCGTGTCTAACAAGCCTGATAGAGTTCTTTGAGGAGGTGACCAGGTATATAGATGAGGGTAGTGCAGTGGATGTGATCTATATGGATTTTAGTAAGGCATTTGACAAGGTTCCACACAGTAGGCTTATTCCGAAAGTTAGAAGGCATGGGATCCAGGAAAGTTTGGCCAGGTGGATTCAGGATTGGCTTGCCTGCAGAAGGCAGATGGTGATGGTGGAGGGTGTACATTCATATTGGAGGATTGTGACTACTGGTGTCCCACAAGGATCTGTTCTGGGACCTCTACTTTTTGTGATTTTTATTAACGACCTGGATGTGGGGGTAGAAAGGTGGGTTGGCAAGTTTGCAGAGGACACAAAGGTTGGTGGTGTTGTAGATAGTGTAGAGGATTGTCAAAGATTGCAGAGAGACATTGATAGGATGCAGAAGTGGGCTGAGAAGTGGCAGATGGAGTTCAACCCGGAGAAGTGTGAGGTGGTACACTTTGGAAGGACAAACTCCAAGGCAGAGTACAAAGTAAATGGCAGGATGCTTGGTAGTGTGGAAGAGCAGAGGGATCTGGGGGTACATGTCCACAGATCCCTGAAAGTTGCCTCACAGGTGGATAGGGTAGTTAAGAAAGCTTATGGGGTGTTAGCTTTCATAAGTCGAGGGATAGAGTTTAAGAGTCGCGATGTAATGATGCAGCTCTATAAAACTCTGGTTAGGCCACACTTGGAGTATTGTGTCCAGTTCTGGTCACCTCACTTTCGGAAGGATGTGGAAGCATTGGAAAGGGTACAGAGGAGATTTACCAGGATGCTGCCTGGTTTAGAAAGTATGCATTACGATCAGAGATTAAGAGAGCTAGGGCTTTACTCTTTGGAGAGAAGGAGGATGAGAGGAGACATGATAGAGGTGTACAAGATAATAAGAGGAATAGATAGAGTGGATAGCCAGCGCCTGTTCCCCAGGGCACCACTGCTCAATACAAGAGGACATGGCTTTAAGGTAAGGGATGGGAAGTTCAAGGGGGATATTAGAGGAAGGTTTTTTACTCAGAGAGTGGTTGGTGCGTGGAATGCACTGCCTGAGTCAGTGGTGGAGGCAGATACACTAGTGAAGTTTAAGAGACTACTAGACAGGTATATGGAGGAAATTAAGGTGGGGGCTTATATGGGAGGCAGGGTTTGAGGGTCGACACAACATTGTGGGCCGAAGGGCCTGTACTGGGCTGTACTATTCTATGTTCTATGTTCTATGTTGGAAATGTTCCTGACCTTCCACATCCTGCAGAAGGAGCATACCACTGCCATAGTTTCTTATCCTTTATCAACTATCTCTTCTACTAAAAAGAAAGAAAGGGGTTATTAACAAAAACATTACCCAGTCCTTACTCTCTTTTCTGAAGCCCAACACTCACCAAATCCCACATATTCATCTCATCAGTAGTACTTTGATCTCATAACCCCTCTGAAAATAACTGCTCCTGAAATGGCTCGTCCTGCTGTAACCTATGCAACTTTTATAACGCACTGTCACTGATCACTGAAGAAGTAGGAGGGATGGGTTAGTAAATTTGCTGATGACACAAAGGTTGGGGGTGTTGTGGATAGTGTGGAGGGCTGTCAGAGGTTACAGTGCGACATTGATAGGATGCAAAAATAGGCCAAGAAGTGGAAGATGGAGTTCAACCCAGATAAGTGTGAGGTGGTTCATTTTGGTAGGTCAAATATGATGACAGAATAGAGTATTAATCGCAAGACTCTTGGCAGTGTGGAGGATCAGAGGGATCTTGGAGTCCGAGTCCATAGGACACTCAAGGCTGCAGTGCAGGTTGACTCTGTGGTTAAGAAAGCATATGGTGCATTGGCCTTCATCAATCGTGGGATTGAGTTTATGAGCCAAGAGGTAATGTTGCAGCTATATAGGACCTTGGTCAGACCCCACTTGGAGTACTGTGCTCAGTTCTGGTCGCCTCACTACAGGAAGGATGTGGAAACCATAGAAAGGGTGCAGAGGAGATTTACATGGATGTTTCCTGGATTGGTGAGCATGCCTTATGAGAATAGGTTGAGTGAACTCAGCCTTTTTTCCTTGGAGCGATGGAGGATGAGAGGTGACCTGATAGAGGTGTATAAGATGATGAGAGGCATTGGTCGTGTGGATAGCCAGAGGCTTTTTCCCAGGCCTGAAATGGCTAGCACGAGTGGGCACAGTTTTAAGGTGCTTGGAAGTAGGTACAGAGGAGATGTCAGGGGTAAGTTTTTTTACACAGAGAGTGGTGAGTGCATGGAAGGGGCTGCCGGCATCGCTGGTGGAGGTAGATATGATTGGGTCTTTTAAGAGACTCCTGGATGGATATATGGAGCTTAGAAAAATAGAGGACTATGAGTAACCCTAGGTAATTTCTCACGTAAGGACATGTTCGGCACAGCTTCATGGGCGAAAGGCCTGTATTGTGCTGTAGGTTTTCTGTTTCCATGTTTCTATCATGCATGTGCTATCTGTCTCACTGACACCATTTTATCTCTTCTCCACTCTTCCCCATGCCCTTTATAATAAGTTGTAAACTTTTTGTGATATTTGTTTGTGCATCCTTGTGTCCTTCATTTATTGTCCTTGTCAAATAGCTTGTTACTCAGGCTAATCAGTCATTAAATGTCTACCACTAAAAATAAATTTAAAGACTTGAACCTTTCTTTATAGCTCAGTTTAGAAACATAGAAACATGGAAAACCTACAGCACAATACAGGCTCTTCGGTCCACAAATTTGTGCCGAACATGTCCCTACTTTAGAAATTACTAGGCTTACCCATAGCCTGGTAATAAGAACAGTTTACCTCAGGATATTCCCTGAGATATTTTGTTTCCCTCATGAGCCAATTTATTGTTGAGTTGGTTAGACCATTCTAGTTCTATCTCTCAGAAGCAAACTGGTATCAGATGTAGATCAGTAACCATAATGGGAGGCAGCCTGGACATCCAATGTGAAACAGATTTCATTTTGTCAGCAGCTGCTGTTTGTATTTATGTATATTGCTTCCAATTTTCCAGTGTTTGGCTCCAGTGCTGAAAGTAAGTATTCTCTAGTTCATTCAGAAATATTGTGAATAAGATGGATCCCAGAACAGTAAACCCCTCTAATTACTGAAATGTTGATTGATGATGCTCAAAATCCTCCAGTCTGCAGGATGCTCCATTGTTCTGCCTTCTCGTTTCACTCCCCTGGAAACATTTTGCTGAATGGATATCATTGTAGATGTCCCCAAATTGACACTTAGTCAGAGGTTCATGAGCTAACATTTGTCTGGAAAATCCTATTGTTTAATGATATTCCAAACCATGTAATTAAAGACAAACGTGTTGATGGAAAGACCTTTTAAAAGAAAGAGTTTATTTAGTTTAATTTAAAAACCTTGTTAAACGGAGCAATCCTCTGATCAGCTAAAAAAGGCATTCTGTCAGCAACATTTCAAGATGTTTTTTTGGTTTGGATTATCTGAAAACTATGCCTATTTACAGATCACAGGCATGGGAAAATGGAGTAGGCCACTCAGCCCCATAAGCTTTTTCTGGCATTTTGTTACGTTATAGCTGAACAAATATCTTACTTCCAGCTGCCCACTTCAGTTTTTGTAATCTTTTGACCTGAGTTTTAGCATTTTCAGTTCAGCTAAACCCACTATTTTTTTGAAGGAGACATTTCCAGCTTTCTAAGCCATTTGTGTCAGGAACTACTTCCTGTCCTCATTCTTCAAGGAACTAGTTCTAGTTGAAGAGTTATGCCCTTTTGCTTATGATTTTCTCATCAAAGGAAATAGTTTCTCTCAATAAGCTCTTCAATAATTTAATCATCTTAAGTACCTTAATGAGTTGACCCTTAATTTTGTCAAGGCAATACAGTACTAGATTATGAAATATGTCCTGACAATTTAAGTTGAAGGGGTAGGGTATCATTCTGGTGAATATACGCTTCTGTTTTTTTTCAGTGCAGAATAGTATATTGATTAGAGCAACCCACACAAAATGCTGGAGGAATTCAGTAGGTCAAGCAGCATCTATGGAAATGAATAAACGGTCAACATTTCAGGCTGAGACTCTCCATCAGGCCTTTGTCCTGTTGGTTATGTTCTAACTAATAATCCAAGTGACTATTGATTCAGAAACAAAAGTTTGAATCCCACTAGTGCTGCCTTCTGAGATGCAGAACTGAATATGTTTCTCCACATGGGGGTTACACTAGGGCTTAACTCTGATCTACCTACAGTCTCTTGTATTCAACCTGTCATGGTCCGTCCGTGAAGTCCACGTTCCGGTTCACTGTCCGGTCTGCGGATTCCGGACGCCAGGTCTTCCGGCTGTCCCTTGTTTCAGTTGGGCTTAATCATAGGCACCTGATGCTCGTCTTGGGGCTGGGAATATAAGTGGCCCGGGTTCGAGTGTGGTGACTGGTTCGTCTTGTCAGTATCCTGTCCTCACCTCTGTGGGTTAAGTCAGCTATCTTTGCCGTACCCTGCAGTTGGACCTGTCCCTTCCTGTCCTTGTCTCCGTTGGGTAAGCCAGGCTGTCTTTGCCACTACCTTGAGGCTGGACTGTTCCCTTCCGTTCCCCTTCCTCCTGAAGCCTTGCCTGCAACCTGTGTCTAGAGCCTTGCCTACAACCTTGTCAAGTTCAACCACCGGAGTGAGACTGGAGTCTTGCTGTGTCAAGATAAGGAACTGTCTATCGTTGATTTGGAACTGTCTCTGTGTCCACGCCTTCGCTAGGTAGGTCAAGCCGTTTGCTGCTGCCTACTGTTGGGAACTGGCTCTGTGTCCACGCCTTCGCTAGGTAAGTCTGGCCGTTTGCTGCTACCTAGTGTTGGGAACCATCTCGTCGTGTTCAGCATTCTGTGTCGAGTCCCGGCCCTAAGTCCTGTTCCCAAGGAGGGGTCCTGGCTCTGTGTTCCATGTCCCTGTGTTCCTGTCTCTCAAGTCCAAGGCTCTGTGTTCCCATGCTCTAGACCAAGGCTCTGTGTTCTGTGTTCCTGTCCTCTCCAAGAACAAGGCTCTGTGTTCTGCGTTCCTATCGTCCCAAGTCCAAGGTTCCGAGGTTCCTGCCGTCCCAAGTCTAAGGCTCAGCTGTTCCTGAGTGCCAAGTCAAGGCTTCGTGATCTCATCCTGTCCATGTGCCTGGTCCTGTGCTGCAGTTCCCTTGTCCTGTACTGGAGCTCCCTTGTCTTGCCCAGGAGTCTCTTGTTCTGTCCTGTAGCCTTGCCTAGTCCTGTCTCCCAAGACCATGTCATGTCTTCGCCTAGTTCCGGAGTCCAAGCCCGAGTCCAGATCCAGGTTCTGGGTCCTTGTCCAGTCTCTGGCTCGGAGTCTGAACCCAAGCCTCGTCAAGTCCTCGCCTCGAATAACCCAAGCCTCGTCATGTCCTCGCCTCGAAGTACCCAAGCCATGAAGTACCTAAGCCATGTCCAGTCCTGTAGCCACATCATGTCCTCGCCTGGTTCTGAGGTCTGAGCCCGAATCAAGACCCAGGTTCTGGGTCCTTGTCTAGTCTCCGGCTCGGAGTCCAAGCCCAGGCTCCTAGTTCCCAGTTCCTTGTCCTGGTCTCGCTTGCCTAACCAATGTCCTAGCCCAAATCTGTGTTCTTGTCCCAGCACCTAGTCTTGTCCAGGGCCTTTCTGTCAATGTCCAGCATCCTTTCTTTCCCACTTCCCTTGCTTGCTTAACTCTAGTCCTAGTCCTGTTCCTAGTACTTCATTGTCTGTGTCTCGCATTTGGGTCAGCCAACAATGTCCCCCTTTATGACACGAACTCTCGTGAAAGTTTACGGTAATAAAGGTCAGAATCAGGTTTATTACCACTGACATACTGTATGTCATAAATTTTGGTTGCGACAGCTGTACAGTGCGCCACAGAAAATATTCTATAAATTATAATAAGAAATATATATAAAGTATATATAAATTCAATAATTAGTGCAAAAAGTGAGCAAAAATAGTGGGGTAGTGTCTATGGGACCATTCAGAAATCTGAATGTAGAGTAGAAACTGTTCCTAAAATGTTGTATGTGTGTCTTCAGGATACTGTACCTCCAATACTTACTGTCTGATGGTAGTAATTGAAAGGGGTCTTGTCCAAGGTGGTGGAGGTCCTTAATGATGGATACTACCTTTCTGAGTCATCACATTTGGAAGATGTTTTTGATGTAAACTGTTATTAGCAGAGTATCAGATCATGATGGAAAAGTGTAGATATACAGTATATCAGCTGGTTGAGTGGTGTCATGCTGCAACATTGCACTCAATATCAGTTAGACCAGGAAATTGTTTGTGGAGTTTAACAAGTAGAAGTAGAGGGAAAACAGACCAGTCCTCATTGAGGAATAGCAGTGGAAAGGATGAGCAGTTTCAAGTCCTGGATGTGAACATCCCTGAAGATCTATCCTACACCCAACATATTGATGCATGACAGAAGCCATATTTCATTAGGAGTTTGAGGAGATTTGATATGTCACCAAAGACTCTTACCTAATTGCAGTTGTAGCACAGAGAGCATTCTAACTGGTTGCATCATTGTCTGGTATAGAGGGGCAACTGCACAGGATTGGAAAAGGTTGCAGAAAGTTGTAAGCTCAACCAGCTCCATCATGGGCACTAGCCTCCCCAATACCGAGGATATCTTCAAAAGGCAATGCTTCGAAAAGGTGGCATCCATCACTAAGAACCTCCCACCCAGGAAATGCCCTCTTCTCATTACTACCATCAAGGAGGAGGTACAGGAGCCTGAAGACACAGGCTCAATGTTTTAAGAACAGCTTTTTCCTTACCATCATCAGATTTCTGAATGGATAATGAACCCATGTACACTATCTCACAATTTTTTTTCTATTTTGTTGCTCTCTTTTTGCCCCACTTATTTAATTGTATATATTTTTTATTGTAATTTATATATTTTCTAATTATGTATTGCAATGTATTGCTGCCACAAAACAACAAATTTCCTGACATATGCCAATGATATTAAGCCTGATTTTGATTATGGGGAGCCTAGGGCCCATGATGGAGCTGGCTGAGTTTACAACGCTCTGCAGCTTTTTCTGATTCTGCACAGTGGCTCATCCATACCAGTCAGTGATGTGAATACTTAGAATGCTCTCCATGGTACATCTGTAGAAATTTTCTGGAATCCTTGGTAACATACCAAATCTCCTCGAACTCCAAATGAAGTATAGCCACTGGCATGTCCTCTTCCTATTTGCATCAGTATATTGGCCACAAGATAGATGTTCAGAGATTTTGTTTCCCAGGAACTTGTAACTGCTCTACTGCTGACCCCTCAATAAGGACTGATTTATGCTCCCTCAACTGTCCATTTGTGAAGTTCACACTCAGTACCTTGGACTTACTGATGTTGAGTGCACAGTTGTTGTTGCGACACCACTCCTGTAAACCACCTCATCGCCATCTGAGAACATGTCGACAACAGTTGTGTCAATGCTTTTACACTGTTCATAAATACAGAGTCATGTACGTAGAGACTCTTTTATAACTATCAGTTGAACTAGATTGTTTCAGAGCATCTCTTGTGCACAACATATGCAAGTTTTGTTTAATCAAGTACACATGGAAGTAAATGGTCAGTGTCACCAAAGTCACATCATCATGATGGATGGGTATGTGACCTGCAAGCTCAAGTTACCTAAAACAATAAGACATGATTGGACCTGGTTTCAAACAGTGTTGGCATCACTACCAAGTGTGTTGCTTTACATGTCAAGATAAGGAAGTGGAGGGTAATGAATTTGTGCCTTTGTCTCCCGAGTAATACTCACTTACTTCCTGTTACGCCACTGGCAATTAAGGATAACAATGAAGGCACTCCATCTCTGTTGGTGTTCAGGGTTTTCTTCATCATGTCAGTAGCTTCCTATTGGTTTTCATCACTCTTAGTCTTGTAAGTCCTGGGTGGATACTCAGGAATACCATCACACACAGATGTAGAAGGATTCTTTGTTGTTGCTTCCATAACAATTTCATTTTACCAATCAAGATTGTTAGCCCTGAGCTGAAACTCCAAACCTGGAGGACTGGTCTCTACCCTTTGACCTGTTTGGCATGGATGACCCTACCAAGAGACAAAGCATAAAGCACTGATTCCAGCCAACATAGCTCTCCGAGTCATTGAGGCACACAAGCCTCCAAACCATGATAATTCTCTTTCCAGTGCCAAACATGACTTTGTTGTCAAAGGCATAGCAGCCCATAGGCTGGCTGTATCTCATTGCACTGTGTTATGCCAGGCAAATCAACACAACAAGCCAGATCTCAAAGTAATAATAGGCAGGTAGGGGTTGGGGGCTTTGAAAAACATTTAGACAGAGTGTTATTGGTGATCAGAATTCAAAAAACGTACTCTCTAACTTTTAAAAAGACATATATGACAGGTCTGGCCACAAGGCAGAGAGTTGGGATTCGCTTGGGGAGAAAATAGAAATATAAGAATAGTTTGAGAAGGACTTATTTAAGAAGATAGTAAGAGCTCTGTTGTGTTCCTGAAAATGATATCATAATGTTAACTATGAAAGAAATGCTGCTATTTCAAACATGATGTTCAGCAGCCCATTGAAAAAAAAATATTGAAAATTAAATTGAACTGTGACACACCTTTAATTCACTATGCAATCCCCATGAAAAGTAAGCAAAGAATGACTATCAGGAACTTGCGGTGTTGGCTGCAAAAGCTGCAACTTTACTTCCAATTCCTTCATGTGCTTTGGCACAATTGAAGAGCCCCAGATATGCACAGTGATAACTTGCAAAGCCTAGTTCATGTCTGTATGTCACTATGAGATATGTTTTTGTGTTGGAGTGACCCATATTAGAAAGATCGTGGAATTAAGGGACACAGGGAACTAGACAGAAGAAGAGTTGACAACAGCATTAATCAGACATGTCAGTCAGGCTTGAGGGGCTTGGGACCTACTCCTGCCCCTACTTTATTGTGTCCTTGTGAATGTCATCTATATCATTCTGAAGAGAGCTTTCTTAGCTGCTAGAATGCCTGCTTCAACCTAAGTAAAGGAGCCCTCTACTAGGAATCCAATTCAGAAAGGTCCCCTTCCAGTTGTTCAATGGTTGACTGTCTTTTCATTGGGCTAGGCTTAGCTTGCTGAGTCATCCTCTGATCAGGAGGATATCCAGTGACACAGTTTGATAAAATAGCAAGAAATACATCAGTATGTCTGCCATTTTAAAAAAAGAGCTACCAAACTTAGTCCCGCCCTCCAGCACTTGACCCACAGATCTGCAGGTCACAGCTCTTCAAGTACACATCAGAGTAGTTCCTGACTATGGTATGCATTCTGCCCCTTAACATTCAAGAGTGAGTTCTAGATGTCTGTCATCCTTTAAGTGAGAGATATTTTCCTGTTCTCACCTCTAATCTTCTTTAGATGTATGTCTCTAGATTTCAACATCTCTATTAAGGGAAATACAATAGATCATATTTTCTTCTTTCTTGGCCCCTAATAATTTCATGTGCTTCAGTGAAGTCTTCCATCAAATCCCTCAATTTCAAATAAAATAACCCTAAGTTATTTTCTGTCCCCTTCCTTTCCAGTTCTGATGAAGGATCCCAGCCCAAAACGGCAACTATTTATTCCCCTCCATAGATGCTGCCTGATGACTTGCTGAGTTCCTCCAGCATTGTGTGTGTAACCCCAACTTATCCAATCTTTCTGTATTGCATTAATTTTACAGTCCCAGAAACCTATTTGTATACCTGCACTGACTTTCTCCAGTGCAATCACATCTTTCCAGTTTGAGAATAATCTCCCTTTTCCATGATCTAACAAAGGAAAACATGACCTTTGTATTTTTCTTCACTTAAACAGTATTAGCTATTATTCATTATAATAACAAGATCTATTTCAGAGGACTCAGGTCAAACTGAAATGTTTTCAAAAGATGAACACTTAAATAAAACACTACAGACCATGTCTAGGTCCAACACAGTCTTGGCCAAGGTTTAAACATTATTAGAAAATACAGGAGTATGAACTGAGGGTTTCTTTGGTCACATTTCACACTGACTATGTAAAGCTATAGAACTCCAATGTACACATTTCTTCCCAAAAAAAATCGTTTCAGTTGTTATCAATTGAACATCTTTCTATTGGTGACAGAGCCTCGACTATTTGTTTTGTCCAGCTACCTTGAAAGGTCAGTTTAATCTGTATATCAGCGATTAGGTCCAAAGGTTTTAGATTTATTCATTCACAGAAGCTCCTTCATTGAGATCTACAGCTCATAAAGGCTGTTATTAGTGCCATCCAAGATGTTGATCTTAAGTAATCTCATTTGCTTCCATTTAAACACTATCCCTCCATGCCTGTCCTACCCATGTAATTGCCCATTCGTCTTTTACAAGTTGTATCTGTGCCCATCTCCACCAACTCCTCTGGCAGCTTGTACCATATACCCACCTCTCACTGTGTGAAAAACTTGCTGCTCAGATCCACTTTAAATCTTTCCACTCTCATTTTAAATTTCTTCCCCTTCCTTTTAGGCTCCTCTATTTTGAGGGAAAGGTTGTGATTATCTGCTCTATCTCGGCCTTTCATCATTCTATAAGCTCTATAACATCACTTCTCAGCCTCCTTCGCTCCACACATTTTAATTCAAGATGACATCAGCCTTTATTTCTATCTTCTTGTAAAGTGTCTTTTCCTTAAAGTGGTTTGAGAAGTCCATCTTGCAAATTATACAGGTGCTGTAAATCAAATTGAGATGTTAAGATACATTTATCACTTCACAACCAGCATTAATTTGTCATTTAGATAGAATTTGTCTCATTTTATTTGGATGAATCTGCCTTTGATCTGTAGGTTTCTTTAATATCTTATCAAAGGGATTTATGTCTCATCGGTTAAAAAAAGGTCTTTGCTCTGAAAAGTAGGAGAGAATAGCGCATATTATTTGTCACCAACATCATTATTGCATAAATGTTGGTAAAAACTTTTCCTTTATATCATCTCATCTCATTTAACATTTACTTGACCTTCCCTGATGTGTATGGGGCTGATGTACAATAGAGAAAATTGCAGTTCAAAAACTCAACAGTGAGCTGTTGTTTTGCTTCATCACTTGTTCTCATAAGCATGTTACAGCTTGCAGAGAGATCAGTTAAGAACATTTAATGTAGAACGTATTGTGCTCTGAAGAAAATCAAAAATGCCATTAGAGCAAAACCTTTTCTTTTAGGCTGCCCACATTAACTTCATGCTTCACCCTTCACTGTTAAACTCTGAAACTAATTTTGATTTAATGTACGCCTGCATGCCAATTGTTAATGTTTGATATAAATAGTTCCATATTTTTGGGGCATGTTCAACAATGTATTTATACTTACATGCACTCTTAATGTAGAAAAAAGTCCCAAGCTTTTCATGAAAGCCTGATCAAACAAAATTTAACTCATAGCTATATGCAGATTAGGCAAATACCTTTGGCCAAGGGGTACATTTTAAGGAGCTTCTTACAGAAAGAAAAGAGGAACTATAGCTCCTAGGAATGAAAGTAAGGCTGATGTTGCCAGTCAACACAGGGAGAATCAGTGAAATGTATGGCTTGCATTAGAAAAAGCAACAGAATCTCGAATGACCTCAGACTTGCAAATGGTCAAATCTGGAGTATCAGCGGCATGAAGCCAGGGCATGTACAGTGAGGAGCAGTTAGTAAAATCAGTCACCAAATCAAATTTGAATATTGTCAGGTTATGGGTGGACATTCACACATTTGGCCATGTCATTTACCAGGAAAGTTGATAAAGGAAAGGCAGACGATGTTGTCTAAGCAACACACATAAAAGTTGCTGGTGAACGCAGCAGGCCAGGCAGCGAATATAGGAAGAGGTACAATCGACATTTTGACCCGAGACCCTTCGTCCTGACCCTACGTCGACTGTACCTCTTCCTGGAGGTGCTGCCTGGCCTGCTGCATTCACCAGCAACTTTTATGTGTGTTGCTTGAAATTCCAGCATCTGCAGATTTCCTCGTGTTTGCGATGTTGCCTAATGGACCTTAGCAAGGCCTTCAGCAAAATCCCGCATGAGAGGCTGGTCCTAGAAGATTCAGAGTCACTTAGCATTCAGGATAAAGTAGTAAATTAGATTCTACACTTACTTCACAAGAGAAGCTAGACAGGCTAAAGAATGGTAGTAGATGGTTGTCTCTTTGACTCGAGGCCTCTGACACATGGTGTGCTGCATGAATCGGAGCTAGGATCATTGTTGTTTGTCATCTGTATCAATGATCTGGATGACAATATGGTAAATTGGATCAGTAAATTTGCGGATGACCCCGAGATTGGGGGTGTATTGGACAAAGAGGAAGGCTATCAAAATTGCAGGGGATTTTAACCAGTGGAAAAACTGGGCTGAAAAATGGCAGATGGAATTTAATGCAAACGGTTATTTTGCACTACCTTACTTTCCATTTTCTATTTTCTATTTATGATTTATAATTTAAATTTTTAATATTTACTATTGATTTGTAATCCAGGGAGCGCGAAGCGCAGAATCAAATATCACTGTGATGATTGTATGCTCTAGTATCAATTGTCTGGCAACAATAAAGTATAAAGTACAAGTGAGAGGTGATGCACTTTGGGAGGACAAGCTAGGGTAGGACTTACACAGCAATGAGTGCAATGGAACAGAGGGATCTGGGTACACAAATCCATAATTCCTTGAAAGTGGTATCACAGGTCTGAATTGATGAGTTAGTTTTGGAGTTTAAAAGTGAAAGAAGTCCTTAATTGCAGTGAGCACCATAGTAATGGATGTATGTAGTCGAGTTAAAACCAGCATGAACCAGAATCAGATCCACTGTTACAAGATTCAGATTCATGATATGAAACATACAGTATATCACTGACGTATGTCATGGCATTTGCTTTACTAGTGGCAGCAGTACAGTATTCTTAAGCCCTTTACCCCGTTTAGAAAGATTGGCCCTGTTATAGGAGTCAAACTGGACACAGTGGAGGCTGTGGTAGAACAAAGGCCCTTATGGAAAATCCTGACAATTCTGGACAATGTTTCTCACCCTCTGCATGCCACCTTGGCTGAACAGAGGAGCTCTTTAAGTAATAGACTCAGACAACTGCACTACTCTAAGTAGCTTTATTCTCCAAGGTCATTCTTACCCTCAGCCATAAGACTCTGCAGTGAGTCAACCTTTAGGCAGGAAAGTGATGACTCCCTCCTGTTAGACTGTTTAAAGTAACTTTTTTTATTTATTCTTCTTACTTCTGTTCTAATATTGTATATCTGTGAACTTGTAATACCACTGTGACACTATAACTTCCTCTGGGGTCAATAAAGTTTCTATATATCTATCTACTTGGGCATAGGCCACTGACAGCAGCTGGCCAATGTCTCCACAGTCACCATCACCACGGGTGCACCACAGACTGTGTGCTTAGCCCACTGCTCTAATCGCTTTATACTTATGACTGTAAGTCTTAAGTGCAACTCCAATGCCAGATGTAAGTTTGTGGATGACCCCACTGTTGCTGGCCAAATCAAAGGTGGTGACGAATTAGCATATAGGAGGGAGACTGAAAATCCGGCTAAATGGTGCAACAACAACAACCTTTCACTCATTGATTGCAAAACCAAGGAGCTGATTATTGACTGCAGAAGGAGGAAAACAGAGGTCTATTATACAGTCTTCATCAAGGGATCAGAGGTAGAGATAGTCAGCAATGTTAAATCCCTCAGTGGTATAATTTCAGAGGATCTGTCCTGGATCCAGCAAGTAAGTGCCATTTCAAAGAAAGGGCTGCAGGGCCTCCACTTTCTTAGATGTTTGTGAAGACTTGGCATGTTTTCTGAAACTTTGACAAACTTCTACAGATGTGTGGTAGAGAGTATATTGACTGGTTGCATCATGGCCTGGTAAGGAAACACCAATACCCTTGAACGGAAAAGCCTACAGAAGGTAGCGGTTACAGCCCAGTCTATCAGGAACACATCTACATGGAGTGCTTTGCAGGAAAGCAAAACCATCATCAAAGACCCCCAGCATTCAGTCCATGCTCTCTTCTCGCTTCTGCTACTCAGAAGATGGCACAGGATCCTCAGAGCCCACAACACCAGGTTAGAAAAAGTTATTACCCCTCAACCATCAGGCTCCTGAACCAGAAGGGATAACTTCACTGAACATAATTCACTCCAACACTGAAAGATTTCCATAACCTACGGATTCACTTTCAAGGACTCTTTATCTCGTATTCTCAATGTCAATTGCTTATTTATTATTATATTTTTATTTCTTCTCAGCTCAAGCTGGTAAAACATGAGGTATGGGCATAGCCAAGCACACTGATTTCTCAGTTGCGCAGAACTTTCAGACTATTCCAGTGGTGTTTGGTATTCGGGCTTTCTGAAGATTTACATAAATATTTCTTGTAGGCTGAATCGTTTAATGCTATTGTGTAGCGACTTTGGGATGATAGCAGTTGATACTATTTCCTATTGGGACAATGGATACCCTGTTCATAGAAGCATAGAAAACCTACAGCACAATATAGACCCTTCGGCTCGTAATGCTGTGCTGAACATGTACTTACTTTAGAAATTACCTAGGGTAACCCATAGCCCTCTATTTTTCTAAGCTCCGTGTACCTATCCAGGAGTCTCTTTAAAGACCCTATTGTATCCACCTCCACCACCGTTGCCAGCAGCCCATCCCACACACTCACCATTCTCTGCGTTTAAAAAAAAAACAACAACAACTTACCCCTGACATCTCCTCTGTACCTGCTTCCAAGCACCTTAAAACTGTGCCCACTCATGTTAGCCATTTCAGGCCTGGGAAAAAGCCTCTGACTATCCACACGATCAATGCCTCTCATCTTATATCTTCATGTTCTATAGTCTTACAATTCCCTCTTTTAATTAGCAAATTTCTGGCATTTCCACATTGATTTCTGTATGTTGAGTGTGTTTGGAATGGCTAAGTCTAGTTGTTCTTGCTTGTTTATTCTGGTATATCTGGATGGTTCTTATGGAATGTCCTGTCTGTAATATTGGATCGGTTGTAATATAATTTCAAGGACTTTGACTCTAAAACAGGATCATACTTGTATTTCTAGTAAGATAGGGTATCTTTTCTGTGTTTGTATTTTAAATTAGTTTTTGGTGAATAGTGTTTGTCACTTGATCGTACCTGTGTAAGTAATCAAGTTGAGTTAAATTGCTGCAGGATCCTGTAATGTGCTGGATTGTTTCTGGTTTCTCTTGGCATTTTCTGCATTTATTATCTTGAATTTGTTTGTCTATTATTTTGTACTGTTGATAAATGTTTTTGTGTTAACCGCCTCGTCCTGTATTGCACAAGGATCCCCTTTGTTTCTGGGAAGAGATCTCCAACTCTGAGCCAGGTGCTCAACACTTCCTTGTTAACGTCTAATCTGCTCAGATTCTGGGGATTACTTCCATGGAGGGTCATGACCTCTTCTTCATTTTTCAGGTTATACTTTCATTTACCTAAATAGTGGCATGTACCCCTTATTGGAATTGCTCATGGAGTGCTGAATCTTGATTTTGTTGATGAAAATATTTCCTTATAAATTTATTACCTTTGTTATATTTTTACTATTGAGCTCTGTTTGGCAGATTTTCTTAAACTTTGAAGTAAATTCTGTCAATAGATTTCCCTATATTGCACTATGATCTATTTCTTTGCTTGTTTCATATTCACCCATCAGTTGTGTCCTGTTGCTGTATTTTGTATTCTACTAGCTCTATTGCACCTTTTTTTTTATGTTTAATCCAGTCCAAAGTTCATATTTATATCTTTCAAAAATAGTTCTACTATTGAATTAGCTTTACTGATAAAGGAACAGGTAATTTAAAATCATCCATGTATAGAAAGTGTGTCAAAGTTTAATTAATTTGCTTGCTTCTGATTTGATACCCTATTTTCATCCAATTCAGTAAATTAGAAAGCTAGCCAAAACCTTAGTGGGCATTGAGAGTCAACCTCAAAAATGCCTCAGTTAATTTTGATAATTTTTTAATGGTTATTTTTTTCTTTTTTTGTACAGTTTGTTATCTTTTGTACACTGGTTGTTTGTCCGTTTCATTGGGTACAGGCTTTCATTGATTGTATTGTGTTTCTTGTATGTACAGCATATGTTGACATATCGTAAACACAAAATAATCTGCAGAAGCTGGGGTCAAAGCAACACTCAAAACACGCAGGAGGAACTCAGCAGGTCGGGCAGCATCCGTTGAAACCATCAGTCAATGTTTCAGGCCGGAACCCTTTGTCAGGACTGAAGAGGGAAGGGGCGGAGGCCCTATAAAGAAGGTGGGGGGAGGGTGGGAAGGAGAAGGCTGGTAGGTTCCAGGTGGAAAAACCAGTAAAGGGCAAGATAAAAGGGTGGGGGAAGGGAGGCAGGGAGGTGATAGGCAGGAAAGGTGAAGAAAGAATAGCGGAAAACACAATGGGTAGTAGAAGGAGGCGGAACCATGAGGGAGGTGGTAGGCAGCTGGGGGAGGGGCCAGAGTGAAATAGGGATAGGGGAAGGGAGGGAGAGGGAATTACCAGAAGTTAACTTACCAAGGGTTTGGTATGAACATAGAATTTTCCAACTTCCGGTAATTCCCTCCCCCTCCCTTCCCCTATCCCTATTTCACTCTGCCCCCTCCCCCAGCTGCCTACCACCTCCCTCATGGTTCCGCCTCCTTCTACTACCCATTGTGTTTTCCCCTATTCCTCCATCTTTCCTGCCTATCACCTCCCTGCTTCCCCTCCCCCACCCCTTTATCTTTCCCCTTACTGGTTTTTCACCTGGAACCTACCAGCCTTCTCCTTCCCACCCTCCCCCCACCTTCTGTGATATATTGACATATACTGTATGTACCTTGTTAATAAACTAACTTTGAATTTTAAACTGTCCTGGACCAAGTGAAGGTTGATCGGCCTTCATCAAGGCCAATGAGAAGGTTCATACCCCTTCTCATGGTAACTTTCCTGTAATTCCATGGGCTCTTAACTTGGTAAGCAGCCTCATGTGTGGCACCTTGTCAAAGGCCTTCTGAAAGTCCAAATATACAACATCCACTACATCCCCTTTATCTATCCTCCTTGTAATCTCCTCAAAGAATTCCAATAGGTTCATCAGGTAGGATTTTCCCTGAAGGAAACCTGACTTTGTACTATCTAGTCCTGTGTCACCAAGTACTCCATCACCTCATCCTTAACAATTGACTCTAATATCTTCCCAACCACTAACATCAGGCTAACTGGTCTATAATTTCTTTTCTGCTGCCTTCCTTCTTTTTTAAAGAGTGGAGTAACATTTGCAATTTTCCAGTCCTCTGGCACCATGCCAGAGTCCAATGATTTTTCAAAGATCTTTTCTAATGCCACCACAATCTCTAACACTACCTCTTTCAGAACCCTAGGGTGCAGTTCCTCTGGTCCGGGTGACTTATGTACCTTTAGGTCTTTCAGCCTTTTGAGCACCTTCTCTCTTGTAACAGTAACGGCACTCACTTCTCTTCCTTCACACACGACAACATCAGGCATACTGTTAGTGTCTTCCACAGTTCCACAGGGGTCTATGTTACAACCGATTCTTTTTATGTTATATGTCAATGATTTGAATGATGGAATTGATGGCTTAGTTGCAAAGTTTGCAGACAATACAAAGATAGGTTGAGGGGCAGGTAGTTTTGAGGAAATAGAGTGGCTACAAAAGGACTGAGACAGATTCAGAGAATGGGCAAAGAAATGGCAGATGGAATACAGTGTCGGAAGGTGTATGGTCATGCATTTTGTTAGAAGAAACAAAAGGGTTGACTATTTTCTAAATGGAGAGAAAATACAAAACTCTGAGACACAAAGGGATTAAGAGTCCTTGTGCAGGATACCATAAAGGTTAATTTGCAGGTTAAGTCTGTGGTGAGGAAGGTAAATGCAATGTTAGCATTCATTTCAAGAAGTCTGGAATATGAAAGCAAGGATGTAATGTTGAGACTTTATAAAGCACTGTTGAGGTCCTACCTGGATTATTGTGAGCAGTTTTGGGCCCCTTATCTTAAAAAGGTTTCAAAGGAGGTTTGCTAAAATTATTCCAGAATTAAACAGCTTGCCATATGAAGAGCACTTGATGATTCTGGGCCTGTATTCACCAGAATTCAGAAGAATGAGGAGTGACCTAATTGAAACTTATCGAATGGTGAAAGGCCTTGATAAAGGGGATGTGAAGAGGATAGTTCCTGTCTTAGGGGTGTCTAATACCAGAGGACACAGCCTCAAAATAGAGGGACGTCCTTTTAGAATGGAGATGAGGAGGAATTTCTTTAGCCAGAGAGAGGGTGAATCTGTGGAATACGTTGGCACAGGCAACTATGGAGGCCAAGTCATTATGTATATTTCAGGCAGAGGTTGATAGATTCTTGATGGTCAGGGCATGAAGGGATACAGAGGGAAAGGCAGAAGATTGGGACTGAGAGGAAAGATGGATCTGCCATGATGAAATGGCAGAGCAGACTCAATGGGCCAAATGGCCTAATTCTGCTCCTTATCTTATGATGTTATGGTCTAGTCTTTAGTGACATACCAAATTTCCTCAGACTCCCAGTGATTCATAGCCTCCGGCATATCTTCTTTATAACTGCATCAGTGTGTTGGGCCCTGGATAGATTCTGTGAGACGTTGATGCCTAGATGACACCTAGGTTCTCTGAAACGTTGATGCCCAAAACCTTTAAGCTGGTCACCATTTCCACCACCAAGCCCTCACTGGGGATGGGTGGTTGCTCTCCCAATTTCCCCTTCTTGAAATCCACAATCAATTCCTTGGTCTTGTTGACATCGTTGACGCTGTGTGCAAGGTTGTTGTAGTGACACCATTCAACCAGCCAATCTATTTTGCTCCTGTACACTTCCTCATTGCTATCTGGGATTCTGCCAATGACAATATTGAAAAAAGTGGTAAAACATGCGAGGAGTTTCCTCTGCTTCACTGTCTTCTCAGTTCCATTCCCAAACTGCTACTTTCAGTAGCTGACTGTACGTCATTGTATACTAGGACAGAATTCTCACAATATTAGGAAATTGTTCAGTAAAGAAGGTTGGATGCTCTAGTAAGCAAAGGGAAGCCTGAAGTGTTATTTGGCAACAATAAGTGGAATTGAAATTCTGAGTTGGGGTCACTGGCGTGTCTCAGCATTATTTGTAATTTGGGAGGAGTACTGATGTTATCTGTAAAGGTGGCACAAGGTAGAGAAGATGGAAAAGACCAGTATTAACACAATAAGAGAAAGTGGAGAGCCATTGCTAACTAAATTTGAGTTAATGATGAGAGAAACAAAGTATCATTGTTAAAAGGCAATGTGGGCAGGGTTCAACTGCTGTGGTTTATCCTGAGGGGATAAACATTTGCCAATGACTTCAAGATGGTTATAATTGTAGAAATGAAAATCATGTCATCTTAAGCAACACACGTCAAAGTTGCTGGTGAACGCAGCAGGCCAAGCAGCATCTGTAGGAAGAGGTGCAGTCGACGTTTCAGGCCGAGACCCTTCGTCAGGACTCAACATCCTGACTTGGCCTGCTGTGTTCACCAGCAACTTTGATGTGTGTTGCTTGAATTTCCAGCATCTGCAGAATTCCTGTTCTTCATGTCATCTTAAATTTACTTACTCTGACACATAAAGAGTTTCTATTATTCACGCTTCTCTCTTCCTCCGCTTACATAATCATTTCTCCGTTTAATCATTTTTCCACTCCCTACACTTAAGGGTAATCTACAGTTGTCAGTTAACCTGATAACAAGTTTTGGGATGTGTGAGGAAACCAGGGCACCCAGTGGAAATTCACACAGTCACAGAATGAATGTGAAAGCTCCAGAGAGACACTACCCACCCCACCCCCCATTCCTTGAAACAGCAATAAATCAGCACCAACTGCACCACCCTTCTGTGCCACTTAGCCAGGTGGTATGATATTTCCATGCATGTTTTTCACCTTGACTCTTAAGTCCCATTCCAGCATCTCCAGCACAATTCCTTAGGCTGACATTGCATTGAAGTACTGAGATTATGCTCCTGAGTTGTGATTCCTGCATGCTGTTTACATTTCACTCTGTGCTCTGTCATTCTCCTCCCTTGGGCACACCACAGTTTGTAGTGTTCCCAGCTGCTCCTGTCAAGACTTTATTGTTGGTAATGTTGTCCAACTAATGCTGAGAGAACTGCAGCTCAAGAAAATTGGGCAGAGTACCGCGCATTAAGGAATCAGAGAATTCAGGAATTGTCCCTGTTGCCATTCAGGAAATTCTTAAATTTCTGAAGTCTCTGAAATTTTTCCAGGAATAGCCTTCACCAGATTCGCAATGCTGTGTAGCCCCAACTAGTGTCAGATGACATTATTGAAGCAGGTCAATTGCTTGCTCTTCATGGGATTTTGCTTCATGGAAATTTCCATCTAGCAAGAACAATTGCTTTTAATGTTAATTCTCAAACAAACTGAACATTCTGGTCAAGAAAGGCAACAAATAAATGAAAATTCATACTCTTTATATAGAATCATTAATTTAATCGCATTTTAAACATGAACATTTGTCACACTTCAGAGTTTTTGACAGCACACACAAAATGCTGGAGAAAGAGAGCAGGTCAGACAGCTTCTCTGGAAGTGAATGAACAGTTGACGTTTCGGGCTGAGACCCCTCGTCAGGACTGAAAAGGAAGGGAAGATGCCAGAATACGAAGATGGGGCAGTGGAAGCGGTACAAGTTAGAAAGTGATAGGTGTAGCCAGGTGGGAGTGAGAGCAGGGAGGTGCTGGGAAGAAAGTTAAAGAGCTGGAGAAGAGTGAATCTGATAGGAGAGGAGAGTGGAGTGTGGGAGAAAGAGGAGGAGATAGGCAGGTGAGGAGAAGAGGAGAGGTGAGAAGGGAGCCAGAGCAGGGTATGGAAGAAGAGGGAAGGTGGAGGAGGAAAAATTGCCAGAAGTTAGAGAAATCAATGTTCATGTCATCAAGCTGGAGGCTTCCCAGATATAATATGAGGTGTTGCTCCTCCAACCTGAGAGTGGCCTCATTGTGGCAGTTTGGATGAATCGACTGAAACAGTCGTGTTACTGTGGCATTAGAACAGGTAATGACTTGTAGCAACAACCTTGGTTTAGTCGATAATGATGGCAGGTTTTTGGCAGCTGGATTGAAATTTCCTCATTACTACTAGATCAGTGCTGTCAAGGAAAGAGGCAAATATAATTAGGACAAATCCGCCCAGACTCCAAAAATTTTGATGGGACTTACCCGATATAACTAAGGTATTAAGGACTCTGGCAACATTAGCAGCAAAGTGTGGGGTGAAAGAGAGCAGAGAAGATGGTGGCACAAAAGCTGAGTACAATTGCAGAGGTTTAAAAACAGAGGGAAGGATTTCAAATATATTATAGGTGAATTAATAGAAATCAGTTTAAAAAAAGGAATGTGTGAGACTAGTTGTAGATGATGAATTTCATGGAGATTGTTGGCAAAATTTAGGTCTTTATTCCTTGAAACATAGGAGCATGAGAGGCAACCTTATCAAAGTATTTAAAATTATAAGAAGTATAGATAAGATGGATGGTAACAATGTTTTCCCCAGGATAGGAGAGTCCAAAACGAGGGGAATAGATTGTGGATGAGAGGGAGAGATTTAAAAGGGACCTGAGGAGCAACTTCTGCATATGGGGGGGTGGGGCGTATCTGGAAGGAGCTGCCACAGGGAGGTAAGGGATCTGAAGGGACATGGGCTGGATAGCATTGAGTATACCTACACAGAGCATTGCTGCAGGAAAGCAGCATCCATCATCAGGGACCCACACCACCCAGGTCATGCTCGCTTCTGGCTGTTGCTGTCAGGAAAATGGTTCAGGAACATTGATTAACCCTCAACCCTCGGGCTCCTGAACAAAACGGGGTAACTTCACTCAACTTTGCTTTCCCCATCTGTTCCCACAACCTATGGACTGACCTTCAAGGACTCTTCATCTTATGTTCTCAATATTTATTGCTTGCTTGCTTGTTTGTTTGTTTATTTATTTATTATTTTCTTTTTGCTTGTTGTTTTGCACACTGGTTGTCTGCCTGGCTGTGTACAGTCTTTCATTGATTCTATCATGGTTTTTGGATTTATTGCTTATGACTGCAAGAAAATGAATCTCAGGGTTGTATATAGTGACATATATGTACATTGATAATAAATTTACTCTGAACTTTGAAATTAGGATTAGGTAGGTGGGCGACATGGTCAACCTGGTGTTGTTGGGCCGAAGGGTCTGTATCTGTGCTGCTTTGCTCTTAGACTCTATTTACCTTTTTTTTAATGTCTCTGATGATCAGACTGCTCTGCTTCACAGGACTGTTACTGCTGTCTTGTTTGGTACTCTTAAAGATGGGCTTCCGTCTTCTTATCCGAAGCAGCAGTTCCCTGTTCATGGCACCAGTCTGGGTGTTGGAAATCTGTATAACTGCCCTTAATGATCGAAGAGAAGCTCTTGTCCTGGTGGATCAGCCTGAGTCCACAGTCTGTGGTCAACTAAAGCAGCAGTTGGGGATAGCTGTGGAAAAAGAATGTCAACATATTAGGTTGAACACTCTCCATTAAAGTGAATGATATGAGGGAACCAGAGGGATATTTATGTCAATTTGGTTATTTTTGAGAAGTGATGTCAGATTATGTAATGAACAGAAGTTAATGAAAAATAGATAAACACTGTATAAAGGAAAAACATGAAGATCTCGAAAGTGTGTCAAAAGTGTCAGAGTAAACATATGCTGCTTAATGTATGCTGATCATGAAGCAAGCACAGATCTATCATGATGTGGTTAAGGCATACGGTGTATTGGCCTTCATCAACCAAATCAGGAACAACTTCTTCCCCTCTGCCACCAGATTTCTGAATAGTCCATAAACACGGCCACATTATTCTATTACTTATTTAATTTTTGTAATTTATAATAATTTATGTCAAAATCGTAGTATTTTATGAATCTGATTCTGAGATGTTCAAAGGTATAATAAATTAAGCATAGATACTGATTTGAAAACCTGTTTACTCGAAGGAGCTGTTTTCTTCTCATTCGGCACATGGGACAGTAGATAGCCGAAAGCCATTCCCAGCTGTTTGAGTAACTTTTGAAGTTTATTAAAGACCAGCTAAGGAGATTTGACATTTTTTGATGTTCTTAGAGATTCTCTCACTGAAGTAAAGTACAGGCAATTTGGAGATGCCGAAGTTTCCTCCAATTTGCCATTTTTCTTTTAAAAACCAAAAGCTACATTCCTTAACTCTGTCTTTCTGTTCTTCTGCTTTGCTGTGCTTGCGGATGTTGTCAACCATTCAGGATCTTCCTGCATTTGAGTTGCAGCTTACAAAAGCAAGTTTTTCATTGGGAGAAAGTTAGATTAAGACAATAGGATTAGAGGATGAAGAAAATTACAGAAACTGATCCAATCAGATACTTAACAAAATATTATGTAGTCATCTTGGGTGAGAGAGGATTAGGGTATTTCTAAGAGGAATTGAAAGCATCAGAAACTGAAAACTGGCAGATTAAACAAGGTTAAAGATACAGTTGACTGCATCATGTATCTACCAAACGGAAAACAAAAAAAATCAATTTAAATTCAAAGCATTTTATTGTTAAGCAACACACACAAAATGCTGCAGGAACTCAGCAGGTAGGTAAGGCTAGATTAAATGACACCACACAAATTTTCTGTTAACATTTTCAGAAGTAAAGTTGCCCTCTCTGTGTGTGCTGAGAACCTCTGTTTCCAATTTTCAAGTTTCAATTTATATTTCCTGTTTCTTTTTTTTAATTTTCGCCATAAACATTTTCCTTCAAGTTTTAATTCAAGAAGTTGTCGTCACATTAGCATGAGAGATGCAACAAATAAATATGTAAATACAAGGTTCACAATTTCCACAAGGTTATTTATATAGAAAATACACCCACATGGCTGCCCTGCTCAAATGTTTAAATGACAATCAGAACCATTGTTGAATGAAGAAAAAGTATGAAAAATTATTAGTGAATTAAGGCATTTCCTGTTCTCTCATTTCAAACAAAATCTACTTTCCATTACATAAAGGCAAACTCGAGGCGGGTTTGAATTCAAGAAAACACAGAACCAGCAGCTGCCTTAAATTGTACAGAACAGCTTAATTAATTCCATCTTTCGTTTTGTTTTATAAAATCTGAAGGTCTGTCATGGTGCATTTCACAAACAATGTGATTGCAAGGGGGAAGTATGAAGAGAAATAAAATGTAAAAGAAAACATTTACCTTCAGGAGCGAAGACATGAATCTCCTCAACTAACACCCTTCTTTAATATGAGCAGAGTTCTGCACAAAGTGCTTCAAGTTGAATTTCTTTTTAAATGGCAGATGCAGAAAATCTGAAATAAAACCCGAGAATGATGTAAACACTGAGCAGGTGCAGAAAGAGAAACAGAGTTAACATTTCTGGTTAATAGCCATTCATCTTTCCACGGATGCTGCTTGATATTCTTGGAAAATTCTAATACTTTCTGTTTTTTATACACAAAGTGCTGAAAGGAGGAAGAGTAAAGACAAATGGAATCAGACATCTATGGTTTAATGTCATAAACACAAGAGATTCTGCATATTCTGGAAATCTTGAGCAAAGCATATAAAATGCTGGAGGAACTCAGCAATTCTAATGGCATTTATGGAAGTGAGTGAGCAGTCAATGTTTCAGGCCGAGCCTCCTGATAATGGGTCTCAGCCCATAATACAAATGGTTACTCCCTTCCTTAGACGCTGCTGGACTTGCCGAGCTCCTTCAGTACTTTGTGTGTGTTCTGACTTTGTGTCAGTCAGCTGCATCATTTCTGGCTCTGGAAGTTGAACAGTGGTCATTCATACAGTCTGCAGCCCTGTTGTCTAACACGTTCAGCTAAGCAGAGCACAGGTTCAAGGCATTGATTTCACCCTGCATGAGGTCACCAATTCTCCTCCCACTATGGCCTTCAAAGCAGCATACTCACCCTTAACCTACAGCCGACTATCCCCGAGTGCTGCTCCAGTTGACCCCAGGCAGCAGACTAAGGCTGACTCATCAAGGTCAGGAGCTTCTCTTTGGTCATAAGGACAGGCTTTCAACACCCCAAATGCTGTCATAGACAGGGCACTGCAGCTTGACACTGGAAATCAATATCTATGTTTAATTTATTATACCTCTGAGCAGCTCAGAATCCGAATCATAAAATAATGATTTCAACATAAAATTCCTATACATCACAAAAAAATAAATACTGTGCAAAAGTCTTCGGTACCCTAGAAAATTTATATAAATTTTGTTTATGATGTTTATTTTTTGTCTTCTGCATTAGTGTGTCAGTGGAAAAGTGCAAATTTTAGATTTCCAAACATACATTTTCCAAACAAAATGTTTAAAGAGAATATTTTTGGTATTTCATTATATGGCCAATTCATGGCCAGATCAGTCATGACTATGTAAATAGAGATTAGAAAAATGGGGGGCTATGCGCTAGGGAAATTCTAATCAGTTCCTAGGGTAGGTTACATGGTCTGCACAACATTGTGGGCCAAAGGGCCTGTAATGAGCTATAAATTTCTATGTTCTATGTTGTATGATCTTATTGAATGGCAGATCAGGCTCGACGGGCCAGATGGCCTATTCCTGCTGCTATTTATGTTCTTATGTAAAGTAATATTAAGTAATAGAGTACTTTTCAAATAAAAACTTAATTACTTTGTAGGTATACAGCCCAGTGCAAAGATAACAAATAGGTGACAAACAGGAGAAAACCTGCAGATGCTGGAAATCTAAGCAATACACACAAAATGCTGTAAGAACTCAGCAGGCCAGGCAGTATCAATGGGAAAATAGAGCAGAGGTTGGCACAATGCTTTACAATACCACCGACCAGGATACTATTCCCACCCCTGCCTGTAATGAGTTTGTATGTTCTATCCGTGACTACATGGGTTTCTTCAGGGCACTTCAACTTCCTCTCACATTCTGAAGAGGTACCAGTTGGTAGGTTAGTTGGTCATTGTAAATTTTCCTGTGATTAGTCTAGGATTAAACAGGGTGATTGCTGGGCAGTTGGCTCAAAGGGTCCGCTCTGTGCTGTATGTCATTAAAAATAAAATAAAGTATTCAGTCAACGTTTCAGGCCAAGTCCTGATTAAGGGTCTCAGCCCGAAACGTTGACTGATTACTCTTTTCCATAGATGCTGCCTAGCCTGCTGAGTTCCTCCAGCATTTCATGTGTGTAACAAACAGCTGCTAATGACCAATGACATAATGAGTCGAATGAACTGAACTGATTAACTGAAACAAACTGGGCAAAGGATGGCCAAACTGAAAGACAAGGGTGTGGCAGATGTGACAGTTTAACCTTCATATCATCAATTCTTTCACCATGACAAGAGTGAGCATAGCAACAAGACTCAAGATGGTCAACCATCTCTCCCAAGCAGAAATTTTGCAACACCCCTCTACAATCTGGAGAAGTCTTGTCAGAAGTTGTCTTCATAGAACAGTTGCTGCCAAAAAGCCATTCCTCAGACAAACTGCCAACTACTGAGCCAAAAAAGTACAAATTTTGAATCATCAGTCCAGAGAACTTGTTGCCATTGTTCAGCATCCTCGTCTTTGCGTTCTTGTGCATAGGTGTCTCTCTTGGCTTTGTTTCTTCTTCTGAAGTGTATCGACCCAAAACGTCATAGATAGATATGTACTTTTTTGATCCCAAGAGAAATTACAGTGCCACGGTAGCATTACAAGTGCAGAGATATACAAATATTAGAAGAGAAGTAAGAAGGAATAAAAGATAAGTTATCTCAAACAGTGTAACAGGAGGGGGTCATCACTTCCCTGGCTGTATTATGGAGCGTAATGGCCGAGGGTAAGAATAACCTCGTAGTGCTCTTTGGAGCAGCGTAGTTGTCTTAGTCTATTACTAAATGTGATCCTCTGTTCAGCCGAGGTGGCATGCAGAGGGTGAGAAACATGGTCCAGAATTGCCAGGATTTTCTGCAGGGTCCTTTGTTCTACCACAGCCCCCAGTGTGTCCAGTTTGACTCGTATAACAGAGCCAGCCTTTTTAATCATTTTATTGAGCCTGTTGGCATCACCTGTGTTGATGCCGTTGCCCCAGCACACCACCACGTAGAAGATTGTACTGGCAACAACAAACTGGTAGAACATGTGAAGTAGAGGCCTGCATACTCCAAAAACGCTCAGTCTCCTCAAGAAGTAGAGGCATCTCTGGCCCTTCCTGTACACAGCCTCTATGTTGATGCTCCATTCAAGTCTGTCATCCAGGTGCACCCTCAGGTATTTGTAGGTCCTCGATACATTCACGTGCTCACCACCAATAGTAATAGGGAGCAGTGCAGGCTCTTCTTTGTCTTACTGATGTTAAGCTGCAGATGATTCAGCTTGCACCGTTTGATAAAGTCCTCCACCAGGACCTGTATTCCTCTTTTCCATAGATGCTACTTAGCCTGCTGAGTTCCCCCAGCATTTTGTGTGTGCTGCTGAATATTTCCAGCCATTTCTGATTTATTTCAAATTTGAAGCATCTACAGTTTTTTTTGATATTCAAAAAATTCAGTCATCTTTTCCTGATACTGATTTGTATGTAACTTCAATGCTACCAAGATACAACTGACTCACAACTCCAATCTGAAGTAGTTTAGTAAGCCACTATGTTGAGGGGTTAATTGGGGGTGAGCAGTAATCATCAGTCTTCGCCGATGTTGTTCACATCCTATAATCAAATTAAACACATGACTCAAATTGGACTCATCCTTTTGCACCTAAAATGGATAGAACAGACCAGATTCTAAAAAACAAAACATTCTAAAAGTAGGGAATTTATGAGCAAACTTCATTGGAAGTTGGGTCCCACAAGCAAAGAACAACCAAAATGGTGAATGGAATGCTAGGCTTTAAACCTAACTGATTAGAGAAATTATTCTGAAGATATAGTTAAACCTGGGGCACTGTAAACAATTTGGACAAATATCTTCCCAACCATTAGGATTAATGTAGATTTATCAGAATGTAGGTTTATCAGATGTCACCTGAACTGCAAGGGTTAAGTTAAAAGGACTGATTGAATAAAGCAGCATGGTATTCCCGGGAATTTAGTAAGGATGATTTGACTGAAGTCTTTAACATAATAAGGGAAGTTCGGAAAGGAAGTTTCCATCATTGGGAAAATTATAGTAAAAAATTCAAAGAGATTTTTTTTCATGCTCTTAGCCAAGAAAATGTACTCCACAGAAGGTGGTAGAAATTTAGAACTCCTCACCATAAATACTCCTTTTCATTCCGAGGTTGATGTATTTTTCTATATTATGTGGTCTTGGGAAAAGGCAGATAGGAAGTGATTACAATGAATGACGGCTTGAGGGACTAACCGCGGTAGCTTCTTCCTATTCAGCTTTTCAGCAAATTTTCTTCCCAGTGTTGGCTTCTCGAGTTACCTGTCAGCTTATCTTCATAAAATAAAAAGAATGCAGGATATACTCACTAGGTCAGGCAACACCTGTGGGGAGAGAACATTTCATGTCAATGACCTTCCACCCTAGGAGTTCAAAGTAATGGAGAAGATTGTTGAGGCTGGCATGGTGGCTGTGATGTGGGCTTCCAAGCAATACTTGGTCATCATCATAGTTTGTCACACCAGACAGCCAGCCACTCTGGTGTTGTTTGCTTGATGTTGAGCAGGTCAGTGTCAGCTAAATCAGGTGAGAGTGGGCAGTTGCGCAGAACGTGTTCAATGTTCTGCACCCTTTCACCACACTCACAGGATTCACTGGTCTTTAAGCCCCACTTCACCACATTGTCTCCTGTCCTACAAACTCCCGCTCTCGCTCTGTTGAGAGTGCACCGCTTCCATCTGTCAAACAGTGCCCCATCTGGTAACATTTCTGTGGGGTCTTGCACTGTATTGTTTGGTGGGGTTCTGGCTTCTGTTTATTTCCAGAGGTCAATCCTGTATGTTTAGGGGGATGCTCTGTGCAGTAGTTCCTCCACTGTAGCAAAGCTTTTCCTTGATTTTAGGCGATTGGAAACTGGCACATGATGATGTAGTGGGTGCTGTGGTTCCGAGTTCTGTTTAGCTTTTTCAATTTTTGCTGTAATGTGTCTTCAGATCTCTGGGGGAGCAATGCCTGCAAGTCTGTATGTGATGTTAGTGGGTGTGGGGCACAGTGTGCCCGTGATAATTCGGCAGGCTTCGTTAAGCAACGGGCCTGTTTTCTTCGCATGGGCTGATCTGCCCCACACAGGTGCACAGTATTCTGCAGGTGCATAGCAGAGTGCTAGGGCAGTTGATCTAAGTGTATGAGCATTAGCTCCCCATTTCGTGCCTGCTAATTTTGGTAATCTACTGCAAAACAGGCTTGTAGCCTATGGCACTGTAAAGGATCATGAATACAAAAATGAGAGATCAGCTTTCTGAGAGCAAGGAAGCCCGCAGTCGTGTCTGCCTAAGTGATATATTGAGACAGATAATGCTCTTCAGCTGTGAAGTTTACATGAGATCTGCAGACTCTGCCACAGATGGGGCAAGAGGTGCATGATTGCCTGAAAGAATGCTCCTTCTGCTGTTTAAACTGTGCTTCCTCATGTTCCTGACAACATCCCTTGGGATTCCACAGGCATCATAGGTGCTTCGTCTCTATTTTGAACAGTTATGTGCCAGGGTTTGCCATGATTTTGTGGGAATGTCACACTTTTTCCAGGAGGTGTTTAGACATTGTTCAATTGTTATTTGCCTGTACCTAGTAAATTCTTGCTATGAAATGCTCAAACTAGATTAACCATTTCAGGAGAGGGGGGAAGAGGGTATGTCCAAGGTGGGGTGGGGGGGGATCTTTGATTATGCTGGCTGCTTTACTAAGGCAATGTGAAGCATAGAGAAATAGCTGTTGGAAAGGCATACAGAAACATCGCCTTAAATATGTACAAGAGCAAAGGAAGTTGTGGCAAACTCGTATCGATTACTGGTTAGGCCCTTCACAGTATTGTTGAAAATCTTGAGAAGCACACTTGCGAAATGATATTCAGGCTTTCGAGAGAGTGGGGAAGAGTTGTGGTAGAACAGAAAGTGCTAGATGTTTAAGTTTTCATTTCAATGTCCCGCTGTCTGTATTAGTTAGTTTTATTGCAAAAAATGGAAGCAGGTGTGAAGCACTTTCTCACATGAGGAGACCAGGTAATGAGATTATTCTCCCTAGACTTTATTTAAAGTGAAAGGTACATTTTTAAGGAGTTCAAAATCAATAAAGGTTTTGTCAAGGAACCTTCCTCTAGTAGAAGAGACTGTAACTGGTTGATTCAATTTTGAGGTACAGTAATAGCAAAAGAGGAGTGACAAATAAATAATACATTCAAAAGGGAAGTGTAAAAATATTTTAAGTGAAATAATTTAAAAGCTATGGCCAAAGGGAAGAGTGTGACCGATTGGATAGCCATTTCGAAACAGTAAGTGTAAGTACAAAGGTAAAATGGGACAATCCATCATTTATCATTCTAGGATTCAGTCTGATGCCTCACCTCCAACCATCTCCTCCCCATATTATCATCTCCTCCTGCTGCAGTTTTCAAGGGAGACCATGAGATGGATGTGTGAACCATTTTGTTCCTTTATAAAAACAGAAAGTATTCAGCAGTTCAGGGAACATCTTTGGGGAGAAAAACAGTTAGCATTTTAGTTGATAATCTTTCATCAGAACTAGAAATTAAGCTTGGATTTGTTTTGTTATAGTCACCTGTATGAGATACGGTGAAAAATTTGTTTTTCATACTATTCATGCAGATCACTCATTACACAGTGCATTGAGGTAGAACACAATAATAATGCAAAATAAAGTGTAACAACTGCGGAGAAAGTGCAGTACTGGTAAACAGAAGGTGCAAGATATGAAAGAGGTCAACAGTCCAACTTATTGTACTACAGAACTCTGTACGAAGTCTTATCACAGCAGGGTAGAAAGTGTCCTTGAGCCAGGTAGTACATGCTTTCAGGTTTACATATCTTCTGTCTGCTGTAGGTGGGGTCTTTGATTGTGCTGGTTGCTTTACTGATACAACAAGAAGTGAAGTGCTGAGCTGCGTCTACAACTCTCTACAGTTTCTTGCGGTCACATGCAAAGCAGTTGCCATACCAAAACTTTATGCATTCAGATTGTAAACACAAGAGATTCTGCAGATACTGGAAATGGAGAGCTGGAAATCAACACAAACAAAATACCGGAGGAATTCAGCAAGTTAGGCAGTATCTGTGGACATGAATAAGCAGTTGGCATTTCAGGCCAAGACCCTTCATCAGGACTGGAAAGGAAGGGGGAAGATGCCAGAATAAGAGGTGGAGGGAGGGGTAAGAGTACAACCTAGAAGATGCAGGGTGAAGCTAGGTGAGTGGGTGAGGAGTATGAAGTAAGAAGCTGGGAAGTGCTAGGTAGAAAAGGCAAAGGACTGGTGAAGAAGGAATCTGATAGATCGAGAGCATGTAAAATATTGTGGTGGTGGGTGGGAAGGAACTGGACCAAGGTGGACTGAGCTACTGCGTTACCACCTGGTTTAGGAGCACCAACATCTTTGAACAGAAAATCCTACAAAAGGTAGCGGATCATGAGTAAAGCCCTCCCACCCATTAAGCACATCTACACCATCAAAGGCAAGCAGCATCTATCAGAAAAGATCCTCACCACCCGGACAATGCTCGTTTCTTACAGTGTCTCAGGTTCAAGACAGTTACTACCCCTCAACCATCAGGCTCTTGAACAAAAGAGGATAGCTACACCCATCTACTGAGATGTTCCCACAGCCAATGATCTCACTTTAAAGACTCTGTCTTGTTATTCCATGCTCTCGTTATTTATTGCTATTTGCTTATATTAGCATTTGCACAGCTTGCTAACCTCTATCCTCTTGCTCTTTCATTGATCCTGTTTACAGTTACTATTCTAATGATTTGCAAAGTATGCACACAGAAGAAGGGTCTTAGGGTTGTATATGGTGACATGTATGTCCTGTGATAATAAATTTTACTTTGAACGTTGAACTTTAAAACGGAATCAAGGTATGCAGATACGTGTTCAGTGGGGCAGGAGCAAGCAGAAGTGATGGGCCTAGCTGGACAGTCAGCTTTGTTTATCTTGGGTGGGAGGCAGTAATGAGCGGTGCAGAGTAAGTGAACAATGAGGTTGGTGGCAGTGAATGGGAGATCTCTAGAGTTGATGAGGTTTGTGATGGTGCAAGAGACAATAGCATGATGGTCCTTTACAAAGGTTTAAGTAAGAGGTCTGAGAGTTTCCTCCTGGCCTAAGCAAGGCAGAGGTCATTCCATCAGACTACAACAGCACTCCCTTCAGAATCAGCTTTATTATCACTGGCATGTGTCGTGAAATTTGTTAACTTGGCTGGAGCAGTGCCATGCAATACACAATAATATAGAAAGAAAGAAATAAATAAGAAAATCAAGTACAGTAAGTATATATATATATAAAATAATTGGATTAAAAATAGTGCAAAACAAACAATATATTTTTAAAAAATAGGTAGTAGTGTTCATGGGTTTCGATGTCCATTTAGGACACCAGCTTTATCTGCGGGTTTAACGGTTTGAGTTTTGTCTGCGAGTTTGAGGTTGGGATTGGTGTGAGGGAGTGGAGGGCAGTGCATTCAGAAGGGATAAGGTTCAAAGAGTAGAGGGATGTGCTGAAGTCGAACTGGATGATGCCTCATCAGCAATTAGACATGAAAAGATCCAGAGCAGGACATCCAAGAAAAGGAGGTGGGTTGACGGTCGCAGCCCTTCCCCTGCCCCCACTTCCTCACTCTGACATCTTTCCACTTCCTTTCCCGTCCTGATGAAGGTTCTCAGTCAGAAATGGCGATTGTTTTTTGAATTCCATCATGCTGCCTGACCTGTTGATTTTGTGTGTTGTTTTGCATCCAGGTACAATGCTTTCTATGATGCATCAATATAGATTAGTAAGGGTTGACGGGAACATGCCAAATTTACTTGGCCTTCTGAGGAAATATAGACATTGGTGAGCTTTCTTGGCTGTGACATCTACGTGGTTGGATCAGGACAGGCAATTGGTGATGTTCACTCCAAGGAACTCGAAGCTCTCAACAGGAGGCAGGAGCACAACCCCTTCCTGAAGTCAAAGCCCAGCTCCTTTGTCTTGCTAACATATTAGTTCTGAGACAATTGTTCCACCTTAATCACACACATTACTGCAATTCAGCAGTCATTTTGATTGAGAAATCCGTAGTGAGTCTCTGACTAATTTAATCAATGCTCTGAGTGGAGTGCCTGTTTTCTACTCAGATCCTCCCCATGTAACATGACTAATATAAAATGGTCATTGAAGTTGAATCCCTCCATGTTCTTGCATTTCAGTGCTACAATAACCTGATCAAGTGTTTTTTTTTAAACTGGGAGTAAACTGCTTGAATGTAAAAGAGACAGAGGTTCCCTTTTGAGTTTAGCCAAGAGTTGCAAAAGGATCAATGACATGAAAAACATATCTGTTACCTTGTGCATTCAGCAGATCTCTTGCCAGTAGTAGAAAGTGCACAAAAAAGTCCCACTGAAGAAGTTTCATAAAGCTTTTCGTAAGGAGTCTCAAGAAGTCATGTGTTATTAAGCTGAGACAATGCAGGTGCAAAACCACAGTCATATCATGTATTCATGAATAAATAGGGAAAAAAGATTTATCTTCCTATTTTTAATTAAGGAGTCATCTCCATACCAATGGAAATATTTTAAATGCAAAAACCACAAATTCAAGTAACTATAGTAGATAGTTTTATCATGTAACTGATTGTTTGCATAAATTCAAATTAAATTGTGATGTTTTGGTAGCTTTTTGGCACTTGCATTTACTTCCATTGACAATTTTTCTGCAAGACTTGTCTCAACTTGACAAGAGCTTTTTCTTAAACTCTGTCAGGCCACATTCAGAGTATAATTGCCAGTGATTATAAAAGCGAAGTCCTCAGCAGTCTAAACACCAGCATTAATCCCAACAAGTCTGATCAGATATACATTTTAGTTGATTATTTTTAGTTGTTAAAAACTGTGCCTTTTGTAAAATATGCTTCATTGAGTGCTTGCATTATCACCTAATTAACTTACTGAATCCCTAGACACTAAAAATCTATACAGTCTTTAATCCATCTTTCCTTTTAATATCACTGGACAACAAATTTTGCTTGCTGACTATTTTAGGGTGCATCTTATGGATTTTGGGCTGCTGATCATGAAAATCACCATGAAATTTCCGTATCACACACCATTTTTTAAAAATTGCCTATATTTGTTATTTCAATTCATAATACAAGTCAGAATAATGGATGCCAAGACATTTTTGGTGATCCTCAAATCAGACCAGTCATTGATGACAGGCAATTCAAAGAACTTCTGGAGGGATCAGAGAAAATCACATGAAAGGCATTAAAGGATTTTGTTGAATTTTTTTTTGGTAACTACAGAGCAACAAACTACATTCAGCTGGTTGACAACATGCTTCAAGCATCAAGCCCTAAGATTGACTTTGATGGCGCAAAGCTACTGTGCCACACCCAGTGGCTTTTGGGACCATCTGGTGAAGAAAGCCATTGAAATAAAACTAGAGGAAAAGAAATTTAACAAAGCTGAAGGTCTCACTCTAAGTAAGAACTGGAATTCGATTGTAAACAAGGTGGCAGAGTGGAAACCTGATTAGATGAGGACTAACCAATCAGCGGGGGCAGATGATGAGGGTATATATACCCGGGGACTAGACATGCACAGGCATCATCCCTGATGAAGACGGCAGAGTTTGTCACGGAAATGTCAGTTAAAATCGATACCTGTATCCGAATGGAAGCCAGAGAAGAGTTTATTTGTGATACAAATAGTCAAATTTATAATACAAATTATATTTGTGTTCAGCTTCAAGCCAAAAAAAATTCTGAGGAATCAACACTGTTGAAAAAAATTTGTTGTCCAATGATTCAGACTTTTATATTTTATGCTTAATGTCAATTAATTACGATTTCTTGGTTAGTCTTGTCATCTCTCCTGTGTTCAACCATCAGTATGTCACTGGTGAACCCGATGCCTTGATATCAAAAAAAAAAAAGTATCATGAAATAACTGATGAATTGTTACCCAGGCTGTTACCACATTTTATGAATTTATTAACACTGCCGTCTTGCAAAAATACATGTTGATTTTAACAAGTGGATTCATTAAATGTCCAATGACCTGGTATTCGCATAAACTGTTAAGATCACTTCCAAAAGCAATCATTCTTATTTTTAAAAAATTAGTAAATAGTTTTTCCTGCAGAACTTACATGAAAGTCAACAATATCTGGCACGGAGTACACTGGGAGCCATTTCATGGTTGAAATGTTATGCCTACAATGGTGCCAAAGTATGTCATTTGGCTTATTGAGAGGATGCCACTTTCAAGGGGTGCAACCCATTATTCCCACCTCCTTCTCCCCAACCCCCTTCTCCTTACTTCCCAGTACTCCACAATTTACTTGTTCAGCTGTTCTGGAAATTCGACTGAACACAGCTATCAGGGATTCTCATAACATCTTGGTGGGTTTTCTGTATTGGATGAAAATCTACTGACATCAGTGCAGCTACATGATATTCAAGCTGGTAGAATTAGGGCCCATACTGCTTCTGTTATTTAAAAGGGTCGCCAAGGCAAAGTGTGCCTGTGCTGTTGCACTGCAATCACAATCTGATGCGCAGCAATGAATTAGTGTAATTTAATAATGCTTTAACACTGCTAATTCTTCATTCTGTCTCCTTTATCATCTCTCCTCTTTTCCTCGCCTGCCCATCATCTCCTGCTGGTGCCCCACCTCCATGGTTCACATTCCTGTCCTATCAGATACCTTCTTCTCCTGTCCTTTACCTCTTTCA
Organism: Mobula birostris; assembly: GCF_030028105.1. NCBI lineage: Eukaryota > Metazoa > Chordata > Chondrichthyes > Myliobatiformes > Myliobatidae > Mobula > Mobula birostris. The sequence continues at coordinate 35,433,651 of NC_092377.1, forward strand.
GTTATATGAAGAATAAAATAGAGGTAAGAGTTGATATTGGACCACTGGAAAATGATGCTGGTGAGGTGGTAATGGGGAACAAGAAATAGCAGATGAACTTAATAAGTACTTTGCTTCAAGTCTTTATTGTGGAAGACACTAGCTATAACGCAGAGGTTCGTGAGCGTCAGAGAGCAGGAGTAAGTGCCATTGCTATAACAAAGGAAAAAGTGATAGGCAAACTCAAAGGTCTGAAGGTGGATAAGTCACCTGAACCAGATGGACCATATTCCAGAGTCCTGAAAGAGGTTACAGAAAAGATAACAGATGCATTGGTTATGATCTTTCAAGAATCGCTTGATTCTGGCATGGTCCTAGAGGACTGGAAAATTGCAAATGTCTCTCCACTCTTTAAGAAGACAGGAAGACAAAAGAAAAGAAATTATAGGCCAGTTAGCCTAACCTCAGTGGTTGGGAAAGTGTTGGAGTCTATCATTACGGTTGAGGTTTCAGTGTTCTTAGAGACTAATGATAAAATAAGTCAAAGTCAGCATGGTCTCTGTGTAGGGAAATCTTGCCTAACAAATCTGTTAGAATTCTTCAAGGAAGTGACAAGCAGGGTGGACAAAGAAGAGGCAATGGATGTCGTTTACTTGGACTTTCAGAAGGTGTTTGATAACGTGCCACACATGAGGCTGCTTAACAAGGTAAAATCCTGTGGTGTTATAGGAGATATACTGGCATGGATAGAGGAATGGCTGACAAGCAGCAGACAGCAAGTGGAAATAAATGGGGCCTTTTCTGGTTGGCTGCCAGTGACTAGTGGTGGTCATCAGGGGTCAGTATTGGGACCACTACTATTGTTTATCAAGGAGTTGATGGCTTTGTAGCAAAGTTTGCAGATGATACAAAGATAGGTGGAGGGTAGGTAGTGCTGAGGAAGCACTGTGATTGCAACAGGACTTAGACATATTGGAAGAATGGGAAACAGAGGCAGATGGAATATAGTGTTGGGAAATGCATGATAATGCATTACAGTTAAAGGAACAATAGTGCAGACCATTATCTAAATGAGGACAAAGTTCAAACATCAGAGGTGCAGAGGGACTTGGGAGTCCTTGTGCAAGGCTCCCAGAAGGTTAATTTACAGTTGAGTCTGTCGTAAAAAAGGCAAGTGCAATGTTGGCATTTATTTCAAGGGAAATAGAATATAAGAACAAGAAGATAATGCTGAAGCTTTATAAGGCACTCGTCAGGCCGCACTTGGAATATTGTCAACAGTTTTGGGTCCTATATCTCAGACAGGATGTCTTGTCATTGGAGAGAGTCAAGAGGAGGTTCACAAGAATGATTCCAGGAATGGAGAGGTTAACGTACGAGGTGTTTTTGGCAGCTTTGGACCTATACCCACTGGAATTTAGAAGAACGCAGGGGGGGATCTCATTGAAAGGACTGGATAAGGTGGATGTGGAGAGGATGCTTTCTCTGATGGGGGTATCCAGAATTAGAAGGCATAGCCTCAAAATTGAGGGACGATCTTTTAAAACAGAAGTAAGGAGAATTTTTTTTAGCCAAAGAGTAGTCCATGGATATATTTAAAGCAGAAGTTTATAGATTCCTGATTAATTGGGGCATCAAAGGGTATAGTGAGAAGGCCAGTGTATGGGGTTGTATAGAATCTCGGATCAGCTATGCTGAAATGGTGGAGCAGACTCAATGGGCTGAATGGCCTAATTCTGCTCCTATGTCTTATGGTCTTATGATCTATCACCTCCCTGTTTCTCTTTTCAGTGTTCAATTCCATTGCACATCTTAGGGGAATGAAATAATATATGCTCAAGCTGAACAAAATAAGGACATTGTTCAGGCAGTGGCTAATAAATGATAAATATTATTTGATAACATAACTCTCAAGTAATTATCATCTATTCGAAGAATGAACTTCAACTCCTTTAGTTTCATTCTCATCATCAATTTCACCACCAGAAAGTAAGCTGTGACAATTACAAATAAAGTGTGTATTTGAGCAGGTCAGAGGCTGAGTACCCTTCACTAAATAAAACAGAGAATGGTGGAAGTATTCAGCAAGTCAGGCAGCAAATGTGAAGAGAGAAATAAAGCTTGCATTTCAGGTCAATGACCTTTCATCAGAATTAAAGTTCATAAGTAAGAGTTCAGGTCAGATCCCTCAAACTAGACTTTTAAGTCTTTTTCACTGGTCAACAGATATAAGTCTTTCAATATCTTCTGCTTTGTTTTAGTTTTCCAGTACCAGCAGTTTTTTTTTTGCCTTAGAAACACTATGAACATCAGTTCCAGAAAACTCCACTGCCTTTTGACTTGTTCATGGATCCTGGGTGCTGCTTGTTCGGTCATCATTCATTGCCCATCGAGAACTGCCCCTGAACTGAATAGGTCACTAAATTATTTCAGGGAGCAGTTAAGAGGAGGCTAGGATCTGTCACCTGTATGTCAGAAGTTAGTGAACCCAGCGGGTTTTACTTAGTCTGGTTGTTTAACTTTATTTCTCTTCCAGGATGTAAGAACATACATTAATTAGTGGTTTTGTCATGATTCCATATCCCATGAGCGGAATCATCAGGGAAAAATCGGTTAATTTTGGAAGAAATGCCAGGTTAAGGGGAGAGATATCTGGCAGTTGTGGACGAAGGCCTGGAGAGATCGTAGATCAAGGACTGGAGATGTGGCTCAGGAGCCACAGGTGATATGGATCAAGATATAAAGTGTTAGGGAAAATCTGTAAATGGAAAGGGTCAAGAGATTAATGGATGAATGGGTTGGCTGACAATTGTGAGCTGAGGGGCAGGAGTGGAATGCTGAGGGGGTTGCCAATAAATAATTAAAAGGTAGCTACTTTCAAGTGCCACCACCAGATTTTGATCTACTCAGAGGCATTTTCTAAATCAGGCCACTGCCGTTATTCTGAGAAACCCCATCAACACTCAAACCTCAACAAAGTGACCTTATTTTGTCTGTTACACTCCAGTGGAGGATAGGATGAAAAGGATTAATTACCCATATGGAAAATTTGTCATCAGCTCAGCAACGATATGCAATGCAGAATTCCTGGTCAAATATGGAGAGTGGCTCAACCTGACATGGTAATGATTGTAATTGCACTCCACTCTTTCGCATAACTGAAACTGAAAAAAGATAAGTAAGGGGTGTCTGAATTTCTCAACTAGTCTGTACATGCCCTCAAAATTTCAAAGTGAAACTTTCTAGTTTATGTAGAAATACTAAAGTGTTGCTGTTGAAAAATTGAGAGCAACAGTTGTTTATGTAAAGAAATTTTATCAAAGTAGATGTATGAAAGTAAATTCAACATCCACTTCTGTTTTGCAGGATCTCACTTAAAATTAGTGTGATTGGATTAAAAGCCTTGCTGACTATCCCTGATCAAACCCCACTTCTCAAAATGTATATAAATCCTATCCATGGATTTTTTTTTTTCTCCAGTGTAAGGCTCTCTGGTCTGTACTTACATGCCTACTAATAATTCACCTTGGGTTAATGGAGATTTAGGAAAAAAATAAATTTGCAGGGCCCTAGCTATCCATAGCACCCTGGGATAGGTCTCATCTTCCCCTGTGAATTTATCAACCCTTCTGTGATCCATGACATTCAGGATCTACCCTTTCTTAATAGTGGCATGCTCATGATTATCAAAATCCTTCTACTGAACTCATTACTTTCCACATCCTCCTCCTTTGTGAATACAGAGGAGAAAAACTTATTTAGGAACCTTGCCCACATCCCCTGGCTTCACACATAGATTAGTCCTTTGGTCCCTAAGGGAGCCCATTTTTTCCATAGCTACCCACTTAATCTTATATATATTTATAGAATTTGAAAACAAAACTGACAAAAAGTTAAAACAATAAAAGAGTGGTTTGAGCAGTCTTTGACTGAAAATATTGGCTCTGTTTCTGTTCCCACAGATATGGCATGACCTTCTGAGTATTTCCAGCATTTTCCAATTTTACTTGTAAAGTGATTTTGGATTCACCTTATACCTACCTGCCAAGGATATTTCATACTGCTCTTTACCCTCCTGATTCCTTGCCTAAGTTTTCTCCTGAGAAGTCATAAAAAGTTGTAGAGTATTCAACTTACTCAATATGGTTTTCTGTGAGTTACATGAGGTCATTAATGGAAAATATACTGCACATCCTTGAAAGATTTGTGTTTATGGTTGTCATGCCTGTTTGCTCCCTGTCATTATGGCCCTAATGGATAAAAGGAATAACATTTTAAAAAGATAAAAAACTCCAAGGACTTCCATTAGGAAGATTCTAACCCACCTGAAAGAGGCCTTCAAATGGATGGATGAAATAAGAAATGTTTAACATACTGTGAGTCTGAAAAAAAATACTTGAGATCATTGAGTTTTTGACATTTTTGTGTAATACCATCACATTTGATCCATCTGAAATATTCTGATTTAATACCACCTGTCACCAATTCTTCAGTCTTTCATCAGCTGTTTGTTTCATATATTTAGAGATTTTATACTGTTGATAAACTTTGGGCCCAATGCAGTCTTTTGCAATATGTTCCATTTTCTAGTAGTTACATTAATTCACTGAGTATATCTTAATTTCACAAGGATGTTGCCTGGGATGGAGCATTTCAGTTATGAGGGTAGGTTGGAGAGGCTGAATCTGTTTACTTTGGAGTGAGGCGATTAAGAGGAGATATGATTGTGCAAGATCAAATTATGAAGGGTATAGATAGAGTAGACTGCAAGAAGCATTTCCACTCTTCAGAGTTGAGTAAAACTTGAGGACGTAGATTTAGGGTAAGGAATACGAGACTCTGAGGGGATCTGTGCGGTCTATTTTCACCCAGAGAGTGTGAGTACCTGAAATGCACTGGCAGGAAGAATGGTGGAAGAAGAGTCACTGCTAGCATTTAAGAAGTGTCCAGATAAACACTTAAAACAGTAGGCATAGGAAGCCAAGGGACAAGGGATGGAGGGATTAATACAAGAGCATGCTGATGGGTGGGCATGACAGGGTGAGTCGAATAGCTTGTTTCCATGCTGTATGACACAAATACACCTGGGAATTTAACTGGCAAAGACTTGAGCACTAAAAGATCACTATGTAAATGTATTTAAATATTTAGTAGTTTGTAAAAGCTGCCAAAGATTAGGTTCACACCACAAATAATATGAAAAGATAATTTTGAGAGAACACTTTTGGCCAGTGTAACTAGTAGCATTCTTCCAATGATAGAACTGATTTTGGCTGTAACATCCATTTCAAACAAGAACAGCTAAGTGTACATGTAACAAATAAAAATGAAAACATTCCCTAAGTATAGGGGTTGGATCAACATGTATTACACTGGACTTGTGATGCAAAGTTCAAAGTAAATTTATTATCAAAGGTTTCAAAGGTACATTTAATGTCAGAGAAATGTATACAATATACATCCTGAAATGATTTTTCTTTGCAACCATCCACGAAAACAGAAGAGTGCCGCCAAAGAATGAAAGACAGTTAAATGTTAGAACCCCAAAGTCTCCCCCAGCTCCCCTCCCTCACACACGTAAGCAGCAGCAAGCAACAATCCTCCACTCCCCCCACCAGCAAAAAATCGCATTGACACCCGCCACCGAGCACTCAAGCGTGAGCAAAGCAACAGCAAAGACACAGACTCAAGTCTACATTGTTCACCTGGCATTCAACATACCACAGGTTCTGTCTCTCTCCCTAATAAGGGAGAAAGAGATGTCTCCATTTCACAGTGAGAGGGGAGACAAACAAACAACTCGCTGGTTTACAATGTTAAGAGTCCGTTGCATCACTTTTTCCAAGCTCTATAGAACATAGAATAGTACAGCACAGTACAGGCCCTTCGGCCCACAATGTTGTGCCGACCCTCAAACCCTGCCTCCCATATAAGCCCCCACCTTAGATTCCTCCATATACCTGTCTAGTAGTCTCTTAAACTTCACTAGCGTATCTGCCTCCACCACTGACTCAGGCAGTGCATTCCACGCACCAACCACTCTCCGAGTAAAAAACCTTCCTCTAATATCCCCCTTGAACTTCCCACCCCTTACCTTAAAGCCATGTCCTCTTGTATTGAGCAGTGGTGCCCTGGGGAAGAGGCGCTGGCTATCCACTCTATCTATTCCTCTTATTATCTTGTACACCCCTATCATGTCTCCTCTCATCCTCCTTCTCTCCAAAGAGTAAAGCCCTAGCTCTCTTAATCTCTGATCATAATGCATACTTTCTAAACCAGGCAGCATCCTGGTAAGTCTCCTCTGCACCCTTTCCAATGCTTCCACATCCTTCCTATAGTGAGGTGACCAGAACTGGACACAGTACTCCAAGTGTGGCCTAACCAGAGTTTTATAGAGCTGCATCATTACATCGCGACTCTTAACCTCTATCCCTCAACTTATGAAAGCTAACACCCCATAAGCTTTCTTAACTACCCTATCCACCTGTGAGGCAACTTTCAGGGATCTGTGGACATGTACCCCAAGATCCCTCTGCTCCTCCACACTACCAAGTATCCTGCCCAAAGATCTCAGGTCTCTGGGCACACAGCCATAGATCTTCCAACTCCTCCGACAACATACTGATCTTCTGCCCTGACACCGACCTTCGATCCGCCTATCTCCAGAGCCACGAAATCTCAGCCCTTTGAAGGTGAGCTGAGCTCTTAGGCCAAGCCCTTGGCGTGCCAAACAACGGCCTGTTGTGAAACCCTGAGAACAGGACCCATTCCTGCAAAGGACTATAGTCAGCATGTAACTCCAGTTCAGGATCTTCAAAAGAACCCTGAAAGGGGAAAATAGAAATATTAAAGATGGAAATAGAGCTGTTTCCAAAGATGCAAACGAAGGAGCCGGCATTAGGCGCCATTAACTATTATCAAAATAGATACAGTACTATGCAAAAGTCTTAGACAGGCTAGAATTTTTCTCTGATTTTTGGATGGTATGGCCTCCATAGACACCTGATTTCAACATCATCAAGGCTATCTGGGATAACCTGGAGAGAGAAGCAAGCGAGACAGCCGAATTCTGTAGAGGAACTGTGGCAAGTTCCCCAAGATGCTTGGACCAACCTACCAGCTGATCTTCTGGCAAAACTGCACAGCGTATCTAAGAGAACTGATGCAGTTTTAATGACAAAGGATTGTCACACCATATATTGAATTTAGTTTTTTTCTGTTTATTACTCTTTTTAGTATTTTTTGATGTGTTTTCTTTGTAATTGCCCTTACGTGTTGGGCCCAGGACAGCTCCTCTGTAATGATAACAGGATTTAGAGTGTTTCTCTGTCTAAGTATCATCTTAATGATAGGACATGGGTTTGGCAAATTTTTGATCATGTGAACATGATGTGAACTCACATCTCGGGTGAGTTGGGCAGGGTGAAGCCCCATTTATAATAGGACATTATGTAGCAATACACGGCAAGGACAGGATCTGCAGGTGTGTTTTGATGTAGAATGTCCTCAACTGACCCTGTTTACTCTGCTGTCACCTGAATGATGGTAGCAAGATTACGAATGTTCCATTAAAAAAATGCAAGTTGATTTTCAGTAGAGTTGTTTACTGTGCTTTGGTCTGTTGTCTCTGATCATTTTCATGTATAGACTTGTCCCAAAAGCTGAAGTGAAGATTAAAAAAAAAGGTTTTCTTTTGTAATTTCACCATTGCTGCAAGATGTCAATTCCCTTTAGGCTGAAGTGTGCCAATTTAAAACCAAGGAAAAATGATAAACCAATTTCTGGGGATGGAGGGAATCCAGTGAGGGTGAGGGGTGGGGAATGTGGAGTGAAATGAGAATTTAAATTCTGCCTTTCAGTTTTGACATGGGGTTGACCATCTGTTTTCTTGGGGAAAAAATCACATTGCCACCCAGCACTGCACTGGATTAGCTACATCAGAGAGCTTGCAATGTACCAGTTGGAGGTTAAACTTTACTTTTAGAACAAGGGCCAGTTGGCCAAACTAAAACATTTTAGAGTTCTGAACTCTTGGAGAGGTCGTTGGTCAGAACCGTTTTATGCACCAGATTTATCTTGTAAGGCTGTTGTGTACCCTAGACTGGAGAAATAGAGGAGGATTATAATATTTGATGACATAAGTTCATCTGTTGTTTTTCTTTCATTGATCTTGACGTTTGAGTGATCATAACGTTTGATCCTGAACGCTTGGGATCGAAACAACAAAACCACAGTGAAAATTCAATGGGTTCAGTTCAGTGTCATTGGATTTCAGGGGTATAAATTGAACACATCATGAATTGGATTAGACTAAATTTTTTACATTCATGAATCTGTCATTTTTAACATTTTGAAAGTTCTATTCCTCCATTCACCTGATTTCCTTCTGCCTCATTGATCAATATGAAACAAATCAAAGATCTGCAATAGTCTGGTGTTGCATATAATGATTAAGAATAGCAAAATGTCTTATCTCTATTTAATGCACACCCAGAAAATAAGATGTCAAAGTCAAATTTTCCTCCACAGTTTCTGTGGATATTGTTCCATTAGAAAATTAGAAAATTCCATTAGAAAACTATAAGAGAAAAATATAATTATCTCATTTTTCACTGAAAGTTAAATTTAACATTTTCCTTCCCACAGCCACTAAACGTACAAAGTCTATCTTATTTACTGCCCATTATGCCAACAGTGTTTAGAGCAGCAGTGAAGGTCCTCCATTTCTGGCACTGTTCAGGGCTTTCTTCATCATGCTAGTAACTGTCAGCCTTGCAAGACCCCAGTGGAGACTCAGGAATACCTTCAAAGTCAAAAAAAAGAGGGAAACTTCATTGCTGTTTCCATAACAGGCAAATTTGATTACTCCACCTGTAATCTAAATCCCCACCACAACTGGGACTCCATCTCAGGTTTGTTTTTGACTCATCAGTGCAAGGGAAGTGATCATTTAAGGAGCATAAATTTGTTAAAGTTACTGGAGAAATGAATCCATCTTACTACTTATTTTAAAGTGCACTTAATTACAATTTTCATGACTAAAAGATATTTAAGCTAGTAAAGATGTTAATGCTGTGCTTTCTTTAGTATTTTAAGTTAGAAATCATAAGCAGATTTCTTCTTTAAAGGAAAAAAATGTCCACTTCTCTATTTTGTATTATTTAAGTTTATCTCTTTCACAAAGATAAATGCCACAGTAGTGGAAATTAATTTTAAAATACTGATTAGGAATTTAAAAACATTACACATATTTTGAATTGGCATCCATTTTGTACTTTCCCAGCCCACATACAAACTGATGCACAGACTGATAAGATATTCTCAGGTTTCCAACAGTGCTGTTCAGTAAATAGACCTTTAGTAGAGACATGGGAGATAAAGTATTCTGTGTTTCTTCACTCTCCTCAAGGGGAGGCTCTTGATCTCAGCTTTGTGCTTACAAGAGAGGAACATGACTGACACCAGTAGCTGGACAAGTTGGGAGTTAACCTGCCTCGAGTCACTCTGTGTCATATTCATTCATACTCCAATTCATTGCAAAGCCTCCTATGGAGGCTTGGTGTTTGAAAAAGCTTCAGATTAATCTATTTTAGCACTCTCTGAAATAAGCTAATTCAATATGGGAAATATATGACATTACCGTTGACTGAGGAACCAATTGTGAATTTTCACAGTTTCCAGAACTCGTCCATTTCAAGTTTGACGGCAAGGCAGGGTAACATTGAAAAAAGAACTGTTTGTACTTAAGGTTAAGTGGATAGGGACTGAAGCATAGAATGGGTTTGCAAGCTGATTCAAGAGAGGCCCAGAAGTGAACCTGATCCGTAAGGAGTAATCTTGCCTTCTCTCTTGTCCAGAATCCAACCACTGGAAGATTTGCCTGACAGGAAAGGAGAAGAGATTCCATAATCCTTGTCATCCCCCTTTCCCCCTTATTCACTTAATCCCTCTACCAACAACAACAAATGTAATAATTGATACTTGATACTATAAAATTGTAAAGCAAACCAAACACTTGAGGTCTGAAATAAAAACAGAAAATGCTGTAAGTACTCGGCAGGCCAGATAGCATCTGTAATTTTTCAGGTTGATGACATTTCATTAAATCGGCTACCAAGTATTATTTCAACGTCTCAACAATTTCAGGTTTGTTTTATTTTTGTCTTTTAAGATAGAAAACCTGTTTTCTTTTAGCTTCTTAAAGGTTCTGTCGCTGATGACTGGAGTCTACTTCAAATAGATATTCTACAGCACGACTTTCCTGCCACGTACCAATACCATGAAGCAAGGGTTCAATGTACCCCAGGTTGGGAACCACTGTTCTATAGGAACTAAGGAAATTGGTTACAAGGAAAGGATAGGGTACTGAGAAATTTGTAATACTATTATACTGGCTTGTTTGTACGTATGGGTGTCAATAAGTTAGGTGTCCTTAACCAAAAGACAGCTTGCAGGAAATTTCATTTTACATAGTTAACTCCATTAAATTTCCCCTCACTTTGCTATGGTCCAAAGAAAAACTTATAGCCAAACCAATCTTCTCTCTTAGCTAAAATTCCCTAACCCTGATAAAAAAAAACAGAGTCTCCTGTGCACCCGCTGTGCTGCTATCATATTATATTATATCCCAAACAGTACAGTCTTTTAGTGGTAGCCCCACTGGTAGTTATTGTACAGATCAAGCATGACATCTCTGCTATAATATTCTATGGCTCAAATGATGAGGGCAAAATTTCACATGGCCTCTTTAACCTGTCCTATGTTCTTGAGGAGTTGTTGGATTTGCTGTGCAAGGATCTCACGTTCTTCTACACTTCCCAATATCTCAATGAAATTCAATATATGGAATTATCCTTATGGAAAGAGTGAAGGTTCACAGGATCAAAGAGTGAAGAGTAGTTGTTTTTTTGACGTTATTTTTGGCCTAAATTGTCTTGGAATAAGCCCTAATAAAGAGCGTTGGCAGCCTATTTTACCAAGCCCATGGCCAATGTAGAAGTGGAGCACAGGACGACAGCCTACTTGCTTCTCCTGCTTCCCAGACATTTTATCCCAGAAGCAGTGGGATCAACAGTAATCTCCAAACTGTCAATCTCCTAGAAGTAGCTTCCTGTTTCCCCTTGAAAAATTTAGCTGAATGATTGCGTAATATATTTTCATTAGAAGGCTGTGAACTATAGTTCATTTAAAATATTCTGGATCAGAACAGAAATTGTGTTTATTTTATAATTCTTCAGGAAGTCCAACCTTTTTAGATAATTAAGTTTAATGATATTTTGACTTTGCCCTATTACCGTTAATTGTACTGAATGTAAGGTCCATCATACAAAGTTGTAATAGAAAAATCTAAATCATAGACTTACTGTACAAATTGCATATGGACATGTTTCCCAAGCCTACACAATAAGCAGTAGCTATTCATACCGAATAATCACTGAACCTTCCCTTGGAGAGTCAGCAACATTTTCTGTATGATTTGCGAACAATGGGTTTGCTCAGGAGCGGAACAATAGGAAAGCAAAGGGCAAGAGTTCATGATCCTTTGAAGCTGATAACCAGACATTAATGGCCTTTTGCCTATTACTGTGACTAACAGTCACTACATTTCTATGACTGATCCAGTCCTTACTTGGAAAAATATTATGGATTGTCTGAAATATTCAACTTGAAGTGGGTTATCTGATCTTAAGTTAATTGATTATCACTTCACACATGGGAAAACAATCTGTGATCTGTCCAACGCACCCTCTCAATCAATGTCAGCAAGACCAAGGAGCTGATTATTGACTACAGCAGGAGGAAACCGGAGGTCCATGAGCCAGTCCTCATCAGGGGACCAGAGGTGGAGAGGATCAGAAACTTCTAATTCCCCAGTGTTATCATTTCAGAGGATCTATACTGGGTCCTGCACGTTAGTGCCATTACACAAGGAAGTACAGCAGCGCCTTTATTTCTTTCAGCATGTCATCTAAAACTTTGACAAACTTCTATAGATGTGCTGTGGAGAGTATATTGATTGATTGCATTACAGCCTGGTATAGAAACACCAATGCCTTGGAATGGAAAAGCCTACAAAAAGTAAAGGATAGACCTTATACACCTTTATCAAGTCACCTCTCATCCTCCATTCCAAAGAGTATAGTGCTAACTCACTCAACCTTTCTTCATCAGACATGCTCTCTAATCAAGGCAACATGCTGGTAAATCACCTCTAAAGCTTCCACATCCTTTCTTTCCTGTGGAAATCAGGACTGAACATAATAAGTGTGGTTTAGCCAGTGTTTTACAGAGCTCCAACATTATCTCACATTCTTGAACTCAGTCCCCCAACTAATGAAGGCCAGCACACTATTGGTCTGCTTAGCCACCCTATCAGCTTGTGGAGCCATGTTGTATGACTGACCAAAACATTAATGGTTTCACAAAGTTAGTATTGGCACCATGTGAATGGTCTCCTTCTGTGTATATAACCTGCAGCCTCAGTTGGGATGTTAATGTAATTAGAGGTTACACAGTCTTTAATACTACCAGCTCTCTCTGATTGGGCATCCAGTTAAAATCTGAGTTGCATTGTGTTACATTACTGTATGAAATAGCAATCTCAGACTTGTAGCCCAACTGGATAGTTCTTCATCAATGTTTTTCAAAGTTTCATGTCCAGACTAATCAAGAATCTATCAACCTCTGCCATAAATATACCCAATGACTTGACCTCCCCAGCCACCTGTGGCAACAAATTCCACAGACTCTCCACTCTCTGGCCAAAGAAATTCCTCCTCATCTCCATGCTAAATGGAAGTCCCCCTCTTCTGAGGCTGTGTCCTCTAGTCTTGGACTCCTCCACCGTAGGGAACATCCTCTCTTCATCTACTCTATCAAGGCCTTTCAACATTCACTGGGTTTTGATAAACTATGAAAGAATAGAAATTATTACTTAGTTCAACAAATTCCCGGTCATGAAATGACTAGTTCATTCACTCCAAGTAATATGACATTTTTCTTCAGGTTCTTTGATATAACAGTAGCAATAAAAACATGAAAACATTTGGATGGAAAAAATATGTAATTCAAACACTGTTGTGATTTGTCTGTCAAACTAGTGTTACTTACTGATGCTATCCTTTGTATTCCTTGATTCTCCCTGCCTCGGGCCAGATTTCCTTCTGTCAACATTTGGCACAAGCCTTGAGTTTATCATGTGATTGGAATATGGTCAGTTCCCATTTTGAAAGATTCCAGCTTTCAACTAACTAGGTGGAAGTATTTTTTCCATGAGGTAAAAAAGATCAAAGGAGCGGTCATTGACAAGGGTGATCTGAGGCAGAGTGGTAGGGCTTTGACTCATTCGGGCTTTGGCGATAACGGGTCGAGGCAAGGTAGGTTACCTGTGAGGAATAGAAACGGGGTATGTGTGTGAGGCCGGTGTTCTGTACTGGGTGTCAGATATGGGAAGTCCACATCTGCGCCAGGTGCGTCAAGCTGTGGCTTGTTAGTGACTGCGTTAAGGAACTGGAGATGCAGCTCGATGACCTTCGTCTGGTCAGGGAAAGTAAGGAGGTGATAGAGAGGAGCTATAGGCAAGTAGCCACACTAGGGCCTTGGGAGACAGATAAGTGGGTAACACTCAGGAGAGGGAAGGGCAGGAGTCAGATACTAGAGAGGACTCCTGTGGCTGTCCCCCTTAACAATAAGTACTCCTGTTTGAGTACTGTTGGCGGAGGGATGGCCTACCTGGGGGAAGAAACAATGGCCGCGCCTCTGGCATAGAGTCTGACCCTGTGGCTCAGAAGGGTAGGGAAAGGAAGAGGATGGCAGCAGTAATAGGGGACTCTATAGTTAGGGGGTCAGACAGGCGATTCTGTGGATGCAGGAAAGAAGTGCAGATGGTAGTTTCCCTCCCAGGTGCCAGGGTCCGGGATGTTTCTGATCGTGTCCACAATATCCTGAAGTGGGAAGAAGAACAGCCAGAGGTTGCGCATATTGGTACCAACGACATAGATTGGAAAAGGGAGAAGGTCCTGAAAACAAACTACAGAGAGTTAGGAAGGAAGCTGAGAATCAGAACCTCAAAGGTAGTAATCTTGGGATTACTGCTTATGCCACACGACAGTGAGTATGGGAATAGAGTGAGGTGGAGGATAAATGCATGGCTGAGGGATTGGAGCAGGGGGCAGGGATTCAGATTTCTGGATCTTTGGTCAGGTGTGACCTATACAAAAAGGATGGGTTGCACTTGAATCCGAGGAGGACCAGTATACTGGCGGGGAGGTTTGCTAAGGCTATTGGGGAGAATTTAAACTAGAATTGCTGGGGGGTGGGAACCAAACTGAAGAGCCGGAGGAAGGAGCGGTTGGCTCACAAGTAGAGAAAGCTTGGAGACAGTGTGAGAGGGAAGATAGGCAGGTGATAGAGAAGGGATACGCTCAGACCAATTGTTTGAGATGTGTCTATTTTAACGCGAGATGCATCATGAACAAAGCAGACGAGCTTAGAGCATGGATCAGTACTTGGAGCTCTGATGTTGTGGCCATTACAGAGACTTGGATGGCTCAGGGGCAGGAATGGTTACTTAGAAGTGCCAAGCTTTAGATGTTTCAGAAAGGACAGGGACAGAAGCAAAAGAGCTGGGGGCGTGGCACTGCTGATCAGAGGTAGTGTCACGGCTGCAGAAAAGGAGGAAGTCATGGAGGGACTGTCTACTGAGTCTCTGTGGGTGGAAGTTAGAAACAGGAAGGGATCAATAATTCTACTGTGTGTTTTGTATAGACCACCCAATAGTAACAGTGACATCGAGGAGCAGATAGGGAGACAAATTCTGGAAAGGAGTAATAATAACAGGGTTGTTGTGGTGGGAGATTTTAATTTCCCAAATATTGATCGGCTTCTCCCTAGAGCAAGGGGTTTAGATGGGGTTGAGTTTGTTAGGTGTGTTCAGGAAGGTTTCCTGACACAATATGTAGATAACCCTACAAGAGGAGAGGCTGTACTTGTTCTGGTATTGGAAAATGAACATGATCAGGTGTCAGGTATCTCAGTGGGAGAGCATTTTGGAGATAGTGATCACAATTCTATCTCCTTTACCATGGCATTGGAGAGGGATAGGAACAGACAAGTTAGGGAAACGTTTAATTGGAGTAAGGGGAAATACGAGGCTATCAGGCAGGAACTTGGAAGCATAAACTGGAAACAGATGTTCTCAGGGAAATGTACGGAAGAAACGTGGCAAATGTTCAGGGGATATTTGCATGGGGTTCTGCGTAGATACGTTCCAATGAAATGGATAGGATGGTAGGGTACAGGAACCGTGGTGTACAAAGACTGTTGTGCATCTAGTCCAGAAGAAAAGAAAAGCTTACGTAAAGTTCAAAAACTAGGTAATGATAGAGATCTAGAAGATTATAAGGTTAGCAGGAAGGAGCTTAAGAGTGAAATTAGGAGAGCCAGAAGGGGCAATGAGAAGGCCTTGGTGAGGAGGATTAAAGAAAACCCCAAGGCATTCTATAAGGATGTGAAGAACAAGAGGATAAGATGTGAGAGAATAGGACCAATAAAGTGTGAATGGAACCGGAGGAGATAGCTGAGGTACTTAATGAATACTTTGTTTCAGTATTCACTATGGAAGAGGCAATTGTAGGGCTGACTTACAGCGGATTGAAAAACTTGAGCAGATAGACATTAAGAAAGAGGATATGCTGTAGCTCTTGGAAAGCATCAAGTTGGATAAGTCTCTGGGGCCAGATGAGATATACCCCAGGCTACTGTGGGAGTCGAGAGAGGAGATTGCTGAGCCTCTGACAATGATCATTGCATCATCAATGGGGATGGGAGATGTTCCAGAGGATTGGAGGGTTGCAGATGTTGTTCCCTTATTCAAGAAAGGGAGTAGAGATAGCCCAGGAAATTATAGACCAGTGAGTCTTGCGTCAGTGGTTGGTAAGTTGATGGAGGAGATCCTGAGAGGCATAATATGATTAGGAATAGTTAGCATGACTTTGTGAAAGGCAAGTCATGCCTTACGAGCCTGACTGAATTTTTTGAGGATGTGACTAAACACGTTGTTGAAGGTAGACCAGTAGAAGTAGTGTATATGGATTTCAGCAAGGCAGTTTATAAGGCTAATTGAGAAAGTAAAGAGGCATAGGATCCAAGGGGATCTTGCTTTGTAGATCCAGAGCTGGCTTGCCCACAGAAGGCAAAGAGTAGTTGTTGACGGGTCATATTCTGCATGGAGGCCGATGACCAGTGGTGTACCTCAGGGATCTGTTCTGAGACCCCCTTCTCTTCATGATTTTTATAAATGACCTGAATGAGGAAGTAGAGGGATGGGTTAGTAAATTTGCTGATGACACAAAGGTTGGGGGTGTTGTGGATAGTGTGGAGGGCTGTCAGAGGTTATAGCAGGACCATTGATAGGATGCAAAACTGTGCTGAGAAGTGGCAGATGGAGTTCAACCCAGATAAGTGTGAAGTGGTTCACTTTGGTAGGTCAATTATGATGGCAGAATATAGTACTAATGGTAAGACTCTTGGCAGTGTGGAGGATCAGAGGGATCTTGGGGTCTGAGTCCATAGGGCACTCAAAGCTGCTGCATAGATTGACTCTGTGGTTAAGAAGGCATGCGGTGCATTGGCCTTCATCAACCGTGGGATTGAGTTCAGGAGCTGAGAGGTAATGTTGCAGCTATATAGGACCCTGGCCAGATCCCACATGGAGTACTGTGCTCAGTTCTGGTCACCTCACTACAGGAAGGATGGGGAAACTATAGAAAGGGTACAGAGAAGATTTACAAGGATGGTGTCTGTATTGGCGAGCACGCCTTATGAGAATAGGTTGAGTGAACTTGGCCTTTTTTCCTTGGAGCAATGGAGGATGAGAGGTGACCTGATAGAGGTGTATAAGATGATTAGAGGCATTGATCATGTGGATAGTCAGAGGCCTTTTCCCAGGCTGAAATAGCTAACGCGAGAGGGCACAGTTTTAAGGTGCTTGGAAGTAGATACAGAGGAGCTATCAGGGGTAATTTTTTTTACACAGAGAGTGGTGAGTGCGTGGAATGGGCTGCCGGCGACGGTGGTGGAGGCAGGTACAATAGGGTCTTTTAAGTGACTCCTGGATAGGTACATGGAGTTTAGAAAAATAGAGGGCTATGGCTAACCCTAGGTAATTTCTAAGGTAAGTACTTGTTTAGCATAGCATTGTAGGCTGAAGGGCCTGTATTGTGCTGTAGCTTCTCTATGCTTCTATGTTTCTAATAATCCGGTAATGATTCAGGTTCAGTTCCCAGCTTCTTAATTATGCAGAATGAATAGACTAGCTGGTCCATGCTGTTGTTATAGCTTCTAGTGAACCTCCTCACATCTCTCTTTACCTATCCCGATCAGCAGAGCTTGCGATTCCTTGTTTGATAGTTTGAGATTTCTTACAGTTACTCTGTAATATATAAAATATTTCATTCTTCTTCTACATCAAAAGTTAATTGATTTTTTGAGAAGAGTTTATCTTTAGATGTGTTGTTGAAAAATTTCCCTCTCTTATATGAAGAGTGAATAATGTGTATAATTCGTTACTAAGATGAAAAAAAAACATAGAAACTACAGCACAGAAACAGGCCTTTTGGCCCTTCTTGGCTGTGCCGAACCATTTTCTGCCTAGTCCCACTGACCTGC
This sequence comes from Mobula birostris, assembly GCF_030028105.1. NCBI lineage: Eukaryota > Metazoa > Chordata > Chondrichthyes > Myliobatiformes > Myliobatidae > Mobula > Mobula birostris. The sequence continues at coordinate 35,451,297 of NC_092377.1, forward strand.
ACATGGACCATATCCCTCCATACACCTCCCATCCATGTATCTGTCCAATTTATTCTTAAATGTTACAAAAGAACCCGCATTTACCACCTCGTCTGGCAGTTCATTCCATACTCCCACCACTCTCTGTGTGAAGAAGCCCCCCCTAATGTTCCCTTTAAACTTTTCCCCCCTCACCCTTAACCCATGTCCTCTGGTTTTTTTCTCCCCTTGCCTCAGTGGAAAAAGCCTGCTTGCATTCACTCTATCTATACCCATCATAATTTTATATACCTCTATCAAATCTCCCCTCATTCTTCTACGCTCCAGGGAATAAAGTCCTAACCTATTCAACCTTTCTCTGTGACTGAGTTTCTCAAGTCCAGGCAACAGCCTTGTAAACCTTCTCTGCACTCTTTCAACCTTATTTATATCCTTCCTGTAATTTGGTGACCAAAACTGAACACAATACTCCAGATTCGGCCTCACCAATGCCTTATACAACCTCATCATAACATTCCAGCTCTTATACTCAATACTTCGATTAATAAAGGCCAATGTACCAAAAGCTCTCTTTACGACCCTATCTACCTATGACGACACTTTTAGGGAATTTTGTATCTGTATTCCCAGATCCCTCTGTTCCACTGCACTCCTCAGTGCCTTACCATTAACCTGTATGTTCTACGTTGGTTTGTCCTTCCAACGTGTAATACCTCACACTTGTCAGTATTAAACTCCATCTGCCATTTTTCAGCCCATTTTTCCAGCTGGTCCAAGTCCCTCTGCAGGCTCCGAAAACCTTCCTCACTGTCTACTACACCTCCAATCTTTGTATCATCAGCAAACTTGCTGATCCAATTTACCACATTATCATCCAGATCATTGATATAGATGACAAATAACAATGGACCCAACACTGATCCCTGTGGCACACCACTAGTCACAAGCCTCCACTCAGAGAAGCAATTCTCTACCACCACTCTCTGGCTTCTTCCATCGAGCCAATGTCTAATCCAATTTACCACCTCTCCAGGTGTACCTAGCGACTGAATTTTCCTAACTAACCTCCCATGCGGGACCTTGTCAAAGGCCTTACTGAAGTCCATGTAGACAATATCCACTGCCTTCCCTTCATCCACTTTCCTGGTAACCTCCTCGAAAAACTCCAACAGATTGGTCAAACATGACCTACCACGCACAAAGCCATGTTGACTCTCCCTAATAAGCCCCTGTCTATCCAAATGCTTGTAGATTCTGTCTCTTAGTACTCCCTCCAATAACTTACCTACTACTGACATTAAACTCACCGGCCTATAATTTCCCGGATTACTTTTCAATCCTTTTTTAAACAACGGAACAACATGAGCCACTCTCTAATCCTCCAGCACTTCACCCGTAGACAGCGACATTTTAAATATTTCTGCCAGGGCCCCCGCAATTTCAACACTAGTCTCCTTCAAGGTCCGAGGGAACACTCTGTCAGGTCCCGGGGATTTATCCACTTTAATTTTCCTCAAGACAGCAAGCACCTCCTCCTTTTCAATCTGTACAGTTTCCATGGTCTCACTACTTGATTCCCTCAATTCCATAGATTTCATGCCAGCTTCCTTAGTAAATACAGACGCAAAAAACCTATTTAAGATCTCCCCCATTTCCTTTGGTTCCGCACAAAGCTGACCACTCTGATCTTCAAGAGAACCAATTTTATCCCTTATAATCCTTTTGCTCTTAATATACTTGTAAAAGCTCTTTGGATTATCCTTCACTTTGACTGCCAAGGCAACCTCATATCTTCTTTTAGCCCTCCTGATTCCTTTCTTAAGTATTTTCTTGCACTTCTTATACTCAAGCACCTGATTTACCCCCTGTTTCCTATACATTTCATACAACTCCCTCTTCTTCTTTATCAGAGTTGCAATATCCCTTGAGAACCAAGGTTCCTTATTTCTATTCAATTTGCCTTTAATCCTGACAGGAACATACAAACTCTGCACTCTCAAAATTTTCCCTTTGAAGGCTTCCCACCTACCAATCACATCTTTGCCAGAGAACAACCTGTCCCAATCCACGCTTTTTAGATCCTTTCTCATTTCTTCAAATTTGGCCTTCTTCCAGTTCAGAACCTCAACCCTAGGACCAGATCTATCCTTGTCCATGATCAAATTGAAACTAATGGTGTTATGATCACTGGAACCAAAGTGCTCCCCTACACAGACTTCTGTCACTTGCCCTAATTCATTTCCTAACAGGAGATCCAATATTGCATCCCCTCTAGTTGGTCCCTCTATATATTGATTTAGAAAACTTTCCTGAACACATTTTACAAACTCTAAACCATCTAGACCCCTAACAGTATGGGAGTCCCAATCAATGTATGGAAAATTAAAATCCCCTACCACCACAACTTTATGTTTCCTGCAGTTGCCTGCTATCTCTCTGCAGATTTGCTCTTCCAAGTCTCGTTGACTATTGGGTGGTCTGTAATACAATCCCACTAATGTGGCCATACCTTTCCTGTTTCTCAGCTCCACCCATAAGGACTCAGTAGACAAGCCCTCTAATCTGTCCTGCCTGAGCACTGCTGTAATGTTTTCCCTAACAAGCAATGCTACTCCCCCACCTTTCATTCCTCTGCCTCGATCACATCTGAAACATCGGAACCCTGGAATATTAAGCTGCCCCTCCTGTAGCCAAGTTTCACTAATTGCTACAACGCCATAATTCCACGTGTCAATCCACGCCCTCAACTCATCCGCCTTCCCCGCAATACTCCTAGCATTGAAATATATACACCTCAGAAGATTTTTACCACCACTCACAACCTTTGTATCAGCGGATTTGCTTAAACTTTCAACATCATTTATTTTCACCCCAGCCACACTGTCAGCTCTGGCACTCTGGTTCCCATCCCCCTGCAAATCTAGTTTAAGGCCTCCCCAATAGCACTAACAAACCTCCCTGAAAGGATATTGGTCCCCCTGTGGTTCAAGAGACCAGATACATTCTGGTTTCAGTCTCAGTGCCCTGTAGTGTGAACTGCAAACAATAATACTCTTTTCAAGAGAAAATCAGCAACTTTGCACTCCGAAGCACCCCTGGTAACCTCTGTTTGAATAGTGAATGTGTGGAGTGTCGTGCAAAGCAGAAAGGACTGAAAATACAGCAGATCAGCTGAACTGGTCCAAGATGACTGAGTAACATTCGTCTTTCACTCCAATAGATCTGAAATTAATTACCAGCAGAGACTGTACCTGCAGTTCCCCCTGAGTTACGTTTTAGAGTCACACCCAAGTCATCCTGGGGCTTGTTGGGAGATGGCTTCTTCAAAATTCCTGATATCTCACCTCCACCACCAGCCATCTCCCCCACCCCCTACTCTCCAAATAGTCTTCAAAACTCAATCAGACTCTACTGTGCATATTTACACATTGAACTACTTTACCACACTTTGGCGTATGTGTGTGGTAAGATATGGATCCTGAGCATCTTGTGGAAAACTGGTACAAGTCCCCTATTCAGCCCCTCTTCAACATGTAAAAGACCTTCACATTCAGTGCAGCATATAAAAGAAGGCAGTACAGGCATTCAGGTCTGTACCAGCTCATATGTGTACATTCCTATTTATCCCATTCTACTGAGCCTTCTCGTTTAACTCTGCATTTCAGACTGCACCAACACCAACAGTCAATTGCCAAGATAGCTCATTATTTAACAAAATTGAGTATTATTTTAGCTGGAAAGGTTTATAAATGGGCAGTGAATTGAATAGTTACAATTTTTAAAATGATTTCCATATTTAGTTCATTTTCAGAATTTTCTTTCCTCTTTCGGCCCATTGAGTCTTATCCGCCATTTCGTCTCCACCATTTCCCTCTCAACCACATTTTTCTGCCTTCTCTCCGTAACCTTTCATGCTTTGACTAATCAGGAGTCTGTCAGCCTTAAATACACCTAATGACTTGGCCTCCACCACTGTCGATGAGAGCAAATTCCACAGATTCACTACCCTCTGGCTAAAGAGCTTTCTCATCATCTCCATTCTAAATGGATGTCCCCCACTCAGATGCTCTGCCCTCTCGTCCTAGACTGCCCCACCATAGGAAACATCCTTTCCACATCCACTCTTTCAGTGCCTTTCAATATTCGATAGGTTTCAATGAGAATCCCTTCTGCGGGGGAGACAGAATCAAATGTAAGGTTTGGCACAAAGCCACAGAAGTAGTTTATGACAAAAGAAGGAATCACACCCTTTTGCTTAACAAAGTCATTTATACCTTGCTGGAGGTAGACATATCCAAAGAACTTCAGAGCATTATTGATTACTAATCAGCGAGTTTTATATATTCTTAAGAGTTGAAGAGGTTGTTCTGTCACTAATAACTGTGATTCCACTCATGTGATCTCAGCCAAACTTGACAATCTCTATTCTAATAGCTGGCATTCCCTTAACTATAATAGAAGAAATATTGCTTTAAGTTCTGTTGTGGTAGCTTTGTCTGATGTAACACAGTAAATTTGTACTGCCCTGAATTCGACAGTACCATGGGAAGATGGTGTTGAAGAAGCTTATGAGAGGGAAAAGACCAAGTACTCTGAACTGGCAACTGAAGCTGCCCAGAATGGCTGGAAGACCAAGATTTTCCCTGTAGAAGTGGGATGCAGGGGATTCATTGCTGCAGCTATGACCAGTCTATTGAGGAAGAAGGGGGTGAGGGGTCACTCCCCCCAACAAGCAATCAAGTCCTTGTCAAATGCAGCAGAAGAAAGCAGCTACTGGATTTAGATTAAAAGGAAAGACAACATCTGGGCTGCAAGATGAAGATAGGAGGATATGGAACTGAGGGGGGTGTATCTGGGACACCAGGTAGCACTGTTGAGCCCTCTGGAGACGTCGTGGGCTTATCAACGAAATGTCAAAGAAGGAGGCTGCCCACCTGATGACCCCGATGACGTACCTACCCTCCCTCCTTGTCACCACTCCAAGTCCACTGCCAACATCGAGAGTGCCGACTTACCATAGGGATTGAAACATCAAGTCCTAGTAGCTCTACTACTAGACTCTACCTGTTCTTCATTTTCTCTGACAAAAGGCAAATGAAAACAGTAACTGCTTAGTCTCCTCAATAGATTGAATTGGATATTTATACAGTAAGTATGGTAGTGGATTTTATGTATGTTTAAAAGCCATTTGAAGAATTAATGCTTTGATACCAACAGATGCAACATTGATAGATTCAATCTTTTTTATCTGATGTTCTAGCCATCATATGTTCAAACCAGATGAGCCAATATTAATGTATTTGCACAGATTTCACTTATATAATTTCAATTGGAAAAAGGAATGTAAAATTCCCCTTAAGAATGAGGAAATCTTGAGTAGCAGTTTGTTTTGATAGTTATTGAGATGTCATATTGTAATTACATTGACTGGGATGAACAGATCTATATTTCAGGAGCAAGTCTTTTGACAAACTACCATTGTACTGCAGTTTATGAAGGATCAAAGTATCTCAGGCAAATGTTTGACAGTGTATATATTAGCAGTGGAAGTTGCTGTATGATTTGTATTTTAATAATAATGAAAGATCAGAACTACTACTATTTGCGAGTGGGAAAATATATCTTACAAAGATGTCATAATTCACCTGTGAATTTCTAAGAAAATGTATCAAGTTTAAAATCAGAATCAAAACTATTATCACTGATTTAAACGACATGAACTCTGTTTTGTGGCAGCAGTACAGTGCAAAGAAATAAAAGTTTTGAAAAAGTGCAAAATGAAGGATTAATGAGGTACTGTTCATGGATCATTGCAAAATCTGGTGGCAGACCCACACTCAGTGATTTGGGAAAAGTTTCGTCCCCTCCACCATCAGATTCTGACTGGTTCACAAATCTGTGAACACCACCGCATTATTTCAAGATTCAAGATTCAAGATTCAAAAAACTTTATTGTCATTCTAACCGTACATCAGCTCTGCAGGGCAGAATGAGACAGCATTTCCCAGGAGCAGTGCAATCATAATATAACAAACGCAACTCTAAATAATAAACATAACAATAAATAGTAAAACACAACAGCCACATGTCAGTTAAAATCAGTTATAAGTGTCCAGTGCAAGTTAAAAGTGTCCAAAGCAGAGTCAGGTGGAGCAGCTATTTAGCAGTCAGACTGCCTGTGGGAGGAAGCTATTTAGTAGCCTTGTGGTTTTAGTTTTGATGCTCCTGTAACGTTTGCCTGATGGCAGAAGAACAAACAGTTCATGGAGAAGGTGTGAGGGGTCTTTAATGATGTACCGTGTCTTCTGGAGGCATCGACTCTGAAAGGGGTCTTGGACAGAAGGTAGGGAGACCCCAATAACCTTCTCTGCTCCCCTAACCACCCTCTGCAAGGCTTTTTTGTCGACAGCACTGCAGCTGGAGTACCAGGTTGTGATGCAAAAGGTCAGCACACTCTCAACCACGCCTCTAAAGATGTTAGTGGGGAGTGATGCTTGTTTAAACTTCCTCAGAAAGTGCAATCTCTGCTGGGCCCATTTCACAATCCCAGTGATGTTCCTGGACCAGGTGAGATTGTCCGAGATCTGCACCCCAAGGATTTTTTGCACTATTTATTAATTACATATTTTATACTAATTTTATTTCTTTGCACTGTACTGCTGTTGCAAAACAGCAAATTTCACATCATATAAGCCATTGATAATAAACCTGATTCTGATTGTATCCAATGGCACATCATGATGAGACATTTCTGAGGGAATGAATATAAGTTAATCAATTTGCCTGAGTTAAATATCGATCTGGATACAAGTTAATCTCTCTGAAGAGCATTGTAGTACAACATTTATGTATTAGTCTTCTCCATTGTCGTCTCCTAACCTTAAATGCTGTATTTTTGTTGGATACAATTCACAATAACTCTCAGTACCTCAGGCATTTTTCCTCTTTGAGCCTAGTAAGTAGAGGAAATAATGAAAGTCAATGCTCCAAATTCAGTTGGGGATAAACTTGGCACTGTATTGCTTATATTGCCAATCCCAAACTAAAAGAGACCACCTACTACTGGATAATTTCAATACACGCCTAGTTCAAGCAACAGGCCTCTTTAGGATACAAAATGAGGTCCCATAATGGTCTGATTACAACTATTGAAGACAATTTAAGTAACAGCCGTCCTCTACCTCTAGTAGTAAAAGTATGATATCAGGGTGTACATCAATAACACTTGTTCCAGATGTCTGTATCCTCTCATGACGTGTACAGGCCATGCCGTGAGTACAGCCGCTGCCTTGCAGAACCAGACTTCCATCTGAATACATTAAGCACATTTACATTGTGTTTAAATCTGACATCAACAGCAATATAAACAACTTATTTTGCTGTCTCATAAATAATAACCCTCCTCCTAACTTTGTGTTTTTAAGTAGTGCAAATAATTGTTTTTCATCGCAGCTAGTGCATATCTCTTCCATCATTCTAATTGCCAGGGATTTTGTAGCAGCCATCTCCCTGCAGGCATTGATGTGTGCTCTTAAATGCAACGGGGGGAACTACAGGTGCAGTCTGCGCTGGTAATTAATTTGGGATCTTTTGGAGTGAAAGCTGAACGTTACTCAGTCATCTCGGGGCATTTCAGTTTGAGAAGGTGGAGAGTGAACTGAGTGAACTTTCTGGAGACTCTTCTCATTGAACTACTAAGCTATTTGCCGTAAAGAGAGTGGATAACTTCATTTTCTCCTTTCATAGATAACAGAACAAACATTTTAAAAATGACAATTTGTGTTATGCAATAACCTAAGTTTGTCATAGCCGGGGTGGTAGTGGGGATAAGCTCCCACTATCTATAAAGTGCTTCAAATAGCGTGCATCCCTAGCAGCCTCTGATGATCAAGTCTAACTCTTGGCCATCACATGTGGCCTAGCTACTGGGCCTGGTGGAACAAGAGAAGGGGCGAAGGTGGACCACTGGCCCCCCATAAACCAGTTGCTTCGGGCAGGTGGGGTTCGTCAGCCTTGGATGCCCAGGAGAAGGAAAACTCTGATTTTAAACCTCCCCTGCCTTCCAGCCATACCCTCCCATGGGAAAAGCTTTGGGAGTAAACCCCAAGGAAGAAATCCGGAGCCGGGGTCCCTAAGGCAGCTTGATGTTGTTTACAACTTCACTCTGGCAACCACTGTGACGACGCTGGTGCCAAGCTGTATCGGCGTTTGCCCTTCCCTTGGACTACATCAGTGATGTGGAGAGGGGGAACCCGCTGCATGGGCAACAACTGGTTCTTCAAATCTTCCCGCCCGGGCCTGCAACCTGGAGAGGACACAGTCCACCGCAGGCGCAAACCCATGATCCCCGGGATCAAAGGCTGCCCCTACTACGGCATATTTACTCAATTTGTAAAACGTCCTTATAAAATCCCATGTAGAAACTTATCTAAACGCAGAGCAGTTAGATGTATTTTCACGACATGGTGTGGTCAGACATTTCACAGTGGATGGATAGTGGAGACAGATTAAGGCTGCACCTTTATTTTGCCATTGGGTATCAATCATAATATCATCTCAATCTGTACAGCCAAAGATGAAAGCAGTTACTTCAAAATTTGAAATGAGGCTCATTTCTTTCTTTCAGAGTGGATGGAGATATACTTACTGCACAAATTAATCAAGTTTATGAAATTATTAGAGTCCTACTAGTCATGACACAGGGTCTGGACTTCAGAAACATCAGTGAGTGAAGAAGCAGATCCTTGCTAAATATAATTAGGTATCCCTGCTGTACAATGTCATCGGAGTCCATCAGCACATTACCCAAAGACACCAATAGTATACAGGCACACAATTTATCACTACAGAAAATAAACAAGGCAAGCATGTTTCCTTTTCTTTTAAAAATGCTACTTTTAGATGTGTGTTTTCATACTTTATAAATATTTTTAGAAGTAACCATAGAGTTATATAACATCTTTCAGAGTATCCCATTGAATATATTTGTTATTTTTAATATATAGTCAATATATGTAAGGACAGAAAATCAGCTGGGAACCTCAGATTAAAACTGGGAGAGGTGAAGCATGTTTGCAATTACCCCCACTTGCTGATCTGCAAAGGATCTAAGGACACAGTCAGGGACACCATCCAGCCAGTTGCTTTTCGTGGGTACACTCTCCAGAAGACAGACTTTACGTCTGCAGTGGTGACCATGCATTCAGCTGAAATGGAGGGTGTCAGGGTGGTGCTGACATTCCAGTCCCCTTCTGTTCATCAGGAATGGGATGCACTGTCATTAATGATTCTGTTTGACTTTGTTTTATAACCTGAATGTAAACCTTGAATCAACTAATGTCTGCTCTGGGACTCTGATGAAATAAAACCAATGTGATTTGATGGGGGGAGGAAATCTTGCTGTAGTTCAACTCAAATAAGTTGCATAAAGGAACCAGCTGAGATCTGTGTGAATTTCCAAAATGCATTCAGTAAGATGCCACATAAAAGGTTACTAAAAATGACAAGAGCACACAAGATTGGGCGATGTGTACGACTAGGGAATTAACTAAATGACAGAATTAGAGAAGCTGAGATAACTGCCTCAGTTTGGAGTGACAATTACTAATTAATGAATTATCATAGGGAGCAGAACAGGGTTCTCAGTTATTCACAGTCTATATTACTAGCTTGGATGAAGGAAGAGTGAGTCAGTAGCCAAATTTCCTGATGATGCAAAGATAGGTAAGTTGGCAAGGAGAACACTAGTGCTTGCAAAGAGATATAGGTGGTTTAAGTAATGGGCAAGAAGTGGACAGATTGAGTATAATATAGAACAATGTGAGGTTAGCATTTCTGAGGAAAGAATGTTAAGCAAACTATTACAGGCAACCCCTGCATTACAGCCAATTTAGGTAAGAATAATTCATCCTTACAGAATTCACAAAACACTATCCAAAAATTTGAGATACGGAATAAAATTTGTATTCACAAACTTTATTCAAAGAGAAGCAAATAAATAAACACAAAATTAATTTATTTCAAATCACATTTCTTAAAGCACACTCAGATGTCATAATTTCACATGATGGAAAATCGTGATATGATCTGTTTTCCAGGAATGCAACACCCATACCCCACCACCCTCTGCAACTTGATGGTAGCTGTATTTAGATGCAATGGGATTATATATGCTTTGGTACAGAAGTATCTGGGGGACCTGGTGCGTGAAGTACAAAGACTGGCATGTAAATGCAATGAAGTATTAAGAAGGTTCATGAAATATGTTGAATTTTATTGCAAGGGGAAGCTTTGATGCAGCTTTAAGGGCATTGGTGAGACCAGACTTGGAGTACTACATTTTGCTTTGGTCTCCATAAGGCAGAATACACTTGCATTGGAAGCAAAGCAGGGGAATTTACTGGGTTGACTTTTGAAATGAAGAAGTTGATGTAGAAAAGAAGGTTACACAGATTGTGCCTATCCAGACTAAATTTTAAAAAACCTAAATGTGATGTTATGGAGAAGTGTGATGTTCAGAGGATGCTTCCCCAAGCGAACTTGTCTAAGAACTAAGGGTCACAGCTTAAGAAAGAAGGGTCACTTTTATAAAAAAGAGATGTGGAGAATTTCTCTTTCCTTAAAAAGTCATAATTCTTGGAATTCTGTACCCAGAGAGCTATAGAGATGGAGCCATTGAATATACTCAAGTTGGAGATAAGTAGACAAGAATGTAGGACAGTAGTGTTCAGGCCAAGGATGGATCAGCCTCAATCTTATTGAATGGCAGAGCAAGCTCTGGAACCCAATTGACCTACTCCTGTTCCCATTCTTACTTGGCAAAGTTGTCCATTTTTCTGTGATGTGAACTGAGGGTATGTCAAAATTTCTTCAGATGTTCTTTGAAATTGTACTGTGGGGCCTTTTATGTGCAACTCTAGAGAGCATATAAGGCTGTTTAACTTCACATTCAAAACAATGGACCTCTAAGTATTCCTTTCATACTGCATTGTGTCTGAAATAGGACTTGAGTGTATAGCCTTTTAAATCAAAGGCCATAAAATGGAAGTATTTTTCTCATCAGTGGACTTAATATCCAATGAGATCTGTTCAAGTGAAATGGCATGCCTAGTGCAGCTAATAGTTAAAATGTTTGTTGTTTACCTTGCAGAGATCTGAAACTGGACAATATCTTACTGGATGCTGAGGGGCACTGCAAGTTAGCTGATTTTGGAATGTGCAAAGAAGGTATTCTGAATGGCATCACAACTACAACTTTCTGTGGCACACCTGATTATATTGCCCCAGAGGTATGTTTAATTTCACTCAATGTTCTGAAAAATATTAATATCCTATATTGAACTTGTTCATACATTTAGTCAATATGGTTTACAGTTGTTTTTACATTTAAATGTGCAAAAGTTACAATTCCAATCTTACTGTAGCACATATTAGTCGTGTTCACCAGCAACTTTGATGTGTGCTGCTTGAATTTCCAGCATCTGCAGAATTCCTGTTGTGTAGCACATATTAGATGTCTAAAGGGAGAAACAATTAAAATTTCAAAGAATCAGCATTCACAATATTAATATTGTGGATGACATGAAAATTAGTTGTGGATAGTGAGAAAGGTTTTCAACTGATACAGCAGAACATCAAACAGCTGGAAATGTGGGCAGAGAAATACCCAATGAAGTTTAATTTAGATGAGTGTGAGATGTTGCACTTTGGGAGGTCAAATGCAAGAGGACTATATATAGTAAGTGGCAGAATCCTTATGAGCATTGATGCACAAATGGATCTTGCAATGCAAGTCCAAAGCTCCTTTGAAGTAGAAACACAAAAGTGATAGGATGGTAAAGATGGCATAAGGCATACCTTCCTTATGAAAGTCAGGAAGTCTTGTTCCAGCTATATTAAAGTTAAAGATCCTGCAATCTGATATTGATGTCTTATTTGCAGTATTTGGCAACCTGAATATTCAGTGCTCAGCATTTAGGCTAAAACATCAATTATGTTTCATTCATAATTGAGTGGTGACTTGAAGAGCCTGTAATGTGCTATAGTTTCTATGTTCTGTGTTCACTGTTTTGCAGACTTTTGATTAAAATTGCTTCTGAGCTGCATGGTGTGTTTATGTCTTGTTCATAAGACCATAGACCATAAGACAAAGGAGCAGAAGTCAGCCATTCGGCCCATCGAGTCTGCTCCGCCATTTTATCATGAGCTGATCCATTCTCTCATTTAGTCCCACTCCCCCGTCTTCTCACCATAACCTTTGATGCCCTGGCTACTCAGATACCTATCAATCCCTGCCTTAAATACACCCAATGACTTGGCCTCCACTGCTGCCCGTGGCAACAAATTCCATAGATTCACCACCCTCTGACTAAAAAAATTTCTTTGCATTTCTGTTCTGAATGGGCGCCCTTCAATCCTTAAGTCATGCCCTCTCGTACTAGACTCCCCCACCATGGGAAACAACTTTGCCACGTCCACTCTGTCCATGCCTTTCATCATTCGAAATGTTTCTGTGAGGTCTCCCCTCATTCTTCTAAACGCCAAGGAATACAGTCCAAGAGCCCACAAACGTTCCTCATATGTTAACCCTCTCATTCCCGGAATCATTCTAGTGAATCTTCTCTGTACTTTCTCCAACGTCAGCACATCCTTTCTTAAATAAGGAGACCAAAATTGCCCACAGTACTCCATGTGAGGTCTCACCAGCGCCTTATACAGCCTCAACATCACATCCTTGCTCCTATACTCTATTCCTCTAGAAATGAATGCCAACGTTGCATTCGCCTTCTTCACCACCGACTCAACCTGGAGGTTAACCCTAAGGGTATCCTATACGAGGACTCCCAAGTCCCGTTGCATCTCAGAACTTTGAATTCTTTCCCCATTTAAATAATAGTCTGCCCGTTTATTTCTTCTGCCAAAGTGCATAACCATACACTTTCCAACATTGTATTTCATTTGCCACTTCTTTGTCCATTCTTCCAATCTATCCAAGTCTCTCTGCAGACTCTCTGTTTTCTCAGCACTACCAGCCCCTCCACCTATCTTCATATCATCAGCAAACTTAGCCACAAAGTCATCTATTCCATAATCCAAATCGTTGGTGTACAATGTAAAAAGAAGCGGCCCCAACACAGACCCCTGTGGAAAACCACTGGTAACCGGCAGTCAACCAGAATAGGATCACTTTCTTCCCACTCTCTGTTTCCTGCCAATCAGCCAACGCTCTATCCACGTATGTAACTTTCCCGTAATTCCATGGGCTCTTATCTTGTTAAGTAGCCTCATGTGTGGCACCTTGTCAAAGGCCTTCTGAAAATCTAAATATACAACATCCACTGCATCTCCCTTGTCTAACCTACTGGTAATTTCCTCAAAAAATTGTAATAGGCTTGTCAGGCAGGATTTTCCTTTAAGGAATCCATGCTGAGTTCTGCCTATCTTGTCATATGCCTCCAGGTACTCTGTAACCTTATCCTTGACAATCGACTCCAACAACTTCCCAACCACCAATGTCAAGCTAACAGGTCTATAATTTCCTTTTTGCTTCCTTGCCCCCTTCTTAAATAGCGGAATGATATTTGCAATCTTCCAGTCCTCTGGAACCATGCCAGAATCTATCGACTTTTGAAAGATCATCGCTAATGCCTCCGCAATCTCCACAGCTACTTCCTTCAGAACATGTGGGTGCATTCCATCTGGTCCGGGAGATTTATCTACCTTTAGACTATTCAGCTTCCTGAGTGCTTTCTCTGTCGTAATTGTGACTGCGCACACTTCTCTTCCCTGCCACCCTTGAGTGTCCGGTATACTGCTGATGTCTTCCTCAGTGAAGACTGATACAAAATACTCGTTCAGTTCCTCTGCCATCTCCTTATCTCCCACTACAATTTCTCCAGCATTATTTTCTATCGGTCCAGTATCTACTCTCACCTGTCTTTTACTCTTTATGTACTTGAAAAAGCTTTTAGTATCCTCTTTGATATTATTTGCTAGCTTCCTTTCATAGTTCATCTTTTCCCTCTGAATGACCTTCTTAGTTTCCTTTTGTAAGGTTTTAAAAATTTCCCAATCCTCTGTCTTCCCACTAATTTTTGCTTCCTTGTATGCCCTCTCCTTTGGCTTTGGCTTTGACTTCTCTTGTCAACCACGGCTGCATCCTTTTTCCATTCGAAAATTTCTTCTTTTTTGGAATATACCTGTCTTGGACCTTCCTCACTTCTAAACTCCAGCCACTGCTGCTCTGTCATCTTTCCCGCCAGTGTCCCTTTCCAGTCAACTTTGGCCAGTTCCTCTCTCATGCCACTGTAATTTCCTTTACTCCACTGAAATACTGACACATCAGATTTTGGCTTCTCTTTTTCAAATTTCACAGTGAACTCAATCATGTTATGATCACTGCCTCCTAAGGGTTCCTTCACCTCAATCTCTCTAATCACCTCCGGTTCATTACACAATACCCAATCCAGTACAGCCGATTCCCTAGTGGGCTCAACAACAAGTTGTTCTAAAATGCCATCTCGCAGACATTCTACAAATTCTCTCTCTCGAAATCCAGTGCCGACCTGATTTTCCCAATCCACTCGCATGTTAAAATCCCCCACAATTATCATAACACTGCCCTTCTGAACAACAGGAATTCTGCAGATGCTGGAAATTCAAGCAACACACATTAAAGTTGCTGGTGAATGCAGCAGGCCAGGCAGCATCTCTAGGAAGAGGTACAGTCGACATTTCAGGCCGAGACCCTTCGTCAGGACTGACGAAGGGTCTCGGCCTGAAACGTCGACTGCCCTTCTGACAAGCCTTTTCTATTTCCTGTTGTAATTTGTAGTCCACATCACTGCAGCTGTTTGGAGGCCTATAAATAACTGCCATCAGGGTACTTTTACTCCTGCGATTTCTTAGCTCAACCCACAAAGATTCTGCGCCTTCCGATCCTATATCACCTCTTTCTAATGATTTAATATCATTTCTTACCAACAAAGCCACGCCTCCCCCTCTGCCTACTTTCCTATCCTTCCGATACACCACGTATCCTTGGACGTTCAGCTCCCAGAGACATGCATCCTTCAGCCACATCTCAGTGATGGCCACAATATCATACCTGCCAATCTGTAGCTGTACGACAAGATCATCCACCTTATTCCTTATGCTGCATGCATTTAAGTATAACACCTTAAGACCAGTATTTGGTACTTTTCGCTTTGATTTCACTGCAACTTTATTGCACTGGAACTCATCCCAATGGCTACAAATTTGCCCCATCACCTGCCTGTCTTTCCTGACATCTTTACTGCTCACTGCCTTAGATTTATTTCTGTTTTCCCCTTCCTCCATTCTGTCATTCCGGTTTCCATCCCCCTGCCAAATTAGTTTAAACCCTCCCTAACAGCTCTATTAAACTTTCCTGCCAGGATATTGGTCCCCTTCGGGTTCAGGTGTAACCTGTCCATTTTGAACAGGTCGTACTTCCCCCAGAAGAGATGCCAATTATCCAAGAATCTGAAGCCCTGCCCCCTGCACCAGTCTCTCAGCCACGCATTCATCTGCCTGATCCTACTAAGGCCTGTGAAATAGGAACAGGAGCAGACCATTCAACCCCATGGTGACATCATTTCCCTTTAAGTCAAAGCCTGCACCATGGTGTGGTTTGGGGTTATTCCAATTACAGGGACCAGTCCTAATACAAGAGTCAGTTCAGTTGGACTATTGCATGGAAATGCCGAGTCACAAGAGAAAGTGCTGCCTCACCCCACAATCTCCTTCACATCCATGGCTGTGTTTTCTGCAGCAGTTCAATGGAGAAAAGCCCTTTAAACTCTGTCTTGCCTCTTGGCATTCATTGAGGCAGTGACAATCTGTGAACTCTTGTACTGCTCCCAGTAGGCACCCTACATAACATAGCATTGTTCGTAACAGAATTTTGCTCAACTCTTGATTTTTTTTTGCAGTGTATTAGATTGGGTGTTAACACTGGCACATCAGCGGAAAATGAAACTCAATTTCTGAGCCTGAGTCTTAGAACAAGAGGTAGCATGAAAGCTACAAGAAGGCTCATTTGCAAAAACAATGTGTAGCCCCCCCGGCCACCCTCAGTGTCGCTCGGCTCGCTGTCGTCTAGGGAAACAGCCTCGGCCCCGCCAAACTGGGTAATTCGTTTGTGTGGATGCTGTGTGAGGTACCCCACCCCACCCAAATAACAGACAATACACCAGATGCAATTAAATGATTTACAGTTTATAGATATTACTGGAACTATATAATTAAGAGAGAATAAAATGTAAAAGGAAAATAAAAGACGCCACACATATCAAAGTTCAATCTCTTGGTGCACAAAACTGTTGGAGCTCAAGGACCTTCTTCTTCACCCTGCGACCCCTCGGACCACCTCAACCGTCTGCCTGGGACCACCAACGGTGGTCGACCAGACGCTCCACACGAGTCCGTCTCCGTCTCCTTGCCGAACGCCCTCCTCGGGGTCCGACCCCGTTAGCGGACATCATAGCACATCGTCCATCCTCTGTCTCGCTCTCCCGCCTTCTGCCCCAAAACCCCGCGCATACAGTATCTTCAAATACACAAAACCATAACAACTATCCCAATTGGTTAATAGCACCCTCTTATCACCCTCTAAACCAAATCAAACTGCTAGTGCAAACTTTCTTAGCGTTTAACACAACAAAGCCGCATTCCCTACATTAACATAACAAAGACGCCATTTTAATCAGCCTCCGCAGTAAGATAAAAGTCGAAACCCCCTTACAAATGCATCTTTTCAGTGAATATTAAACAGTTCTCAACAACAAGATGATCGTGAAGAAGTTTTTATGCAACCTTTTTTCACCAGCTTTTATTCTCAATAAGCTTCCAAATAATATTTGTTGAATTGCAAACAAGACAAAATCTGCAGATGCTGGAAATCCAAGCAACACACACATAATGCTGAATGAACTCAGCAGTTCAACTATGGAAAAGGGTTAGTCGATGTTTCAGGCCGAGACGCTTCAGCAGGACCGGGAAGAAAAAGATGAGGAGTCAGAGTTAGAAGGTGGAAAGGAAGAAATACAAAGTGATAGGTGAAACTGATGGGGATGAGGCGGTGTAATGTCAAGAGCTGGGAAGTTGATTGGTGAAAGAGATACAGGGGGAATCTAATAGGAGAGGAAAGAAGGTTATGGAAGAAAGAAAAGAGGGAGGAGCACCAGAGGGAGGTGTTGGGCAGGTAAGGAGATAGGGTGTGAGAGGGAAAAGGGAATAGTGAAGGGGGTGGGACATTACTAGAAGTTTGAGGAATCAATGTTTATGCCATCCCACCACCAAGTACATCTTTCCCTACCCCCCCCCCCCACTTTCTGCTTTCCGCTCCCCATGCGACTCCCTTGTCCATTCGTCTCTCCCCAGTGCTCTCCCTCCTGCCACTTATCCTTGCAAGTGGAACAAGTGCTACACACTCCTCCTGACTACCATTAGGGGCCCCAAACAGTCCTTCCAAGTGAGGCGACACTTCATCTGTAAGTCTGTTGGTGTTATTTGCTGTATCCAGTGCTCCTGGTGTAGTTTCCTGTATATCGGTGAGTCCCAGCGTAGATTGGGAGACCACTTCAACAAGTAGCTATGCTCCATCTGCCAGAAAAACAGGATCTCCCAGTGGCTACCCATTTTAATTCCACTTCCCATTCCCATTCCGATCTGTCTATCCATGACCTCCTCTACTGTCATGGTGAGGTCATACTCAGGTTGGAGGAACAACACCTATATTCCATCTGGGTAGCCTCCAACCTGATGGCATGAACATCGATTTCTCAAACTTCTGGTCATGCCCCCCTCCCGCCTCACCATTCCCCATTCCCTTTTCCCACTCTCTCCTTATCTCCTTACCTGGCATCGCCTCCCTCTGGTGCTCCTCTCCCTTCCCTTTCTTCCATAGCCTTCTATCCTCTCCCATCAGATTCCCCCTTCTCCAGGCCTGTATTTCTCACCAATCAACTTCCCAGCTCTTAACTTCACCCGTCTCTCTCCCAGTTTCACCTATCACCTTGTGTTTCTTCCTCCTCTCCCCCCACCTTCTAACTCTGACTCCTCATCTTCTTTTATCCAGTCCTGATAAAGGGTCTCGGCTCGAAACGTCAACTGTAGTCTTTTCCATAGATGCTGCCCGCCCTTCTGAGTTCCTCCAGCATTTTGTGTGTGTTGCTTGAAATAATATTTGTAATTTGCATTGGATTTTCTTTTCTTGCCCTCCCTTCAGTTCTTGCAGTTCTTTTACATAAAGGAGCAGCTTCATAATTGAACAAATGCCACAACATTAAAAAAATACCTTGTCTATTGCTAGGGCAGTAAATTAATCTGATGGTGAGTCTGTGATAATGTTACTGGTGAGACTGTACCTCAATGCAGAGATACAGTCTTATGTTGTAATTAACTACTGTACATACATTCAGCTAAAACTGTTCTCTGGAAATCAGATAAGAAACCAAACAAGCTTAAAGTGTAAATTGGTTTATTACTGTGAAAATCTTGCCTTGTCTGACATTCATAGTGGTCAATCCAATACCACAGTGTACTGAGGTAACACTTATCATAGAAGTAATGAGTGGATCTTGCAGAGAGCAACTTGCAACAAGATACCACGCTCTGGCGTGATAGTGAATTGATAAATTGTTAAATTGAATTAAGGCGGATGTGGCAGAAAGGTTGTAAGAGAGAGCTGAAGGAAAGCATTAAGACTGCTGGAGATTACATGTGCAGTGTCTTGGAAATGCAAGGAAATTCAGCTCAGAGTTGATACAGAATCTGAAATTCAGACACTAAGATTCATCATGATGGGAAAAGGTTACCGGGACAATTTGTTCCAAGAGGCTGTCACTCCACTTCAAATTAGTTTGTCAGAGTGGACACAATCACATTGAAAGGCAGAGCAGGCACCATGCACCAGATGGCCTGTCTCTGGCCTCTTACGTTTAGTTCAGGAGAAACCAAAGCATCTTCTCCCAAAAACTCAGTTTTTAAAAATGGCAGAACTAAAAATAAAATAGAAAATGCAGGAATTATTCAGCAGGTCAGTCAGCCTCCATAAATAAAGTAAGAGTCAATGATTAAGATCACTGATCTTTCATTGGAGCTGATGCTGGGCCATTAACTTGAAATGTTGATAATGCTTCTCTCTCCACAGATGGCCCCCTGATCTCCCAAGAATTGAATATAAAATCGCCCAGAAATTAACATTGTCACCATATGCACTTTTTGAATAAATCTTTATTTATTTCTTTAATTTCCCAACTCCATTCACAAATTGAGTGTCAATGGTCAATTCTATATATTAAACTTTACACTACATTGTGTGAATGTTGATTAGAGTCCTGATTTGTGTTCGTTTTTTTTAGCATCCTTTAGAAAGACTGAGGTCAGAATATGACATCATCAGCATCAAATGTTCATCCCATTACTTCGTGGTACTGAACACTAACGAGCAACATTGAACTATAATTGAAAAAATTCAGTTGATTTTGTTAAGCTGACTATTGGGTGTTTTGTTATGGCTAAAAGTGGGGTCATTTATGGGTGTGGATCAGTCACTGAAGTTAACTGAATCAGAAGCAATTTAATATCACCAACTTCTCTCATGAGATTTGTTGTCTTCACGGCAGCAGCATAATGCAATATATATAAGTCCTGGTCCTGGAACTTGGACGTGTAATCCAGAATGATACTTTACTGTAGTACTGAAGGAGTCTTAAGGATCTGTCTGATGGTGAAATTTTTAACTGACTTCTCATCTGCCATTTCAGATGGATGTGGAAAATTTTATGGTATTATTCAATTCCAGCATAGTGTTCTTTGTTCAACTCCCTGGATATCATTTATCTGAATATTTCATTGATCTTTGTGTGTCCTGGTGTTATCTGAATTAGCATCTAGATTGTGCTGGAGGTGGCCACTTAAGGTGCTTTCCAAGGTTTCAAAACAATCCTTAAGCACAAGTATATCCATGAATTAAGAGAGAATATATAGCAAAACCTAAATGCACATGATAAATATCTCTTATGTTACGTACCCCATAACTGGGTTGCCAAACTAGCAGAAATGGACCACTCAGTTGGAGACTGGATTACTGGAACTAAGAAAGTTTTATTAAAGAAATAAGCAACACAGTACTGTAATAGTAAGGATATAAATGCAACAGGTTAGCAATGAATAAACACACATGTACTCAGAACTAGGATAATAGGGTCAATCAGCTCTATTGCTGTCTAGGGGTAAAATGTTCAATCACAAGTGACAGAGTTCAGTTTAGTTAAGTTCGCAGTAATCGCTGTCGTGCCGTTGGAGAGAGAGAGAGCGAATGCTGATATTCAAATCGGATTCAACAGACCTTTGATATTCCTCGCAGTTAGCTTTCGGGCGAGCCCTTTGTAATGTCTTCTGAGGTCACCGACTATGACCCCTCCGTTTCAGATACGATCGTTCTTCAGCGGTGAACCCGGCACCCAGGCAAGGGCGGACACACACCAGGTTCCCGCCGACCGTATCTTTCCGCCCTGTGCGTCTATGGCTGGTCCCGCGATCAGACCTCCAAAACTCCCACCGACTTGTGGGGGCGCACCGCTTCCAGGGTCTCGTTACCTCGTGGTGTCGCGTGTGTTGTCTTAGCGAACCTGCCCCTTTTTATCCCCCTGCTGGGGTATCGCCTGTCCATCACACTTCAAACAGTTCAGGGTTCAAAAGAAGCCGGTCTTGACAATACTCAGACCGGTGTCTCCTTCCGTTAAACTCTCTTGTCTCTTCATTAACATTTCCAAATGCTGCTCCATTGTCTTACTTATCTCTCTCTCCTGAAAACAGGTGGCAGATCAACTGTTGATCCCACTGGTGCCAGCACAGGACAGTTAACATCTTAGTCTATGTGTACTTTTGTAACCCTCTTTCATCACAATCAATACATTAAATTCAAACCATTTTAGTATGAATGTTTTTGAAGGAAGTAAAGGAAATAAGGCATTTGCAATATATGCATAACATTTCTGAATAGAGGTAAAATTCAGGTTCAACAGAAATGGAGAGTGGTTTGGAGAACGTTGGAGAATGTACGTCATCCTCTCCTACCCATCCACCTAACCTCCATCCACAACTCCATACCCCCAATTATCTACCCGTTCAGTTCAGCCACGGGCTAATGGCACCTGATTTACTACTACCTGTTTGGTATCTCTGCCTAATTGATTTAACAATCATGATTTAGAAATGTCCATATTAGTTCCTGTTGAAGACGTGTGAAATTTTGTTTGAATCTGTAAAGCACACAAAATTCTATTCATGTCTATCTGTAAAAATATCATCGGATATATTGAAGGCTTTAAATATAAAAGTTATGAATGAAGCAAGTATTTGAAAAACAAACATTCTCAAAGTAATTGTCTAGAAGAAGTTAATAAGTTGTTTCAACTCATTGCAGAACATTCATTTGACATCTATTTGCCTTTCTGAACAGATCCTGCAGGAACTAGAGTATGGCCCATCAGTGGATTGGTGGGCTTTGGGGGTTCTGATGTACGAGATGATGGCTGGACAACCACCTTTCGAGGCCGACAATGAAGATGACCTTTTTGAATCCATCTTGCATGATGATGTGCTGTACCCAGTCTGGCTCAGTAAGGAAGCTGTCAGCATTCTGAAAGCGGTGGGTTCCCTACACCCTCTTATTGCCCTTCACCTTTCCCCCATGGAGACTGCTTTGAGTTAGCTGTAATTAAAACTGAATTTATTAACTTCGAGTATTTTCCAGTGGGAGTTGAAACACAGTTCATAATGCCACAGATAGGACAGCAGGGCTTGGGATAAATTACACTACTTGTGGGAAAGGACAAAGTGTTTTGTGATGTGTATATGTTTGTACTGGCTTATTTATATCATTGAGAACTTTTTCTTGTGTGCCTTTACACAGCAATGAAGTGTGTCTTTCGAAACCTATCAACTGTCACAAACACCATCCATCTTCCTACCAGCTGGTGCTCCAAGCTTTCACATTTTATTCAGCTGTGTAAAGCATTCTGTGTACTTGATATTTATTCACAGGGGCTGATTCACCTGTGAAGAGTAACCACAATAATTTAATAATTTATTTCAGCCACTGCTCTTCATTAAAATACTCAGTCTTTATTCCATGTCAAAACTGAGGTATAATAAGCACCTGAGGGAGAGCAACACCCAGGAGAAGAGAGAGATTGAGCTAGATACAACAGAAGGAAACAGAAGCTAAAATGGCATATAGTTCATGGATTTTAGAGCAATTTCAGTGAAAATGCAGTTATAGAAAGGATATCTTGGGATAACTTTCAAGTAAACAGAAATATATAACTATGTTGTGACTAAAACTGAAGAGTTCAAACTTGCTATCCAAAACACGTTACATTACCATGTAGATTCAAACCGTCACCAGGCAAGTGCAAAACATCTACCCAACTCAGGCAACAGCCTTGTCAAACTTTCCAAATGAGGGTCTCCATTGCAGAGTTGGTGTTTCAGATGTTTCTCTTAGTAAAGTTTGATAATTAAGCAGAAGATAGCTTAAAAATGTAAGAGTACTTTTCTTTCTTGGGCAATAGTATAGGTCTCAGTGGGCTGACTCCTAGGTTATAGATACCATCTCCTTCCATATCCAGGAGTTACTGTATCATCAAGACCACCATACAAGCTGTGTCTCAGCAGCGGTATTTTGTATGAGGTAGAAATTGAACTTAGAAAGCAAGATCTGTCTCAAAGTGGTTGGGGGATAAAGAATTCATCATATCATCTTTGGAGATATTTTATATTCAAAAAGAATTATCACAGGAATCCACTGCTGGTCTCTTAACATAAGGTTATAGTCTCTTAATGGGGCATGTCAATTAATTAGTTCAGGAGGTAATTTGTCGTAAGAGGTGGTAAATGTGTAGAAATAAGATTTGCCATTAAAGAATGTATGATTGAACTAGCATCTCAATAGAAAAAGGAAACTCCCATTTACATTTATATAAAAGTAATCTATAATATTGATTCTAAAGTTAACTTGCATAGGCCATTCATTTTATTTTAATAAACATTCAAGCATATTTAGGGCTTTACACCCTGGTCAATGTCTTTCTTTCACTTTTCTATGTTTATATCTATTTTCTTCTTGCCACTTATCTCTTCTCACCATCCTATCACCCCCTCCCCCAGGGTTCTATCCCCCTTACCCTTTCTCCAATGGTCCACTCTCCTCTCCTATCAGATTCCTTCCTCTCCAGCCTTTTACCATTCCTACCCATCTAGCTTCACCTATCACCTTCCAACTGGCTTCCTTCCCCTTACCTCCACCTTTTTATTCTGGCACCTCTCCCCTTCTTTTCCAGGTTCTGAAGACAGGTCTCTGCTTGAAACTTCGACTGTTTATTTATTTCCATAGATGCTGCCTACCCTGCTGAGTTCTTCTGGCATTTTGTTTGTTATGCTTTAGATCTGTAGAATTTCTTTATTATTTTTATTCTTCATTTTCTTTTTTGTTTTTTTTTCACTTCTTCCTCTTCTTGTTCTCCTGTTGGCCATGTGAAGAAGACATAAATCTTTGGTTTACTTATCTGATGACCTCCATGTGATGCTGAGCCTGACGATATTAATAAAGCTTTCCCAAACTCATCTCTCAGCATTTTTCAGTAGTTCATCTGGTTTACTATAAAATCAAATGAACAATTTTGTTTCCCCTACAAACATAGACCTTAAAAATATGACATTAAAAAGTCATGAAAGTGTTGTCTCACACTGGGCAATTGTGGATTCTAAACACTTTCCTGTATCACATATTCAGGACCCATCCTCTGCAATTTCTGTCCTTAAATACACAGCCAATGTTCTAACAAGTTACTGAATAGTGATTGAAAGTAGGATTTTTTTTTTGCTAATTTTTAACCCTCCGCTAATCATTGTACAAAGATCAATAAATGAGCCTCCCACAATCCTCTCTAAAATCAATTAGTGCCATACAGAGTGTACATTGATCCTTGGTGGATTGTCCTGATCCCTACGGTTCAGCAGCACATCAGGCAAAACACTTAACTACTAAAAATACATGCTTAAAATTTCACCAGGCTTGACCCTTTAAGTCCTCTTCTCAGATGTTTGATTCCTTTAACAGCTGTTTCTGGAATTTTTTTTATGCTTCATGGTGAAATTGCAGCTTAGTTATCAACGAGTTATTACATTAGAAAGAAGGATGGTGGCTCAGATTATGTCTCTGATTTATTATGCAAAACACTAAATTGGATGTCCTATCTCAAAGTTAAGATTGTTGGTTGAGGGGAGAGCGACATCTTCAGAAAGTGTATTTTATCGGGTCTCAAACTAATTACAAAGTAGATAAAGAAACCCATTTGCCTGTGAAGATCAAATGTAGCAGATGAATGTAGCTCTGTGTAATATACTTTTGAGATATTCTAAAAAATCCAAGGAGGTCACACTAGAACTGGCTTTTCCTGTGCTGAGCAATCACAATTTTTGTGTGTGTGACTATCAATTATACAGTGCTGAATGGAAACGTGTAAATTTAAAACCCTCCCCCAGAATCTGTTCTAGGTTTTGCACGTCTCATTATGTGCATGTTTTTGGTTCTGTTTGGCAAACATTACTTGCATATGGCACTTGTATAACTTTTTGCCTGATTTTCATCTCTTTATAACAATTAATGTGTTTTTTCAGAAGACATAACCCTATTTTATGTAAGATAACGTTGTGTCAATTTGGTGACTTAGCAAAAGTTCAATTGGAGTATCACACTGACAATCTGTTTGCTTTTATATGTAATTCTAAAAGTGAAATGAAATCATGGTTTGTGTGGATGCTGTACTTTTCACTTCAATGACACGTGATTATCATGGTGTTAATTGTTCGATTGAGGCTGCTTTCAAAGCAATTTCTAAAGTCTTTATCAATCCTTTTTTTTTACCCTGAGTGAGTTTTCCTGGGAGCATTACTGGCTTTTATTGTAATCCTACAATTAACAAAGTATAAGTTAATATTACGCATGGTAGTTGCCACAGTAACTGCTGAGCGTCGAGTCTTTGTAGTTTTTTTTTGTTGTCTAGTTTCTTGTTGGTTGTATAGGTAGAGAACAGGAAAGACAATGGAATTAAATGAGCGGCTGGGGAGATTTATTTTTGTCCATTAGCAAGGGATTTGAGTTGGAAGGTTTGGTTTCCTAACATTGTGTAACTTGACATTTGATCTTGAATTACAACACTCAGAGTTATCTATACTATCCTTGAATAGTTTGGACTAAAATATAGTTAACTTACTGTGGAAATATTAAAATGTGTACTGAGTAGACCTGCTCAAACCATGGTGTTTAAAGGTGCAGATAATGTTACCTACGCTTTTAAATCTCATACACAAAGATGAACTGCTCACAATTATTAGCAATTTCCCTGACCTCTTGTTTGCAGAATTGAAGTATGTGAGAGCGAATAAAAAGACCATGTGAGAAAGGAATGTTGTTTAAAATTTTTACTTTTGAAATTTTATAAGATGTTTTAATCTCAATTTTTGTGTGGTATTTTCAGCCCTTTTATCTGTTCTAGCAGGCTTCAGGTGTTCAGCTGCACCGAATGCATCCAGACTGCTTGCTACCAGTGTTTCCTGTTGTTGACACAGGAACTCCTGTCTTCTTTCTAATCTATGTGTGTATCCTTTTAAATTCTACCAATGTAATTTTATACCTCTAACCATAAGACATAAGAGCAGGAATAGGCTAGTCGGCGCATAAAGTCGGATTCACCATGCGATTACGGCTGATTTAATTTCCTTTTCAGTCCCATGCTCCTACCTTCTCCTCATAACATTTGAATCCCATACTTACTAATCAAGAACCTATCAAACTCCACTTTAAATGTACTCAGTGACTTGGCCTCTGCAGCCAACTGTGGAAATGAATTCACAGGTTCACCACCCCCGGCTAAAGAAATTTCTCTTCATCTGTTCTAAAGGGACGTCCTCGTATTCTGAAGCTGTACCCTCCAATCCAAGACTTCCCCACTATTGGAAACATCCTCTCTGCATCCACTCTATATAGGCCTTTCAATATACAATAGGTTTCAATGCAATTACCCCCCCTCCCCATTTTTCTAAGTTCCAGTGAGTACAGACTCAGAGCCATCAAATGCATTAACCCTTTTGTTCCCAGGATTATTCTCATAAACTCCTTTGGACCCTCCAATGCCAGCTTATCTTTCTTAGATATGGGGCCAAAAATGGCCCATAATACTCCGAATGTGGTCTAACCAATGTCTTAAATAAAGTCCTAATATCACATCCTTGTTTTTTTTTATTCTACTCCTCTCAAAATTAATACTAACATTACATTTATCCTCCTTACTACCAATTCAACCTGCAAGTGAACCTTTATGGAATCCAGCACCAGCTCTCCCAAGTCCCTTTGTACCTCAGATTTCTGAATTTGCTTCTGGTTTAGAAAGTAGCCAATGCCTTTACTCCTACCAAAGTGCATGGTGGTTATGTGGAGATACATCTCTCCAAAGGAGGTGGAACACACTCCATCCCTTCACTAGCCTGCAGGTCATTCTTGGGCAAGGTACAGCACTTGCTTAGCCCTCCCTTCAGCACCCCAGCCCTGATCAGGGTCACGTGAAGCCATAGGAGCAGGTGGTTGATGGTTGTATGAGCAGCTGGTGCATATCAAAAGTCCTGGTTACGTAACCACTGACGCCAGACAGACAGTCTCTGAAGAGTATTGATAATGGCTGGGGTCACACATCTTGTAAAGACACTGCCCAAGGAAGGAAATGGCAAAACACTTCTGTAAAAATAAGTTTGCCAAGAACAATTATGGTCATGGGACCATGATCGCTCAC
Organism: Mobula birostris; assembly: GCF_030028105.1. Taxonomy (NCBI): domain Eukaryota; kingdom Metazoa; phylum Chordata; class Chondrichthyes; order Myliobatiformes; family Myliobatidae; genus Mobula; species Mobula birostris. The sequence continues at coordinate 35,478,155 of NC_092377.1, forward strand.
ATCATATGGCAGGGCACATAATGATGATGATGATGAATTCTTTGTCCATTTTCTTAATGCCCAAGTCCTTATGCAGACTCCACAGCAAATATCTGCTTCAGCGTCACCAGCAAATGAAAAGTACTGAATCTTCTACTCAGCATTTAACTTGGTATAATAAAAAACTGGGCACAGTGGCAATCAACCTGCTACCTTAAAGTAATTTCAAACTATAAACTGTACAGTAGACAACTATATGGTTAAAATATGAAAGTAGAATCAGGATACAACCTTGTATGGAAAAAAGATTCCTAACATTGATTTCATATGGGTTAGGTAAATGGAACAGTCTACTTAATAACTGACTGTTTATATTGAGATAGCATTCAAAAAAGACTCCTCGAAGATGTCTTGGATACTATGGAGAGTAGTACCAATGATGGCGCTAACTAATCTTACAAGTTTCTGCAACATATTTTGATCTTGTGAAGTACTCCCACCCCCTTGCACGACGGTAATAATGCTGTCCACAGTACGTCTGTAGAAGTTTTCGAGCGTTTTAGTTGGCAAACCAAATCTCCTCAAACTCTGATTGAAATATAGCCACCGTCTTGCCTTCTTATTAGCTGTAGCAATATGTTGTGTGCAGGTTAGGTCTTCAGCGACATTGACACCCAGGAACTTGAAATGGAGTATGATAGCAATGGACAGAGCACAACGATCTAAGCACTGATGTATACATACAATCAGAATAAGGAAAACAATGAAAAAAAAACAGAATTAAAGGCCCACAGCATTCAAAACAAAGTAGGTGAATTGATGATACAGATAGAAATAAGAGATAATGTTCTGAGAGCTATCTTAGAATGGCCAAGGTTGGGAAAGTGTTTATTCTTTGATATTTGACACCTTGAACAGATAACTTGAAAGAGAAATGATGCGTAGTAGTACTCGTCAAAAAGGAGATGGACAGTGAGTAATGATTGTATCTCAGAAGGTCGAGAAAAGTCTGTTTAGATGGAGATAAGAAACCACAGGGACAAGAGGTTCAAAGGTGATAGGCCCCTACGAGTAGCTACTCTATAGAACAGGATATGTATTGAACAATAATGTGAAGAAGTCACTGCCATTATTATGGACAATTTTAATCTTCATGTAGATTAAACATAGCTAATTGACAAAGGGATTTTGAATGTTGACTTCAGATGCTGTTTGCAGGCAGTTCTGTAGATCAAAACCTAATAGAAACAAGCAGGGATCTGGTCATAAGATAGGAAAAATCAATGATTTCATGGTGAAGAATCCTCTAAGGAAAAGTGGTAATGACATGATAGAATTTCACATTCAGTTTGACAGTGAGCTCTGAAACTAATGTTTTAACTTTAAAAGCATTTTCAAAGGTATGTCGGTAGAATTGGCTAAAGTGGACGGGAAGCATCAATTACAAGGGAAAATGATAGTTAAGCAGTGGCTGACATATAGGGAGATATTTCATAATACTTCACATAGATATGTTCTGAAGGATCATCCATCTGTGGCTGATGGTGAGCCAGAAGATTAATAAAAATCTTAGAAACCACCAAAGGGTAACTAAAACTGGTGAGAAAATAGATTGAGGGTAGTCAACAAAAAAGTAGAAAATCACGGTAAGAGCCTATATGTTTATAAAAAGATGATAGAATAACAAAAATAACTGCTGGACCCTTAGGAGAAAAGATTGGAAAGGTAATAATGGCAAAAATGAAAATGACAGAGATTGTGAAAAATGTTACTTCTGTCTTCAGTATCTTAACAGTAGTAGAAAATGAGGGGTTAAAAGGAAGAGAGAACTTTAAAAAATAAAAAATATAGAAAGAGGGAGAGGGAGAGAGACTGACTGATTGACTATAGGCCAAAGTAGGTCATAAACAAATGGTGAGGAGTACAATTAGAGCACCAGTGACCTGGGTTCAATTCTGTTACTGACTGTAAGGAGTTTGTAGTTTTTCCCTCTGATCATATGGGTTTCCTCCAGGTGCTTCTGTTCCCTCCCACCTTCCAAAGATGTATAGATTAGTAGGTTAATTCGTCAGCTGGGTGTAATTTAGCAGCACGAGCTTGTTGAGGGCCTGTTACTGTGCTGTGTCTCCAAATAAACTGAAAATAAATTAGTTCAGACAGTGTTATAGATTGAGTAAACAACAAATTAACAGGTGGTGTATAATGTAGGGAATGTTAGGTTCTCCACTACTGAATAAATAAAAAAGCAGAATATTATTGAAATGAAGAGAGACTAGCCAATGCTACTGTAAGAAGGTTCAGGATGTCATCACACACAAAACACAGAAAATGCAAATACAGAAATAACTAGGAAAGCAAATGGAACATTGGTCTTATATTGCAAAGTGAATTCTGAAAAGTAGATGAGAAGTCTTGCAGTCATACAGAGCTTTGATGATACAATTAAAACAGAAAATGCTGGGAATACTCAACAGACCAAGCCACGTTTGCACGAAAAGTAACAAAGTCAATGTTTTAAATCAAAGACCATTAGTCTGATATTACCTACATTTGATATTAAATCTTATGCTATTTTTATTTTTAATTGTACAAACTGCCCTTGATGTATGCATTTTATGGAAAATACAGCAAAACTTAAAACCATTTGGAAAAGTCAATCAATGGTTAAATAAGGAAATGCTGCTATATCTGAGTTAAATGTAGTGACGTTCTAGAATATTTACTGAAAAACATTTTTAACAAAGTGAGTGACCTGATCCACGCCTTAGGTTATATGTTAAATTCTGAGTATGTTTATTGTGGCATAGGTCCATTATTTGAATTAAAAAATAGTTTTTAAAACCATACTATAGTAAATCACTGTAACACTCCAACTATTTAGAGAACTAATTCAACCATAATAAACTATTACATGTATAAATGTTTTGGTCTTAGGCCAACAAGAAGACTGCAGGAGTAAGTAACAGGAGAATGTGGGCAGGTTAGCAGATTAGCAATGCAGGACATACAGTACTATAATGCTGAATACATACATCTATTGATGCTTCTGGACACATCTTCAGTGATGTTCCTGGAATCATCGGGTGTTTCGGGTCTTTCAACATCATACAACCTCCTCCAGGTGACCCAGCCGGGGCTGATCAGATCCCAGCTTTTGTCCAGATGGCTAGCTACTTATGACTCCATGGCTCCCCTCTTTTGATCCACAGCCATCTTGAGGCCCTCTCTGCTGCTTCTGTGGTACTGCGGATGGCTCTCCTCTTCCTCTCTCCCTCGATGCCCAAAATGCTGAAGGCTCTAACTAAAGAATGGGCTACGAATCCGCTACAACCAACCTCCACTGGGAGATACTGACAATAATTGTTGTCATTTGTTGGCCTTTAGCATTATCATGGAAAAGGACAGAATCAGAGAGGACAGGAAAATTTTTAATTGGGGAAAGGCAAGTTATGAGGCTATAAGGCTTGAACATGCGGGTGTGAATTAGGATGATGTTTTTGCAGGGAAATGTACTATGGACATGTATGTGGTTGATGTTTAGAGATCTCTTGCGGGATGTTAGGGATAAATTTGTCCCAGTGAGGAAGATAAAGAATGGTAGGGTGAAGGAACCATGGGTGACAAGTGAGGTGGAAAATCTAGTCAGGTGGAAGAAGACAACATACATGAAGTTTAGGAAGCAAGGATCAGATGGGTCTATTGAGGAATATAGGGAAGCAAGGAAGGAGCTTAAGAAGGGGCTGAGAAGAGCAAGAAGGGGGCATGAGAAGGCCTTGGTGAGTAGGGTAAAGGAAAACCCCAAGGCATTCTTCAATTATGTGAAGAAAAAAAGGATGACAGGAGTGAAGGTTTGACCGATTAAAGATAAAGGTGGGAAGATGTGCCTGAGGCTGTGGAAGTGAGCGAGGTCCTCAATGAATACTTCTCTTCAGTATTCACCAATGAGAGGGAACTTGATGATGGTGAGGACAATATGAGTGAGGCTGATGTTCTGGAGCATGTTGATATTAAGGGAGAGGAGGTGTTGGAGTTGTTAAAATACATTAGGACAGATAAGTCCCCGGGGCCTGACGGAATATTCCCCAGGTTGCTCCAGGAGGCGAGAGAAAAGATTGCTGAGCCTCTGGCTAGGATCTTTATGTCCTCATTGTCCACGGGAATGGTACCGGAGGATTGGCGGGAGGCAAATGTTGTCCCCTTGTTCAAAAAAGGTAGTAGGGATAGTCCAGGGAGTTATAGACCAGTGAGCCTTACGTCTGTAGTGGGAAAGTTGTTGGAAAAGATTCTTAGAGATAGGATCTATAGGCACTTAGGGAATCATGGTCTGATCAGGGACAGTCAGCATGGCTTTGTGAAGGGCAGATCGTGTCTAACAAGCCTGATAGAGTTCTCTGAGGAGGTGACCAGAAATATAGATGAGGTAGTGCAGTGGATGTGATCTATATGGATTTTAGTAAGGCATTTGACAAGGTTCCACACGGTAGGCTTATTCAGAAAGTTAGAAGGCATGGGATCCAGGGAAGTTTGGCCAGGTGGATTCAGAATTGGCTTGCCTGCAGAAGGCAGAGGGTGGTGGTGGAGAGAGTACATTCAGATTGGAGGATTGTGACTAGTGGTGTCCTACAAGGATCTGTTCTGGGACCTCTACTTTTCGTGATTTTTATTAACGACCTGGATGTGGAGGTAGAGGGGTGGGTTGGCAAGTTTGCAAACGACACCAAGGTTGGTGGTGTTGTAGATAGTGTAGAGGATTGTCACAGATTGCAGAGAGACATTGATAGGATGCAGAAGTGGGCTGAGAAGTGGCAAATGGAATTCAACCCGGAGAAGTGTGAGGTGGTACACTTTGGAAGGACAAACTCCAAGGCAGAGTACAAAGTAGATGGCAGGATACTTGGTAGTGTGGAGGAGCAGAGGGATCTTGGGGTACATGTCCACAGATCCCTGAAAGTTGCCTCACAGGTGGGTAGGGTAGCTAAGAAGGCTTATGGGGTGTTAGCTTTCATAAGTCAAGGAATAGAGATTAAGAGTCGCGATGTAATGATGCAGCTCTATAAAACTCTGGTTAGGCCACACTTGGAGTACTGTGCCCAGTTCTGGTCACCTCACTATAGGAAGGATGTGGAAGCATTGGAAAGGGTACAGAAGAGATTTACCTGGATGCTGCCTGGTTTAGAAAATATGCATTATGATCAGAGATTAAGGGAGCTAGGCCTTTACTCTTTGGAGAGAAGGAGGATGAGAGGAGACATGATAGATGTCTACAAGGTAATAAGAGGAATAGATAGAGTGGATAGCCAGCGCCTCTTCCCCAGGGCACCACTGCTCAATACAAGAGGACATGGCTTTAAGGTAAGGGGTGGGAAGTTCAAGGGGGATATTAGAGGAAGGTTTTTAACTGAGAGAGTGGTTGGTGCGTGGAATGCACTGCCTGAGTCAGTGGTGGGGGCAGATACACTAGTGAAGTTTAAGAGACTACTAGACTGGTATATGGAGGAATTTAAGCTGGGGGCTTATATGGGAGGCCGGGTTTGAGGGTCGGCACAACATTGTGGGCCGAAGGGCTGTACTGTGCTGTACTATTCTATGTTCTATGTCATAGCTTGCAGCTTCCTATCAACCCCTCCTGTCGCCGTTGCCTCCAGAATTTGGTTAACATCTTCATCAAACTGCTTCCACAGTGACGTCATGTTAGCTGCAGGCCATTTGATCCACCTCCTGTTAGACTTCATGTTAGAGGGATTAGTCTGCAACACTTGGAGGTTCCGGGCACTATGGGGTGACTCCGGCCCTGGCCCCTCCTTCGTCTCACCAGGTTGGACACCTGCGTGTTGTGCTGCTCCTGCTCCTGCCAAAATAAGAGTTGTTCCAGGCAGGGAATGCATTGAAAAACTTTGAAATCTGTAACACCTGAGGTAGTAAAATCCTTATCAGGACGGCAAATAGAAAGCTAGTTATACAGAAGTACAGCTCTTTAAGTGTAAGAATCCATGATTAGCAATAGACCATAAAAATTGCAAATGGAATAGTGAGTGCTAACCTTAACTCTGGATAAAACTTGGGTATGTGGGCAGCAATGTGAACAATATTCTTCCTGGTTTAAAATTGAGCCCAGTATACATTCACTACTGACAAATCCTGCCAGATAGTTTTGCGTATTCCTGAGCTTGGCAGTAGTTGAAAACACCCAAAGTAAAATCACTGAGATTGGTGGACTCCTGATGTACTATGATCAACTGCTAAGGCGACTCCATGGAAAAGATCTGGGTTGCAGAGAGGGTCCTCAATGTTTGGTAGTGGGGAGCTCTATGATTTTACAAAGATGTATAAGCTGCTAGCTTAGGCCTTCTCAGCCACTATATCCACTTCCCAATGTCATCAACTGAAAGGAAAGTCATTACGAAGTCTATTCAAACTGTCCAGGGAGATTGCAGGCAAACCACGAAGGACAGTACCCGGTGTGGGCAGGTATCTTCACTGCCAGTCAAAGGTGTCCAGAGCTTAGAGAAGTAAAGTGGACAGTTCTAACAACCCAATCAATACACATCAAAGTTGCTGGTGAACACAGCAGGCCAGGCAGCATCTCTAGGAAGAGGTACAGTTGACGTTTCGGGCCAAGACCCTTCGTCAGGACTATACCTCTTCCTAGAGATGCTGCCTGGCCTGCTGTGTTCACCAGCAACTTTGATGTGTTGCTTGAATTTCCAGCATCTGGAAAATTCCTCAGGTTTACAGTTCTAACAACCTGTCTGCCTGGCTTTAACCGGAGTATAGATGGGAGCCCAGTCAAGTAGTCTATTTGTCCTGGATAGTATTAAACTTCTTGAGAGTTGTGTAAGCTACGTTTATCCAAAGAAGTGGGCTGGATCCCATTGTGCTCCTGACTTATGCCCGTGGGTGGTGGAAAAATTTGGAAAATCAGGAAGCAGTCACTTGCTGAAGAATATGCAGCCTCTGATTTGCTTGGTATTCAAGAGATGATGTGTAAGCAAACTGGATATCAAAATTAGCACTTCATGTCATATCAAAATTGGTGAAAATTGATGGATAAGTAATTATTTGGAGATCAAGGTTTTGGAGATCATGGCAAGGTTCTGGTGCTCAGATTCCAGAAAATGGATGAATTAAAGAGATATTGTTTGTAAAATATGAGTCTTCTCTAATTTCTCCCAGGGATCAATTCTTATTCCCCTCTTCTGATACACTATGGTTGTCAGCAGTTCTCCGATGTCAAGTTCAATTGTCATTCAACCATTGGAATATAGCCAAACAAAAAAGACTTTGCTGTGGGTCCAAGGTGCAATACACAGTACCAACAGTCACACCCAGCACACAGCTCATGTAGCACATATAATGATGAGAGCAGAAAAACATACAAAATAACACAGAAAAAAATAATATACAAAAATAGTAATAATGTAGCAACTTTCCCTGAGTGCCATGGCCTGTAGGTTGGTTGTCCTGGAACCACATTTCTGCAAGAACAAGCTACAGCAGTTCATCATTTCGCACAAGTACAACCGCAGGTGAACACAATCCAGTTTATCTTCCCAGCAGTGAACACAAGAGGGCAGCACTGATGGGAGGACCACACCCCCAACCCAGTAGAGAATCCAACTGTACAAAGCCAGCTCTGGCGTCTCCTTTGCCAGCGACAGCAACAGGCGACCCCACCAAGGCTTGAGGGCCTTATCTGCACAACAGTGGAAGCAACACAGCTCCCCCTCCATCGGTCTCAACAATGATCTAGTGAATCAGACCCGCAGTATTCTGCATTACCAATATCCAACAGGGTCTTTCAATCACAAGAAAGATGCCCAAGCCAGTTATTTCTTCCATTGTGTCCAGCAACTCGTTATTGGGGTAGACCTGCCATACTTGATGTCCTTAATATCCAACAGTGTCTTGTGATTGTAAAAAAGACATAAAGAATGAACAATTGCACCTTTGTTTGGACCAAGAGAAGCTGCTGTATCACAGCATGCAGCTGATGTAGCCAGTCTTCATTTGTGAAAGTGGAAGAAATAATGATATAATATACAAGTTTGGTCCTATCTTCACCCAACACTCATGCCCATACACTTTTCAGAAGAGTTATTGAATAATAATAAAGACCTGGCTGGTGGCGTAGTGGCATCAGTGTTGGACTTCTGGACGAAAGGTCCTGGGTTCGAATCCAGCCAGCCGGCTCCCCTGCATGCTTTCCATCCGTGCTGGGTTACGAGCTGGTGATCTCTTTGGAAACTCACCCAGCAGAAGGCAATGGCAAACCACTGCTGTAACTTGCCTTGTATGCGAATCCCCACTACGTCAGAGAGGCTTGGAGCGAAATCGTCTGCTAACCGGAGAAACTCCGGATGTGACATACCTTTCCTCTCCTATTGAATAAAGGTCAGTTGAACGAATGTTTGGTTTCTTCAGCCACTCTCTGTGGAGCAGTTACTAGGTGACCAATAACAACTCCCTTATTGTCATGCACAATTAAGTCGCCTGTCCCAGCATCATATTGACACCTTTCTGGAGTTATTGCTCATCTATTCAAAGAAGATTGGAGTAGCAATTCTTCATTGTCTGGACGGTAATTTTTAATTGAGTTTTACAATAGTGCAATAGTGGTTTTATTTTTATTGAAATTTTTTCAAAGGTATAAAATTCAGGCAGTTCAAAGAAAGACAAATTGTTTGCTTCCATCGGATTCTGCCCAGGCTAACAAAATAAAAGTCTGTTACATAAGCAAAATAGAACAATTGTGTCTTGAATCCTGCAGCCCTGTGCGGCAACTTGTAGAATGTTGGGCTTCTAGGTTTCTCAAGAACCTGCATTTATTAATGGTTGTCTTAACTAGTCATTAAGCCCTTGTGTCTTCTGTTTAATCTTGACAAGTTTATTGTGACTGACGTGGGTTTTCCGCCTTTTGTGATAATTTACAGCGGATACCCGATTAGCGCGCATCACGAGGTCTTTTGTGTTGAAAATGTTTTGTCGCGCAGTGTCACTCGCTCATGCCAGCAATGTTTTGTTGATATTCATATGCATAAACTCGTGTTTCCATCCCTACATGGGAGTCTGTCGTTCCTCCACGCCTGGCTTCAGACATTGGGCCAGTGCGCACAGTGACAGTTGCTAGAAACCAAATATAAGAACAATAATTGTTGGAAACAGGCTGTGTTTGTGGAGGCAAAAATAAAATTAATGTTTCATGTTGTTGATCTTACATCAGATGATAAAAATCAGCCTAAGTTTTATTTTACCACCAAGATGTTGCAGAACACAGAAAAAGTTCCTGTACCTAGAATTTTATTGTGTTCTCTTGATCATTGGAAGTCAGGAGTCTACCAGTGTGCAATTAAGGGTAATTCCTTTTGTTAGTCGTTAAACTGGCCTAAGAGTTGCAATTTTTTTCAGCTTTGTAGCCTCTAAGATTGTGATCAGAGTCCAAATTTTATAACCAGTCTCCTTCTCCAAAGGTAATTACAAGGGTTTTCATAAAGTCACACATTATATCACATGAAGACAGCCTTTTGGTCATTTGATCTTCTCATTCCTTGCAATGTAAGACCTACTGTTTTCCCATTACAACATCAGGTTATTTCCTAAATGAGTCAATTGTCTTAGTTTTAACTGTATTTCCTGGCAATCCATTCCAAATGTCAACCACCCTCTATGTAAAGAAATACTTCCTGGCATCTGCCCTTTGAGGAATTTATAGGAGCCAGACATTAGAAGACTTGGAAACTCATAATCCACGTTTTCAGGAACCCATGCAATTGTCAGACTGAACGCCAATCATATGTTCCTTTGAACATTTTCAATAACTCTTTTACAGAATACATTATGTTGGTCTTTGCGTCACAATGAATGTCCTGAATAATTACATTGTATGCAGACTATATTTTTGGCCACGTTTAAAATAAAGCTAACAAAATTCGAACCAATTCAAGACAGACAATATGATTTTAATCAAGGCTGATGTGCCCAAAGCCCAATTTTCAAATCTTTTAAGATATAATTAGATCTGCTTCTTACAAGCATACTTTTCCCAGTAGCCTTGTTAATAAACTGTTGAATTAAGAAGCCACATCGCTATAATTACCTCCAAAGTATTCATGAAATGTGACTAATGTGCTAATTTCAAAATCTTTTTCATTCTTGCCGGCTGCCTAATGTTTCAAATCTCATAGAGCTATTTTAAAATTGTCTTATCCCAACTTTTATCTTTTACAGTTTTGAAAAATAAACTTGAATAATTTCTGTAAAAGACAACATCATATTGTGCATCATGCCCTATCTTATTCCAAATGACTGACAGTTACATCATTTGCTATGGCTCTATTACATTGTTATATATCAGGAAATATACATGTTTGATTACATTTTCTGTGAAATGACATACAAATCCAAAATTTTACATCTGTCTTTCTCTGTTTTAGTTCATGACTAAGAGCCCAAATAAACGTCTGGGTTGCGTGACATCTCAAGGTGGGGAGGAGGCAATTAAACAACACCCATTTTTTAAGGAAATTGACTGGGTGCTACTGGAACAGAAGAAAATCAAACCCCCTTTTAAACCAAGGATAGTAAGTACATTGCATTGCAGTTCATTACCACATAGAGCAATAGATAGCACTGATTAAAGGTATTTCAGAATAATTGAAAAAAATGTTATAAATGTGGGTGCACAAGCTTTTTAACCATGCTTTTTAAGGCTATAATGGAGAATATTAATTGTCTGCCTTTTTACTGGTAAATGCTAGCCTCAAAACAAATATTATTGTATCAAGTTTCTTAAAACTTTAAAGTTTATATGTCAAATTTAGTATTTTATATCGACTGTATCCTAGGTCTCGTGAACAAATATTCTTCTATTTGCAGCAATACACAAAGGAACTGGAGGAACCCAATGGGTCATGAACAATTAGATTTCCCACAGTGGGAAATAAACAATTGATGTTTTGATTTAAGACCTTTTATCTGCAGTCTCAACCCAAAACATGAACTGTTCATCTTCCTCTGTAGATGCTGCCCAACCTGCTGAGTTCCTCCAGCTCCATTATGTGTTGCTCTAGATTCCAGTCTCTGCAGGGTCTTGTGTTTCTGCCTTCATCAATTTCTAATGATAGAGCTAGAGATGACAAGCAATAGATAATTTATGAACAGTTTTAAGTTTTGTAATGGTATTTTAGTGCCACACCTAACACTTTTGATCGTGTATCTAGTGTAACTGACCAATATGTGATATGTGGGACTGGATAAAAGTGACTGACTGGTTAATCTTATCTCTCAGTACAGAGAGGTATAACATTTGCCTGGTCTCATCTCCGAAGTGGTAGCAGTTGTACCAATACAGTTTACCGGTTCTCCTGTGTTTTTCCATATTTTGGTCAGTGTCAAGAAATACATCATATCTAGTCACAACGCTCCATTCAACCTTTTGTACCCCGCAGAATTTGATCTCATAATAGTTTAATTCTGAACTACTTTCTATTCCAAATAAGAAATAAAAAGACTCAAGCTCAATCATTGAATTGGCCTTCTGAGCCAAACTTTCAGGAATTTCAGGGAAAGGTCATTCCAGTACAATGACAGTGTGCAACAGGACATTGCTTGTAACTTCCAATTAGCATCAAGCTTTAACTTACTCTACCAATGGAATATCCATTGGGAAATCACAAAAGAATTTGGGGGTTTTTCCTGCTGGCTTATGTAGCAGCAAAAATGTGGAATGTTTTTGAGAATCACTGGTAAGCTACAGTATGTGATTTAAAGTATAAACAAGGAACAAGGAATGCAACTCGTTTTCAACTTTAAAGATAAAATACATATTGAATCAAAGTGGCATTAAAGGCATTTTGAAGGGTCAGTGCAGATCCATTTAGGTGTGAGCCTTTGCTACAAAATTCAGCAGTGGCCAGGACTACAGGAATTACTGATGATGTGTTGCACACTTAATATGCAGTTTAGGTTCTGATCTGGGGTTGGGGGGTGGGGGTTCAGGAAGATTAGGAGGTTGTGCTGCGAGGGTGGTAGAATATCAGTGTTTCCCCATGATAGCAGACACCTTAGAACAATGCAACATAATTCCCCCCACGTAACGTTCCTTACTCATTGAAAGATTGGAATCATCCCATGCCATATCAGGCACACAAGGCTGAGTTGCTCCTGGAAGTAACTAGTCAGATTTTCTTGAATCAGAGATATCACAATTATATTTCCATTTTGGATATAATAAGCAAATCCAAAGAGAAATGTGGTTTGCATTTGAATTTTGGCCACTTCTTTTTACGTTCATTCATAGTAAATTCATTTAGGCAGTATTTATTGTGATCTCTAATTGCCTCTCAACTGATTAACTTGCTGAGACCTCACTGGAGGCAATTTTCAATAGGTCTCAATAGGTACATTTAATGTCAGAGAAATGTATACAATATACATCCTGAAATTCTTTTTCTTCGCAAACATACACGAAAACAGAGGAGTGCCCCAAAGAGTGAATGCCAGTTAAATGTTAGAACCCCAAAGTCCCCCCAACTCCCCCTCCCACGCATAAACAGCAGCAAAAAAACAACCAGCCCCCACCAGCAAAAAAGCATTGGCACCCTCCACTGAGCACTCAAGCATGCAGCAAAGCATCAATAAAGACACAGACAAGACTTGCAGTACTCCAAGGGTGACTTGTTCACCCAGTATTTTGACATACCACAGAGTGTGTGTGTGTGTGTGTGTGTGTGTGTCTGTCTGTCTGTCTGTCTCTCTCTTTGCCTCTCTCTCTCCTCTCTCTCTCTCCCCTCTCTCTCTCTCCTCTCTCTCTCTCTCTCCTCTCTCTCTCTCTCTTCCCCCCCCTCTCTCTCTCCTCTCTCTCTCTCCCCCCCCCTCTCTCTCTCTCTCCCCCTCTCTCTCTCCCTCCCTAATAAGGGAAAAAGAGTTGTCCCCATTTCACAGCGAGAGGGGAGACATAACAAAGCAACTTGCTGATTTATGGTGTTAAAAGTTTGTTGCGTCACTTTTTCCGAGCTCTGTGCTCAAAGAACTCGGGTCTCTGGGCACACAGCCAGCAGCCAGCTCGCTGCTTTCGATCTTCCATCTCCCACGACACATCAGGTGGCGGCACCGTCCTTGAATCCACCCACCTCCAGAACTACAAAAATCCAGCACCCTGAAGGCACTCTAGTCTTCCAGGCCACATCTTTGGCATATCGAATAGCAGCTGGTCGTGAGGCCCCGAGAGTGTGTGCTATTTCTGCAAGGATCCGAAGTCAGTGTGTAACTCCAGGTCAGGGTCTTCAAAAGAACCTTGAAAGGGAAAAAAAGAGATATCAAAGATAGAAATAGAGCTGTTTCTGAAGATGCAAACAAAGGAGTCGCCATTAGGTGCCATCATCTCCTAAATTCCACCTTTTAAGAATTAATCTCATTTTACTATTACAAAAGTTATCCTTTCATTCAAGATTTTATTGCATTGTTGGAACTTACATTTCCCAACTGCCTTGGTGGGCTCAGAAATCTTGTCTCTAGATCAGCAGTTCAACCTTCTGGCTGCTAGTCCAGTCGGCCTCTCCTTCACATGTTCTACCAGTCTGTTGTAGCCAGTACAATCTTCTATGCAGTGGTGTGCTGGGACAATGGCATCACCACAGGTGGTGCCAACAGGCTCAATAAACTGATTAATAAACTGTCCCTGTTATATGAGTCAAATTGGACACACTGGAGTCTGTGGTAGAACAAAGAACCCTACGGAAAATCCTGGCAATTCTGGACAATGTTTCTCAACCTCTGCGTGCCACCTTGGCTGAACAGAGGAGCACTTTTAGAAATAGACTAAGACAAATATGCTGCTCCAAAGAGCGCTATATGAGGTCATTCTTACCCTTGGCCATTAGGCTCTATAATGAGTCAACCTATAGCCAGGGAAGGGATGGCCCCCTCCTGTTTGACTGACAGAGGTAACTTATTTTTTATTCTTATTTCTCTTCTAATATTTGTGTATGGGTGCACTTGTAATGCTACTGTGACACTACAAGTTCCTTTAGAATCAATAAAGTATCTATCTATCTCTCTATCTATCTATATCATAGAAACATAGAAATCTACAGCACATTACAGGCCCTTCGGCCTACGATGTTGTGCCAACCATGTAGCCTACGCTGGAAACTGCCTAGAATTTCCCTACTGCATAGCCCTCTATTTTTCTAAGCTCCATGTACCTCTCTAAGAATCTCTTAAAAGACCCTATTGTATCCACCTCTACCACTTTTGCTGGCAGTGCATTCCACGCACCCACCACTCTCTGTGTGAAAAACTTACCTCTGATATCCCCTTTGTACCTACTTCCAAGTACCTTCAGCTATGTCCCCTCGTGGTAGCCACTTTAGCCCTGGGAAAAGGCCTCTGGCTATCCACACGATCAATATCGTATGTGAGAAAGTAGAAATCGATAAAATTCGTAAAATGTTAGTTCAACGAGCCGAATAGCCTTCTGTTCCTCCTCTACAAAATTTTGGCACAAAGTTCAAATTCCCATTCATCTGGTGGCCCTATTTTTTTGCTCTCTTTAAAAGATTTGCAGTTAATCACAATTCTACCCTCACCCTTTCCATGTTCCCGTATGGTTTCCCACAACTTTGTAAACTGCTTCAGGACAGGCACACCAATTCTGGTCTTTTGCTCATATCCAAAGGTAATCTGCCAAACTCAGGATAGCCCTCCATAAACCTTTTTGTTCCTTTTCTATATTAAAATGCTTTATCAGTTTGATACAAAGGATGTGGTACAATATTCAGTGTACTATAACTGGAAAATTACAGAACGGACTGTTGAATTTCATGAGGTTTTTGTGTAGCAACTTTGATTGTATTCAGTGAGGTAAAATAATCAATAATCAATTTAATGGTGTTAAATTTGTAGGAAATGAAAGGAATGGTGCTTAATTAAATGGTTAACATTTTGGAAATCATAGTCAGATGCAGAAACTAAAATTACAGGAATTGTGGAGCTGCAATAACATGTAACTACACTTACAGTATATCTGTGCTCATGTTACTTGCTACAATAAAACAATTTGGTCATAACACATTTCATCAAAACAAAATTGCGAGGTCCAGAAGGTCTTGGCTCTGTGAAAAATTTAAACACAATGGGAGAACTCCTCAATTGTAGGTGTTAGGTAAAATGAAACTTTGGGAAAGGTTACCATGCGATCTTGTATATCCTATGTAAAATTTGATTGAAGAGTTCTTGTCAAGATTAAGAGAAATTGGGTAAAGTGCTGCATGCTTCAAAACAGGAAAGAATTTAGCTGCTACTTTTTATTACAGTGGAAGTTTTCTAAATTAAAATATGCTTTATAATAATTCTATTAAATCCATTAAAAATACTGGTGAAAATAAGTATAGTTACTACACTGGGGCATAATTATTTCAGAATTTTTGACAATTACCTGCTCTTCCTCTTTATTAGCACTCTGTGAATAAAACTCAATTATTTCCAGAGTGGAATGCATTGCAACCATTTCCGGGCCAGACTATACCCCTCTGGAAGTTTGATTAGGCACTTTGTCGTTGCATGTCGTGCATTCAAAAATTCTGAGTTTACAGCAGAAATTCTCTTCGGAGTAAAGGGGAATTAGAGGCGTACAAGATGATAAGAGGCATAGATCGCGTGGAGAGCCAGAGACTTACCCAGGGTGGAAATGGCTAACACGAGGGGGCGTAATTTTAAAGTGATTGGAGAACAGTATAGAGCAGATAACAGGGTTCATTGTTTTCGTCAGAAATGCTGGGTGCATGGAACATACTATACTGCCAGGAGTGGTAGTAGAGGCAGATATATAGAAATATTCAAGAGACTCATAGATAGATGTATGGACCTTAGAAAAGTGGAAGACTATGTAGGAGGGAAGAGTTAGATTGTCCTTAGAGTAGGTTAAAAGATTGGCACAACATTGTGGGCCAAAGGCCTCCATTGTGTTCCAATGTTTTATGTTCTGTGTAAACTAGTTAATTTTGTTTCTAAGCATAATGATAATTTGGTCGTCATGATTCCACCAGGTGCCTTTAAGGTTGCTTACCTTACATCAATATAATTTAAATGGCCAATCTCACCTCCAAGAGTTCAATCTTCTGTAGTTATCTGCAAAACAGTCTTTTTTTATATACAGAATATCTTTATTATAAATTCAGTGCAATATATACAAAACAGTGACTAACACAATTACTTCACTACAAATAGATAATACACATTAAACTAAAATGTTTCCATCTCTGTCTATGATGGCAATAACCCCCCGTGGAGCCCAACGGTCCTGTAACGCCTCTGTGGTTGCCGTGGACTGCTCATGTTCCTTCTCAATACTTACCCAGGCACGAGCATACCCCCTAAACATTGCCAGGCAGTCTGCCCGGGCAGATCCTCCCACCACCCGTTTCCAAGACCCACGAATGGCTGATTTCGCCAGCCCCAGGAGTAAGTTGACAAGGACATCCTCAACCCTCCATGCCCCCCTCCTTACTGGATGACCATATATAAATAGGGTGGGGCTAAAATGCAACCAGAAGGTGAAAAGCAGCCCACGCAGATACTTTAAAAAGGGGCTGCAGCCTCACACACTCCATGTACAAGTGGTACATGGTCTCCTCCAGCCCGCAGAAGTGACATGCGGGTGGGAGATCCATGTACAATCTAAAGAACTTATTGCAGGACACCACTCTATGCAGCAGCCTCCACCCCAGATCCTCCAGGTGCATGGGAAGAACACCTTCGTAAAGGGACTTCCATTGGGGGCCTCCCTCATCTCCAGGTGGAAAGACCGACTGCCATGGCGTGTTGGGGCAGTGGACAAGGGCAAGGAAGTGGAGGGTGTGGAGCAGCAGCCCATACAGATTCCTCCTACTTGCATCCCTGAATGGGATTGTGGGTGTCGAGGAGAGTCGGCTCAAGTTGTGTGGACTCGGCTCTCGGATAAGATTGCGGGGCCTGGGCTGACAAGCAGCTGAGCCCAAATCCGTTCCACACACCTGAGCCACACCGACATCCATTGAGGTAGGGCAAGGGTCGGCCAGGACTCTGCCCTCTGCCAGAGGAGGGGATTCCCGGCCTGAGGCAACCATGTTCCAGACTCTCAGTAGGTCCTGATAGAAGCTGGGCAGACTCCACAAAGCAGCACGGCTGACGCCCGCCAGTGGTAGTCATATGTCATCGTGAAGACAGCAGCCCCTCCGGAGGAAGAATGTCACCAACACGTGCCACCTGGGAGGGTGCTCAGCATACAGGAATCTCTGCAGGGTCCTAAGATGGAGAGCTGCAAGTCGCATACGTACGCACACCAGTGACTGTCCGCCCTCTCCCACTGGGAGACGCAAGACCACTGCGGAGACCCAGTGTTTCCTGTTACGCCAGAAGAAGTCCACTAACTTCCTCTGCATTCTCGCGACAAAGGGGGCAGGAGGGGCCAAGGTGACCATCCGGTACCACAACATGGAGGCCACCAGCTGGTTAATGACCACCACCCTGCCTCAATAGGGAAGCACCTTGAGAAGGCCTGACCAGCGCCCCAGCCGGACAATGACTTTCGCTTCCAGGTCCTGTTAGTTCAAATGAGGCCAAATTGCTAGTTCGATTCTCAACCCAGCATAGATAGAAAGCGCGCACGGCACTGGCCGGATTCGAACCCAGAACCACTCTCCTTGTAATCCGGTGCAGATGCCACTGCACCACTAGCCAGCTTCCCAAACAACTGCAACAGGACTTGAACTTGCAAATTTCTGATAACTTCACATCAAGAAACAGAAGCCTTATCCATTAGGCCACACATTGCAAAAGCAGCTGTCGTTGACCACCCAGGCATTCTCTGAGCTCCACAGCTATTTCAACAATTAGAAATGATGTACAATGAGAACTTCAAAATGAATCTGTTGACTACATGATGCAGTATGTGCAGGAACTTGTGAATCAGGTACACAGGCAAGATCAGGCACCTTCAGTCCTGTATTCACCACCCTTTTTGATTTTGTCTGCCCCTGTTATTCTGCAACTCATTCCACTGACTGCAACTTGCCTATCATCTGCCAGTCCTTTGTGACAATCTCACTACACACTGCCTCTGCTTGTATACCAGCTTGCCCCATCCTGAGCCCATCTCCTTGCCAAATTAGTTTAAACCCTTCCCAACAGTTCTAGCAAACCTGCTCGTAAGGATATTGGTCCCCTTCAGGTTCAGGTGTAACTTGTCTCTTTTGTGCAGATCATACCTTCAAGTGTGGCTCCCTGTAATGATTTGTACAGTTGGAACATGGTGACAGGAGAGTCATTACCGAGGGAGTAAGATTGGTTTGATGGCCATCATTCTTAAGATGAGAAAGTAGCAGAGTATGATCGATCTAATGACATCCTGGTGAACAAAAAAAGAAGACATGGGGGTCAGTGCCTGCTGTGGTTCTAGGAGGAAGCAGAAGAAGAGATGGATGAAAGTGCAGCAAATTCTGAATTCATATCGAAAATAGTAAACAACTTAGACTCTCCTGTTTGGAGATCTCTAATTGTTACTTCATATTCATGTCTCTCAGCCCATCAAATCCATGCTGATTCATAGTAGACATGCCTTTTCAGTGCCTTCCTCCCTTTTTTTTTCCATTTGCTTGCAACTTATTCTCCCATGAACACTCATAAACTCCCCTGAAACCTTTCTTTCTATTCCCACTTACCTACACTTACAATGGTTAATTATATGCCAGTTCATCATTGCGATGTCGGAGGAAAGCACAACCACAAGCTGAAAGTCATGGTGTCACGGGGAGAATGTACAGCTTTGCACTGACAGCAGTCCAGCTCAGGATTGAGTTCAGAACCCTCGAGTTGTGGAGCAGCATCATTTACTGTTCCTTTCGGTTCTTAGGATAAGGTTGCAGCATGCTACCTTTGCTAGGGTTGTTGAATTATGTTACTAATTGAAATGCTTCAACGAATTGTCGGGGGGGGAGGATAACTTCAATAACGACAAAACTAATGTCAAAGGAAAGAATCATATCAGCGTCTGAAGGAATTCTAAGTGTGCTCTTTGTGGTTTGGGTGGTTCATTCAATCAGTCTGCGCAGCTTTTCCATTTCCTGCTTATCTGACAAGTCAACTGCACAGTAATTATAGGACATTGTATGTCTGGGAGAATCTCATTTGACATCTACATCGAGGTTTCTGAGAAGTTATTGAGAAAGGTGATGAAGAGGGCACTGGTGTGTGGTTTAACCACAGTCACCCAGTGCCATATTACTCCTCTGCATTAACCACAACTATAACTGTCGAATGTCTGCGCCTGAAAGTGGTTCGAAACTTTGAAGTTCATGAACTTTCAGACCTACCCAGACATGTAGGAACACAGCTTGCACAAATACACACACACACACACATTGAATTTTATTAAAAGAAGCTTTTATATGTGGTACTGGGAAAAAAAGAACTTTTGTATCGTACTTGCTCTATGTTACTGCTCAGAATGAGATCCTGACTCAAGCAGTCAAAGCTGTTTCAGGTATTTTGAATGTATCTGTCTCCAGCCTAACCAAGTTTTAGCAGTGCGAGTCTCTAAATTCTTATGCATGAATCGTACACAGATTTTGAATGGATAACAAAGCCTCTCAGACTCAAGTTCATCTTCTTGTCTGCAATATAAAGTTAGGTTTTTCGTTCAGTACTTATTCGTTAATTGATTTGTCACAATCTAGGCATCCACTGGCTGTCCACTGGGCACCCACTGGCTATTGCCAATCCCTGTTTGCACTTAAGAAAAAGATGACGAGCGGCCTTCTTGTACAGCTACAGTCTTTCAGGGGAAGGTAACTCTCATGGTGCTACTGCGTAAGGATTTCCAGCATATAGTGGATCCACTGACAATGAAGGACCAGAAATATATTTCCAAATCAGAGTTGCATGCGACTTGAAGTAAGCATGCAGTTGTCATCTCCCATGCACCTGCTGCCTTATGTTCAGATATTTCTTTGCAGTGGCCTAGGTAAAAGAAATGCACTTTGTAGATGATAATGTTCTGCTATTATACTTGTTGGAGATGGGCATCATCTGGCAATTTCCTGATGCGAATGTTACTCGCCACTAACCAGACTAATAGAGATTGTTGGCAAGATCTTGCTATATGCAGCTCTGGACTGCTTCGTTTCCTGAAGAGTTTCAAACAGAATTGAACATTGTGCAGACATCAGGGACCATCCTTATTTCTGACCTTATAATAGGAGTAAGTTCATTGTAGATTGCTGGTCTTCAGGCTCTTGTACCTCCCTCTTGATGGAAATAATGAGAAGAGGGCATGCACCACATAGTAAAGTTTTGCAAGGATTTTGCAGCTTTCCTCCCAAATCTGTCTCCACCTTGCATCTGCTTCATAACAGCATGCAAACAAAGATCTTAACCAACGGTTTTACAACCGTCACAGGTTAGTTTGTATATATTGGTATGAAGCAAAGCCAGGCCTTCATTTCAAAACTTCTGTCAGTCATTTTCACCAAAATGCCTCAGCTCACATCCACCAAGTTTTTTACGGGCTGATGCCACCCTCCAGGGACACCACCACTTAGACAACAGACAATAGGTGCAGGAGTAGGCCATTCGGCCCTTTGAGCCAGCACCGCCATTCACTGTGATCATGGCTGATCATCCACTATCAGTATCCAGTTCCTGCCTTATCCCCATAACCTTTGATTCCGCTATCTTTAAGAGCTCTATCCATCTCTTTTTTGAAAGAATCCAGAGACTTGGCCTCCACAGCCTTCTGGGGCAGAGCATTCCATATATCCACCACTCTCTGGGTGAAAAAGTTTTTCCTCAACTCCGTTCTAAATGGCCTACTCCTAATTCTTAAACTGTGGCCTCTGGTTCTGGACTCACCCATCAGCAGGAACACGCTTCCTGCCTGCAGCGTGTCCAATCCCTTAATAATCTTATATGTTTCAATAAGATCCCCTCTCAGCCTTCTAAATTCCAAAGTATACAAGCCCACTCGCTCCAATCTTTCGACATATGACAGTCCTGCCATCCCGGGAATTAACTTTGTGAACCTACACTGCACTCCCTCAATAGCAAGAATGTCCTTCCTCAAATTTGGAGACCAAAACTGCACACAATACTCCAGGTGTGGTCACACCAGGGCCCTGTACAGCTGCAGGAGGACCTCTTTGCTCTTGTACTCAATTCCCCTTGTTATGAAGGCCAGCATGCCATTAGCTTTCTTCACTGCATGCTTGCTTTCAGTGACTGATGTACAAGAACACCTAGATCTTGTTGTGCTTCCCCTTTTCCTAACTTGACTCCATTTAGATAATAATCTGCCTTCCCGTTCTTACCACCAAAGTGGATAACCTCACATTTATCCACATTAAACTGCATCTACCTTGTATCTGTCCACTCACCCTGCATCTTGGAGATGTCCTCGATGGTCAGGAGGGTTGTCCCTGTGACTGGGACAGGCTGAGTCCACAATCCAATGCAGTGTCTTGCTATCCTGTGTATTGAAGGCTCCATATCAGGTTGTGATACAACTAGTCAGATTGCTCTCTACTGTATATCTGTATAAATTTGTAAGAGTCTTTGGAGACACACCAAATCTCCTTAAGCTGCAAATGAAGTAGAGTTGCCAGTGCATCTTCTTCATGATTGCATCAATGTGTTGGGCCCAGAACAGATCCTCTGAGATGTTGACATCCAGGAACTTGAAGCTGCTCACCCTTCTCACCACTGACCCCTCAATGAGGACTGCTGTGTGTTCTCCTAACTTTTCCTTCCTGAAGTCCACAATCCGTTGTTTGGTCTTGCTGTTGTTGAGCGCGAGGTTGTTCTTGTGTTATCACTCAATCAGCTAAGCTTTCTCACTCCTGTATACGTCCTCCTCGCCATCAGAAATTCTGCCAACAATAGTGGTGTCATCAGTGAATTTATAGAAGGCATTTGAGCTGTGCCTAGCCACACAGCCATGAGTGTAGAGGGAATAGAGCAGTGGGTGAAGCATGCTCTTTGAGGTGCATCCTTGTTAATTGTCAGCAAGATGTTATACCGATCTGCACTGACATCCTTCCATTAAGTTAGCATTTAATAAATGTTACTAATTGCTCAACAAGGCAGTATGAAGCTTTCTTCTTGAATATT
Source organism: Mobula birostris (assembly GCF_030028105.1). NCBI lineage: Eukaryota > Metazoa > Chordata > Chondrichthyes > Myliobatiformes > Myliobatidae > Mobula > Mobula birostris. Next base: position 35,500,271 of record NC_092377.1, read on the forward strand.
TGAAGTGTTCAGGATGAAGGTCCTGTAAGTTGAGCTATTAATTATGGAGTCTCTGGATTGTTTACACAGTGATACAAATATATTTCCAATCAGCATGGTGTGGTACTTGCAGACAAAGCACATGCAATTGCAGACCCTGTCATTTGAGGCAGATGAGGTGCAGGCCTTTCCAAATGCTGACAAGCCTTGGCAAGTTGCTGCCAAGCACATTATAGGTGGTAACCTTTGCAGTTAAGGTGCACAGATAGTTGAGGAATCGAACCGGTCTATATAAGTGTCACCTCTTTTCAGCAATGGAGACAGAAATTTCAAGTGGACAAGTTTCAGTTATTGTAACTAATATTGCAGAGTTTGGTGCTTATATCTTTGATTCAATATTCTTTATTTCTCAGGTTCAAAATCTACTGTCTTAATAAAACACTTCTCATTATTCTTCTTTTAGAAAACCAAAAGGGATGTGAACAACTTTGACCAAGACTTCACACGTGAGGAACCTGTATTGACGTTGGTGGATGATGCTATTGTTAAGCAAATAAACCAAGATGAATTTAAAGGTTTCTCTTATTTTGGTGAAGAGTCAATAGCCTAAGACATCCTGGTGCTGCCTGACATGCCAATACCATGCAATGGTCTGAGAAATCTAGCAAGTTTTTAGGATTGAGTTACTTAGTACTGTGTAGTACCTGTATTCCCCTGCAGTAATAAGTGTTTATGTTTCTACTTGTTTCAATTTAAATTAATGCACTCCATGATTTTAATTCCTTAATTTCTATTTAGAGATGGTTATGTTGCCCATATTTTCAGCCCTTCACTGAAACGGGGCTTGACAGGAGAAACTTGTGTGTGTAATGCAAACAGTATTAAAAGTACCAATTACTAGTAGTACTGCAGGTTCATTCATATACAGCAGGAACTCCAGTACGAGGAAGTGGAATAGCTGTGTGTCAACAGAGCATGTGAAACAGAACTACATACCAGAGCTTGACTTGGAAATTGAAGCTTAGGAAAATCAACCACTGGCTGGCTTGTCTTGCCAATCAGTTGATTATTCCACCAGTGTGGAAATTGCTCAGGCAAAGATAAAGGGTTACAGAGTGGTTTATTTTATTATTTTTATCTTTTTGTGGAGATCTTACACTGTTTTGAATTGTCACTTTTTGTGCAATTTTTAGTGAATTAGGGTGTGTGAAATCACATTAAACATCTGGGTGCTGCCTAACCTGGATGAATACTCAACCAAGTAGATTGTGAGTCAGTCATGATTGTGCACTCATCTCGCTGGCTTCTCAGTTCTTTGGTGACTGTCCTACAGCATACAGTGTAAGACTTGCTGTAACCTAGATCTTGAACAATCACATTGCACTGAATTGTAGGCTTTATTTAAAACCAATGCTTGTCACCAAAACCAGAGTTATCTGACACATTTGTTATAGTAGTGTGTTAATTTGGCACATTGCACAAATTCTTGTTTATACTACTGCCCCTCAACTGTACTATATTTTTTTAAATGTGTATCTTATTTTTAACTAAGAATTGAGGGTATAAATTACACCCAGGCAATGTAGACAACTGACGATCAAATCACACAAAAACTGACAAGATTAGGATGGAGAACATTGTTTTGACCTATGAATAATACTCTGAAAATTGTGACTCTGGTTAAGGATATGATAATGTACGTGTATGCTAATAAGCAGGTCCATTCTGGTTGTATTTTATTTTAGTACTTCATGTGTGTATGAATGTGAATAAATGTATAGGTGTGTGCGTGTGTGTGTGTGTGTGTGTGTGTGTGTGTGTGTGCGTGCGCGTGCGCACACCGCGTGCCCTTAAAGTCACTTATAATTTTACTGGATTGGTATCCCAGTCACTGGGACCCACATTAACTGATGCATCTGGATCCCCAGATGTAAAGAAGTACTTGTGAGTCGCAAGGTAGCACTAAAAAAAAGGGCTCTTTGCTTTTTGTACAGGCAAAAAAAAGTTGTAAATACTGTTTGCTGCAAGGCCTGTGGAGTTCAATGAACAGTATCAACTGCTGCATGTTCAGGCATATTATATATATATATATATATATATATATATATTATATATATATATTAGTCATTGAAATAAAGTAATTAATGATAATGTCCATGTGCAATACTCTGTGTATTTGTTCAAATTGCTGTCTAACAAGTTGATTTTTTGTTGCCCAATGTCATTACCTTGTATTAAGCTATACTGGAGATCTTGTAGAATGCTTCAAACTGCATTAAGGGTATTATTAAAAAGGAAGACAGATATTATTGCAGATGTTTGCAGTGTTGTTACAGTTGCTCTCTTAAGGCAAGTTTGTCAGAGTAGTTTCAAGTTGAAGGGGCATTTTTAATTATTTATGTGGCAAGAGGCCTTTGTGTATGCAGAACTTAAAGGTTGAAACATTGTTAGCATCCCGTACATTCCTCAAACTTCAATCTACTGTTTTAAGCATGAGGCTCATGGTGATATTGATATAAAGCAGGCCTTGGACTTAAGCACACTTGTATTTAGATTGTACAGTTATAAGAAAATATGACAGGTAATCAAGTTGGTTCAATTAATGGAATTGGGTGCTTGATGGTCAGTGCAGACTCGGTGGGTCAAAGGACGTCCTTCCGTGCTGTATGACTCTATGACTATGATTGTGAAAACTTTGCATGGACAGATAATCATTCCCTCATTATCCACTTTTCCTTGACCATTCATTATTGGTTTACATTCACAAGGTTCCTTATTACCTCCTAGCTCAATTATAAGACATTTATGGCTCTTAACTGTGGAAGCAAGTTGTAAAGCTTCCCCAACTGTAGGTAGGTCTTCTCCTTTCCTACATCTGCCAATTTCAATGCAGAAAGAAAGCGGCTGTATTTCTATCTCTGTGCTTCTTCTATCTCATTCATTTTCTTTTACATAGAAGAAAACAATCGCATGTCTGCTTTATGGAGAGCAATGAAAGGTTTGTCTCCAAAAACATAGCGAAATAAATTACCTCTTTTAACTTAAGTAATGTACAGAATGAGTCTGGCTGAATCAAAATGTTCTAAGTTTAGTTTCTGTTTTTTTTGTGATGCTTTGTTTGTACAAAAGTTGTTTTCTTCATGGATGTATTTTAACTCTCCTGCCATCCGTAGTGTTATTTCATTGTAAACCTTACTGTGTGCCAAATGTACTGTATGCAACAGGATCTAAATGTGTAATGTTTGTTTTAAGACCCAATAAAAAAAAGTACAATGTCAATGCAAGATCTATTATATTTCTTTTAATTCTTAATTACAGACTTGGATATTTATTGAAGTAGCTAAGAACAGGAACAAAATGTTTTGTTTTTGCCCCAGAAGTTAACTAGATGACAAGCTTGGCTTTCAGTTTTGTGCGGAGGTCTCCAGAGCAAGCCGCAAGATGAATTCGGGTCGAATTCCATTTCTGGAGAGAATGGACTACCTGAAGTTGAAGTGTTTTTATGTGGGGAAGAAAGGGTCTGATAAGATCTTGCGAAGAGAGAGAAAGTGCTGTTGCGCCACATTGCCCCTTTTCTTCTTGAAACTGTTTTAACCTTGGGCTTCCCTGATGCAAAACAAATAATTGAGTGAGGAGCTTGAGTTCTCATTAGTGCTCTGAAATTGACAACCTTTCTCCAAAATTCCACCTCTGGAAAACTGTGAAGCTCCCAGTTTGTGGTTATTTCTCAACCTTCCTCAGACCCATCAACTTACAATCTGATGCAGTAAATGCATTTGCAAGTTCATTGCAGCAAGAGGATTCAGAAAGGCATATAGTATATTGCAAGGGGATCAAGTTTAGATTTTGTAAAAAGTTATTATCAAGGCGTTGGTGAAAGAATGCTGACGGTACACTTTGCATAGTTTGGTGCCCTTGTTTTCAAAGGATACAAGAGTGTTGGAGATAATTCAAAAGGGATTCACTGGTCTATTTCCTGGGATGAGAAAGCAGTCATATTAAAAGCAAGCGTTACCCTGGTTTGTCCTCCTAAAGTGCCACACCTCACATTTGTCTGCATTAAATTCCATCTGCTATTTTTCAGCCCATTTTTCCAGCCAATCCAGATTATTTTGCAAGCTTTGAAAGCCTTCTTCATTGTCCACTGTGCCCTCAATCACTCATAGCAAGTTCTGCCTAAGATCTGTGCTTTGGTCCAGTCATTGTCCATAACCCTGAGGCTTCAGATTAACAAAAACAATTTAAAAGGTTAATGCAATAAATTTTGGGGCAGATGGAAGGCTTGGAATTTATGATGTGGCTATATAAAGGTCTGGTAACACCAGTTCTGGGCACTTCTCTGGAGACTAGATTTATCAGCCAGGGAGAAGATGCCATGGAGCTTCATCCAGATGGTGACTAATATGTGTTCCAATTAAGATATGACAATTAAACAAGCTCCTAAGTTATTTGGAGCAAATTTTCTCTGACCAGATTGTGGTAACTTAACATTTTATAGTTCTTAGCTCCAGGATTATAGGCAACATTGCCAATGCCCACATTTATTGTCCATCCATCAGTGCTGTTGAAATGAGGAGGCAGTCAACTACATTGGTCAATTGGAGTCACATTGGATCAAGACTGGTCAAGAACCACAAATTGTTTTCTTTAAAGGATTGGTAAGCCAGACAAGTTTTCATGACAGCCTTATCAGTTAACAATTACCATAACTGAAATGAAAAAAATCTAAGTAGAATATAGAGAGGTAGTTAAGCCCAAAGATCAGAACACAGGAAAATGGGTGATAGTCAGAAAGGGAAAAAAGGTAAAGGAGCCAGTGCAGAGTAGCCCTGTGGCCACCCCCCTCAACAATAGGTATACCACATTGGAGTCAAGATGGGGAGGATAACCTAACAGGGGAAGTCACGGTGGTCAGGTCTCTGGCACTGAGTGCCTTCATTACTCACAAGGGTAACAAGAGTGAAGAAGAGGCACACTGTGGTGATAGGGGATTTGTTAGTTAAGGGAATGCAGGAGGTTCTGTGGATGAGAACATGACTCCCAAATGGTACGTAGCCTCCCTGGTGCCAGCGTCCGGGATATCTCAGATCGAGTGGTCAGCATTCTTAAGTGGGAAGGTGACCTGCCATAAGTCAGGTACCAATGACATGGGTAGGACAAGTAACATGATTTGGCAGAGGGAGTTCAGGGAGTTAGGCGCTAAGTTAAAGGGCAGAACCGCCAGGGTTGTGATCTCAGAATTGTTCCCCGTGCCACATGTTGTTGAGGCCAGAACGAGGAAAATTTTACAGTGTAATACGTGGCTAGGGAGTTGGTGTAGGAGGGAGGCATAAGACTTTTGGATCATTGGGCTCCTTTCCAGGGAAGGTGGGACCTGTACAGAAGGGACGGTTTGCAGTTGAACTGGAGAATGACTAATATGCTAGTGGTAAGGTTTGTTAATGCTGCACAGTGAGGTTTAAACTGGAATTGCAGGGGGATGGGAACCAGAGTGTCAGAACAGTTAGTGGAGGCTGATGTTCGGAAGACATCAGGCAAATTCTGGAAGCAAAATGTTGAGCATGGTGTGACCAGTGTCCAGAGCTGTATATATTTCAATGCAAGAAGTATCATAGGTTACGCGGAAGATAGAGATGAAGATAAGATAGCTGGTTTACAAACAGAGGCAATGTGTAGTGATGAGAGGCTGTTGATAGGGCAAAACTGCAGTCAAAAGGATGAGTTGCAACATAAAAAGATGACAAAATCGAAAAGGGTGAATACAGGACTGGAGGTGTCAGTATATGGAATAAGGCAGATGAACTTACAGCGCAGTTGCAGATTGGCAGGTATGATGTTGGAGGCACCACTGAATCATGGCTGAAAGAAGATTATAGCTGAGAGCTTAATGTCCAAGGATGCATATTGCATCGAAAGGACAGGCAGGAAGGCAGAGGGGATGGTGTTGCTCTGTTGATAAAATATGAAATCAAATCATTAGAAAGAGGTGACATAGGGCAGGAAGGTGTTGAATTATTGTAGATAGAGCTGAGGAACTGAAAGGATAAAAAGACCCTGATGGGAGTTGTATACAGACCCCCAAAAAGTAGTAAGGATATGGCCTACAAATTACATTGGGGAATAGAAAATGCATGTCAAAAGGGCAGTATTACTATAATCGTGGGGGATTTCAAAATGCAGGTAGATTGGGAAAATCAGATTGGTCCTGGATTCCAAGACGGGGAATTTCTAGAATGCAAAGAGAAGGCTTTTTAGAGCAGCTCATGGTACAGCCCACCAGGGGATCAGCTGTACTGAACTGGGTTTTGTGCAATGAACCAGAATTGATTAGAGAGCTTAAGGTTAAAAGAACCCTTATGGGAAAGTGACCATAATATGATTGAATTCACACTGAAATGTGAGAGGGAGAACCTGAAGTCAGATGTATCAGTACTACAGTGGAGTAAAGGGAATTGCAGAGGCATGAGAGAGGACTTGGCTAGAATTGATTGGAAAAGAACACTGGCAGGGATTACAGCAGAGCAGCAATGGCTAGAATTTCTGGAAGCAATTTGAAAGTCATAGGATATATACATCCCAAAGAGGAAGAAGTATCCTAAAGGAAAGATGACACAACCATGGGTAACAAGAGAAGTCAAAACCAACATAAAAGCTAAAAAGAGGGCATACAATAGAGCAAAAAGGAATGGGAAGCTTTCAGATACAAACAGAGGCAACTGAAAAAGTCATTAAGAAGGTAAAGATGAAATATGAAAGTAAGCTAGCCAATAATATTAAAGAGGATAACAAAAGTTTCTTCAGAAACATAAAGTGTAAAAGAGAGGCAAGAGTGCATATCAGATCACAGGAAAATGATGCTGAAAAGGTTGTAAAGGAGAACAAGGAAATGGCGGATGAACTGAATAAGTATTTTGCATCAGTCTTCACTGTAGAAGGCACTAGCAGTATGGTGGAAGTTCCAGATGTCAGGGATCATAAAGTGTGTGAAGTTACCATTACTAGAGAGAAGGTTCTTGGGAAACTGAAAGGTCTGAAGGTAGATAAGTCATCTGAACCAGATGGCGTTCACCACAAGAGTTCTGAAAAAGGTGGTTGAAGAGATGGTGGTGAAATGGTTCTGAAGACTGGAAAATTGCAAATCTCACTCCACTCTTCAAGAAGGGAGAAAGGTAGAAGAACGGAAACTATAGACCAGTTAATCTGTCCTCAGTGGTTGGGAAGATGTTGGAGTTGATTACTAAGGATGAGGTCTCTGGGTATTTGGAGGCACATCATAAAATAGGCGATAGTCAGCATGGTTCCCTCAAGGGAAAATCTTGCCTGACAAATCTGTTGGAATTCTTTGAAGAAACAACAAGCAGGATGGACAAAGGAGAATTGGTTGATGTTGTGTACTCAGATTTTCAGAAGGCCTTTGACAAGGTGACACACATGAGGCTGTTTAACAAGCTATGAGCTCATGGTATAACAGGGAAGATCCTAGCATGGATAAAGCAGTGGCTGATTGGCAAGAAGCAAAGAGTGGGAAAACAGGGAGTCTTTTCTGGCTGGCTGTCTGTTTAGTGGTGTTCCACTGAGGTCTGTGTTGGAACCAATTCTTGTTACGTTATAGGTCAATGATTTGGATGATGGAATTGATGGCTTTGTTACAAAGTTTGCAGATGATATGAAGATAGATGGAGGGGCAGGTAGTTTAAAGGAAGTAGAGAGGCTACAGAATGACTTAGACAGATTAGGAGAATGGGCAAGGAAATGGCAGATGGAATACAGTGTCGGGAATAATAGGATGTACTGAAACTGGAGAGGATTCAAAGGAGGTTCACAAAAATGATTCCAGGATTGAACGGCTTGTCATCTGAAGATCGTTTGATAGCTCTGGGCCAGTATTCGCTAAAGATAAGAAGAATGAGGGGTGACCTCATTGAAATCCATCCAATCCTGAAAGGCCTTGATAGAGTGGATGTTTCCTATTGTGGGAGAGTCTAAGACCAGAGGACACAGCCTCAGAAAAGAGCGATGTCCTTTTATAATGGAGATGAGGAGGAATTTCTTGAATTTAGACCTGGATGCCCTGATGAGATTCAAACTTCTGGCCTCCAGTCACTGGTCCAGGACCCTAAATGCAACCCGAATAACATGACTGCAATGTTAGTATTTTATAAAACTGGACTATTTAGAAGTAAAGTCAGGAAACACTTCTTGACATAAAAGGCAATGGAAGTCTTTACTCTCTTCACAAATAAAAGGCCTGACGCTGGATCAATGAAAATTTAAAGACTGAGATTGACAGATTTTTGTTTTGAGCTTTATTTGTTGTTTGGCAGTCGGTGTCTCTGATGTGGCCAACATTTATTGCACATTGCTTAAGAAGGTGATGTGAATAACTATAACTAAGGCTTCTAATGAACCAAAAATAGCAATTGTTGAGTCTGGATGTTAAATATGTTTGCATAAGATCCCTTTCTTATTCCAAACAGATGTACTGAGCTGTTAATGATAAATGCAAATATCACAGAAAATGTTTTCACCTCTGTGAAAATTTAAGGCTCTCAATCTAATTTGACAATTACTGCTCAAAGAAAATCATGTATACATAAATGTGATTGAGTCTGTTAGTTGGGCATAGTATCATTGACACCATTACCCATACTCTGTAAAAAGATTCACGAGAGAAATGTTAGCATTTGGACACACTAGTGATTTCTCTTATAATTTGTTTGGACTTTCAGATCAGTCTATTGTGGTTAAAGGAATATATGATTTAATCATTTCTGATAATGTACTGAGATAAATTTGTAAAGAATAAAGTTTATTGTTACTCTATCACAGATATTCCAATATTTTCTGAAATCTTCTTGGTGGTCTTAGTTGAAAAGGTGAGTGCGAGAAGAGTTCTCTTTCCCACAACTTGAAAGAAGTTCCCAAAAAGAACCGATATCTGAAATAGGATGGAAAGCTCAGGAAAACAAACAGAAAAGCTGAAAAACCTCTGCAGGTCAGGCAGCATCTATGGAGAGAGAAGGAGAGAATTAATCATTCAGCTCAATAACCTGTGAATGTACATTTTACTATGCTTTAGATACTTGACAATAATTAAAATTTTATTGGATGTGGATCTGTCTAAATTTATATTTGGCTTAATAAAAACATGAATACATTTTATGACTTAATCTGTGACACACTTATTGATATTTATTGTGTAATTAACACACCTTTCTCCTGACCACACCCCTGTATGCTGCTCGACCAGATTGCTGGTTGCTCCAGGTTTCAATATCTGCAGTCTCCTGTGTCTCCTTTAATATCATTCTATTTTTGTTCTACTCTGCGAGACTTCCAACTTACTTCTGAAGAGCATTGTATTTCACAAGCAGTGAAACCAGCTCATTCAATTCTCATGATTGTTATTTGTGTCGTTGACTACATAGGCTGTTTCAAACAGACTTCTTCGCCGATAATTGTCCCATATTTTCCTAACAGGTTTTTTTCTCTTCTAATATGCAATAAAATTAAGATGATATTGCATTTCTGCTTTTACACCTGGTTCATCTTGCTGAATTGTATGTTTCCTTCATTTCATTGTGGAAAGCATCTATAAATACAAGAGTTTCAGAAGGGGGCATAACCCAGAATAAGAAGATGGTGGAGGAGTAGGAGTGCATGCTGGTAGGAGATAGGCGAGGGCATGCCTTCTAACATGTCTGTCTATGATCTCTTCTACTGCCCTGATGAGGTCAAACTCAGGCCGGAGGATCGACGGCACGTATTCTGTCTGGGTAGTCTCCAACCTGATAGCATGAAAAACAATTTCTAACTTCCAGTCATTTCGCCCCCCCTCCTCCTCCTCTCTCTTTTTCATTCCCCATTTTGGAGGAATGGAAAAGAGAAAAAGAGGCAGGGGGCAGAAATTACCAGGTTTCTCTCACCCTTCTCATCTCACCTGTACATCACCTCCTCCTTTCTTTTCTTCCATGGTCCACTGTCCTGACCAATTTGATTTCTTCCTCTTAATCCCTTTACCACTGCCAAGATCCCCTTTCAGCTTCTTCCTTCATCCCCCCCCCCCCACCCACTCACCTACTTTTCCCACTCCCTACTTTCTTATTCTGGGTTCTGTCTCCTTCCTTTCTGTTCCTAATGAATTATTGATGAGTTTTCCCTCTTAGGTGCAGCCTAACTTGCTCAGTTCCCCTGGCATTTTGTGTGTGTTGGGAAGAATATACTATATGTTGTTTTCCTTATGAGGCATATAGACTGTACAAGATAAACAACAGGAATTCTGCAGATGCTGGAAATTCAAGCAACACACATAAAAGTTGCTGGTGAACGCAGCAGGCCAGGCAGCATCTCTAGGAAGAGGTGCAGTCGACGTTTCAGGCCGAGACCCTTCGTCTTCAGGGTCTCGGCCTGAAACGTCGACTGCACCTCTTCCTAGAGATGCTGCCTGGCCTGCTGCGTTCACCAGCAACTTTTATGGGTGTTGACTGTACAAGATAATGTTTTCTTTTGACTTGATCATAAAGCACAAACTGGTAAGTATACATAGAGTTTTTAGTCTGTGTATTTTTGAAACTAGGTTCATTGTGATAATGAAGGAAAAAAATCCATCTAAATTTCACTCTTCACAACTTGATCAACAGCTAATCTTAGACTCTGTCAAACAGTGAAAGCACAGAAGCCTTTTGAGTTTGATTCAGGTTTCTAGTGCTTCAATACATTGACAATATGAAAAATATGAGAAGAAAGATTATCATATATACTACACAAACATATCAAAGACCAAAAGACAGACCACACTTAAAAGTTTTTTTTAAAGCTACGAGTTTTAAACCTGAAGAAAAGTGGGTCATTTAAAATGTACCTGATAGCCGAACTCCTTTCTGAAAATTCGGCAACCTCAGCATTTTCATTTACCTTTATATTTAGAAATGCTGACATTGATCTGTTTTTCAAGCTATCAGAAAATTTTCAGATATGAAAGGGAAAATGGGTTTGTGCACAGCAAACAATATGATGAGAGCAAGTGTCTTGTGTGCAATAATGGCAGATGTTTATTGAAAGCACATACTTAACAATTGACAGGTGATTTTGCAACTTGCCACACAGTATTCACACTCTCCCTCAAAAGTCATGTTCACAGTGGAAATCTTGTAGACAGGGTTAGATATCTAGAATTCTTTCTTTGTAACCTAGTAAGCAAAAGGTCGACCAGAGGGCCCTTTTTCTCCCCTAAGTTGAATGTTAGTTTCCAAACTTTGCCACCTTTTAAGAGTTTAATAGAAAAAAAATCATTAAAAAAATAAAATAAATACAACCTTACCTTCTGAAATTTAATTTACTTTGTGGTTATAAAGGAATTGAAAGGTCATTTAGTCAGCAATTGCCTTGTTCAGAAATAATCCCCAATTTAGTTAATCAATTCCAGGTAAACTGTTCTCACTTGAATGGCATTATACCAGAAGGATTTCTATGTACATTATATAAGGAAGAAAACTAATGCTTGGAGAAAATAACACAAAGTAAGAATAATTTTATGCATGTACCTTTTATGACTACAATATATCTCAGAATTTCACAGGCAATTAAATATATTTGAAATTTGTTTACAGTTCCGTTGTGGTAAAGTGTATTAAATAAAAATAGCAAAAATACAGGAAATTAGTTTTAAAAGTCTAGAACTGCAATACCAATAGAAATGGTAAACAGCAGACCAAATCTGCTCATGGTTTAATTAATAAAGTATCAAACATTTATAAAAATCATCCATCAGTTAATACATTAAAGAAGATGGAGGAGCTCACTGTCATTTAAATGAACATGTACATTCTCATGAGTTACTTTTTGCTGTATACTATTTAGCTCAGTTATATCACAAAGAGGAGAAGTCAAACACAAGTTAAGTAAACAACACCCTGGATACTCAAAGAAAGTGATTGCAGAATTTTATGATACTCAGTATGGATAAACAAATGGAGTAGTTAACTACCAATTGGCATCCAAACCAGTCTTATTATCTTTAATTACAGTCCACTTCACTGAGTAGTCAAGAAAGGTATCCACCTGAAGGCAATGAGATCTTTAATTACACAAGTTAGTTGGCATTGGAGTATACTAATTGTGCTACAGCTGCAATTTTTAATCAGTTTAAAGTCTGAAAGCCCTTGCAAAAAGAGGAAGAATGCATGACATGGTATGTAAATTTTACTTTTTTTTAGTCCAGAAATAGGTGATTTTGGCTTCACCCTACTGCCTACAATACCTTTCTGAAATTCTCACATGGTGACTTGCCTTATTGCCAGTCACTGCCTATACCTGCTACTGTGGTGTTTTATTAGTTTCTAAAACAACAGCTCCCTGGTGGCTTTGGCCAGTAGCTAACTGGTACTGGACAGCCAAGGTTTGGCTTTTCCATCTATCATCTGCCAGCTTCTTATTCATCCCCCTTCCCCAACCCACCAGGCTTCACCTATCACCTGCTAACTTGTCCTCCTTCTCACCCTCTCACCTCACACCACCTTATTCTGGCATCTTCCCCATTCCTTTCCAGTGCTGATGAAGGGTCTTGGCCTGAAACATTGGTTGTTTTTTCATTTCCATAGATGCTGCTTGACCTGCTGAGTTCCTCCAGCAATTCTTGTGTATATTGCTCTGGATTTCCAGCATCTGCAGACTATTTTGTGTTTACCAGCTATCATCTTCTTTCCTTCTCTTAACATCACTTCCCCAATCACTTCTGACTTCTGGTTAAGATAAAGCCCAATAAGTCAGATTGGGTTAATATTGTTCATCACTTAAAAGTAGATTTACAGGAGGCAAATAATTTGAAGGCATAACCCACATGAAGAGGAATTTAAAACCGGGATCAGAAAACTGATAGCAATAATGTAGCTGCAATATTAAAACAATCTATCCTTAGACACATTATAAAGCAAACATATCCTGAGCATGAATCATAGATTTATAGGGGTGTTTACAACCCCAATTATGGCCTTTTAGATCAAGTTTGTGTTAACTCCAAGGCCCTAAATTTATACAATGAGAGGCCTAATTCTTGTTTTGCACAGAAGAACCTGTGCAAATTAAGCACTCCAATTCCCATTTCAAATTGTTTATGCTTTACACATAATTGATATCAGAAAATAAGAGTTTTACATGCCACTTTATTCTGTAATCCTGCTTCTGGACCTGTCTTCTGCTTATTGTACATAGGGAGGATGGATCCTGTAAACCAACTCTTAGTAATCACCTTTAGATCAAAAATACCCTGTAAGTTAGAAAATAATATTTGTGTATTGGTAAAAGTGAATGATTAGCAGGAGGCATAAAGCCACAAACTAAATGGGAGCTGCCAATGAAAATGGTGTACACAATTACTACTGCAACATAAAAGTTAAGCATTGTGAGACAGATCTGATTTGTGCACATTGCTGTGTAAATCTTTTTCTTTGGGATTTTTCACTCTACAGCTTCACATTGTTATACTTTATTTAGTTATCCATTGAGATATAGCATGGAGTTGTCCCTTTGAGCCACACTGCCTAGCAATTGCCCAGATTTAATCCTAGCCTAATCACAGGACAATTTACAATGACCAATTAACCTATCAACAAGAACAACAGGAATTCTGCAGATGCTGGAAATTCAAGCAACACACATAAAAGTTGCTGGTGAACGCAGCAGGCCAGGCAGTGTCTCTAGGAAGAGGTGCAGTCGACGTTTCAGGCTCCTGAATTTGTATATGTTTCTTACTAGTCTTCTCTCTGTCTTTACCTGTCTTCTCCCTGTTTCTCTCTCTTTAGCTACACCTATGTAGTGTTGGATCCTGAGATATAAAGGCCAGATTGGTTATAACTTAAACTGGAGAATGCTCCCAGCCAGTATCATCCATTCAGTAAGTGGATCCTGTTGTCTGAGGTCAGGTTCGGTGACAATCTGTCACAAGTACTTTGCCTGACAATAATATAAAATGCTTCTCAGTTGAGAGGGCATTTACTATTCTGATAGTTTTGTCCCCTTGTATGCACAATACTGAAACATATTGTACATAATATATTAGTTTAATTTCAGCATGTGATCTGCTGTATTCAATAGATATCTGGCAAAGCTTTCTCATTTAGGAAGAGTAATTTTTGTAATCAATGAAGAGGAAGATTTAATGGAATGTAAAACAAAATAGTATTTCCTGAGTATTATGCTGAGATGTGTATAGGTAATGCTGAAAAACATGGACAGGATTTGAGCTACAAGCTTGAAGACCATTGCTGCCAACAAACTAAGCCTACACCAGAGAAAAGGTCATGTCAGCTGAGAAAGGAGGTCATGAAACAAACATTTGTCTTGTACAAATAGGGGATCTCCACAGAGGCAAGACTAAAGATTTAGAAATTGCAAGTAAGCACTAGGACTTCATTTTTCAAACTACTTGATCCCTGAAATCCCAAACAAACTTCAAATTTCTCTTTAGCCAGTTAACAGAAACGGTCTTTTACTGTGTCCCATAAAGAATGCTCTCAGACAATAGAGTCAGCAAGTATGTTTTATATATTTATCCATGATATTGCTTCAGTAGAAAGAAAACTTCATATCTCCTCAGTGTTAAATGTACAGTTATTTATGGAAACGTGATGATTAATGCCAGTTGTTTTATCTGCTTTCATATCAAACCTCCTTCCCACCCTTTGGAACAACAACTAAGCAGATTTAGAAAGAGCCAAGAGAAGTGAAACTAAGAATGAGCACTTCCTCCACTGGGAACTGTGGTCATGGACCTGCATTGTGCATAGCAAAGCTCCACTTAACAATATTATTAGAATGTGGCATGAGTGGTACTATTATTGAAGTAGCAGATTAGGAAAAATGTTCAGCTGGAGATTTAACTGTCACAATATGTCGGTGATTGTCACTTATTTGGATAGTCTATTTGTAGGAATCTGATGTAGGAAGTAAGCAGGTTTGTTTCTACCACATATTTTATAAGTAATTCTCCATGTGTTTCAAAGTTATTGTTATTTCCAGAATCAATTTTTCTAATGATGGCCAGGTGTCAGGTTGTCAGAGCTTAAGAAATTGAGGGGAGGTGGGGTGGTGAACTGTGTCGAGATCTGGCTGTTTTTCTTTAAATTGATTTGAGCATTTGAGAAGGTGGTGATGAGCTTTCTCCTGAACCACGGCTAAAAGTCATCATAAGTGTTACTGAGAAGGGAATTTCAAGACTTAGACCCAGTGAGAGTAGAGCACCAGTAGCATCTTTTCAGTTTAGGACGGTCTGCAACTTGGAGGGAAACCGAAAAGCAGTAGTGTTCCCATGCACTTGCTGCCCTTGTGCTGCTTAAAGGTTTGGGGTTTCAGTCAGCAAGTACCCACAGAGCATTTTGTAGCTGATGTGTACTATAGCCACTATGCACTATTGCTGGAGATGGCAATATTTATTTGCCACATGAGTGAGTCGGTTTTGTCCTGCACCTCATCAAGCTTCCTGAGGGTTAGTGGAGTTGTGCTCATCAAAGCAAGTGGAGAGTATTCCATCATTTGCCTGGCTTGGGCTTTGTGGAGTATTCCATCATTCTTCGGCTCACTGGGAGAAACAGAATGCTCAGACTCTGGCCTACTGTTATTGCTGTGTATTTATTTTGCTGATCCAGTTGAGTCACAGATTAATGGTGATTTCTGCCCCCCCCCCACCCCCAGGATGTTGCTGATAGGGGACTCAACAATAGTGTTGTCAGTGAGTTCCAAGGGTAGATAGTTAGGCTCTCTCTTATCGGAGTTGACCATTGCTTGCCACTTCTGTGCATAAATGTTAGCTACTACCTAAAAGTCTGAGTAAATGTCTGGGTCTAATTGTGTGCAGATATAGACTGCTTCCTTTACTGAGGAATTTCAAATGGAATCTCGTATTGTGCTTTTCAAGCCTCATGGATCCAACTATGGACAGCAATATCCATCAACAAACATAGCTGAAGGTGGTTGGGGTCCTGGGGAACTCCTGCAGTGATGTCCCAGACCAACAACGATGACAAATGTTCTCTTCTGTGTGAGCTTTAAATTCAGCCACTGGAAAGTTTTCCCTCTAACACTCATTAATATCAGTTTTACAAGAACTCCTAATGTCACTCTTGGTCAGATGTTACAGTACCTTGATGTCAAGGACCGACACTCTCACTGTATGTTTTAAGGTCTGGAACAGAATGGTCCAGGTGATACCTAAACTGAGAAGAGTAGTGATTGATAAGAGGGTGACACCTGATGCCATCATTTTACTAACATCTGAGGGTTGACTGATTGAACAGTAACTGGCTGATGGTTTCGCAAGCGTTCAACGCAATCATATCCTCAGTTCTAATCAACAGGCTCCAAAAGCCTGGGTTCTGTACCTCCCTCTGCAAATAGATCCTTGACTTCCTCATCAGGAGACCATACTTAATGCAGATTGGCACACCTCAAGGATGTGTGATAGTCCACTGCTTTACTCTCTCTACAGCCATGACTATGTGGCTAGGCACAGCTCAAACATCATCTATAAATTTGTCGATGACATGACTATCATTGGTAGAATTTCAGAAGGTGACAAGGAGGTGTACAGGAATGAGAAAGATCAGCATCAAAATTAGGTTTCTTATCACCAGCATGTGACGTGAAATTTGTTAACTGAGCAGCAGCGGTTCAATGCAATACATAATCTAACAGAAAATAAATAATAATAAATAAGTAAGTCAATTATGTATGTTGCATAGATTAAAAAATGTGCAAAAACAGAAATACTGTATATTTTTTTTAAAAAGTGAGGTAGTGTCCAAAGATTCAATGTCCATTTAGGAATCGGATGGCAGAGGGGAAAAAGCTGCTCCTGAATTGCTGAGTGTGTGCCTTCAGGCTCTGTTCCTCCTACCTGATGGTAACAGTGAGAAAAAGGCATGCCCTGAGGGTTGGTGGCCCTTAATAACAGATGATACCTTTCTGAGACACCACTCCCTGAAGATGTCCTGGGTACTTTGTAGGCTAGTACCCAAGATGGAGCTGACTAGATCTACAATCTTCTGCAGCTTCTTTTGGTCCTGTGCATTAGCCCCTCCATACCAGACAGTGATGCAGCCTGTCAGAATGCTCTCCACAATACAACTATAGAAGTTTTTGAATGTATTTGTTGACATGCCAAATCTCTTCAAACTCCTAATAAAGTATAGCTGCTGTCTTGCCTTCCTTATAACTACATTGTTGGGACCAGGTTAGATCCTCAAAGATCTTGACACCCAGGATCTTGAAACTACTCACCCTCTCCACTTCTGATCCCTCTGAGGATTAGTATGTGTTCCTTCGTCTTACCCCTCCTGAAGTCCACAATCAGCTCTTTCGTCTTACTGACATTGAGTGCCAGGTTGTTGCTGCAGCACCACTCCACTAGTTGGCATATCTCACTCCTGTACGCCCTCTTATCACCACCTGAGATTCTAGCGACAATGGCTGTATCATCGACAAATTTATAGATGGTACATAAGCAATGCCTGGCCACACAGTCATGTGTATACAGAGAGTAGAGCAGTGGGCTAAGCACACATCCCCGAGGTGCCCCAGCGTTGATCATCAGTGAGGAGGATATGTTGTCATCAATCTGCGCAGATTGTGGTCTTCTGGTTAGAAAGTAGAGGATCCAATTGCATAGAGAGGTACAGAGGCCAAGGTTCTGCAACTTCTCAAACAAGATTGTAGGAATGATGTTATTAAATGCTGAGCTGGAGTCAACACCTGACGTAGGTGTTTGTGTTGTCTAGGTGGCCTAAAGCCGTGTGGAGAGTGATTGAGATTGCATCTGTTGTTGACCTATTGTGGCGATAGGCAAATTTGCAATGGCCCAGGTCCTTGCTGAGCCAAGAGTTCAGTCTAGTCATGACCAACCTCTCAAAGCATTTAATCACTGTCAATGTGAGTAGTACTAACAGGCAATAGTCATTAAGGCAGCTCACGTTATTATTCTTAGATACTGCTATAATTGTTGCCTTTTTGAAGCAAGTGGGAACTTCTGCCTGTAGCAGTGAGAGGTTGAAAATGTCCTTCAATACTCCCTCTAGTTGGTTGGCACAGGTTTTCAGACCCTTACCAGGTACTCCATCGGGACCATTTGCCTTGCAACAGTTCACTCTCTTTAAAGACAACCTAACATCGGCCTCTAAGACGGAGATCACAGGGTCATCAGGTGCAGCAGGGATTTTCATAGCGGTAGTTGTGTTCTCCCTTTCAAAGCTGCATAGAAGGCATTGAGTTCATCTGGTAGTGAAGCATCGCTGCCATTCATGTTATTGGGTTTCGCTTTGTAGGAATTAATGTCTTGCAGACCCTGCCAGAGTTGCCGTGCATCCGATGTCGCCTCCAACCTCGTTCAAAATTGTCTCTTCGCCCTTGAAACAGCACTCCGCAAATCATACCTGGTTTTCTGGTATGGGCCTGGGTTGCCAGACTTGAATGCCACAGATCTAGCCTTCAGCAGACAACATACCTCCTAGTTCATCCATGGCTTTTGGTTTGGGAATGTTCAGTAAGTCTTTGTGGGCACACACTCATCCACACAGGTTTTAATGAAGTTGGTAACGTCTGCAGCATACTTATCGAGGTTCGAAGATGAATCCCTGAATACAGTCCAGTCCAGCAATTCAAAGCAGTCCTGTAGGTGCTCCTATGCTTCCCTTGTCCATACATTTTTGGTCCTCACTGCTGGTGCTGCAGTCTTCAGTCTCTGCCAATACTCAGGGAGTAGAAGTACAGCCAGGTGATCAGACTTCCTGTGGTGAGGGTGTGGAATAGCACAGTAAGCATTCTTGATGGTGGTGTAGCAATGGTTCAGTGTGTTGTTTCCTCTGGTATTGCAAGTCATCTGTTGATGGTAGTTGCTTAGTGATTTTTTTTTTCAGACTGGCCTGGTTAAAATCTCCCAAAATGATGGTGAAGGCATTAGGGTGTGCTGTTTTGTGCATGTTGATCCCATTGTTCAGATCATCTAAAGCCTGGCTGACATTGATCAGCTGGTTGAGTGGTGTCGCAACAACAACCTTGAACTCAACATCAGTAAGACCAAGGAATTGATTGTAGACTTCAGGAAGGGGAAGTGGAGAACATGCATAAGTCCTCATTCGGGGATCAGCAGTGGAAAGGGTGAGCAGTTTTAAGTTCCTGGGTGATAACATTTCTGAAGGTGTATCCTGGGCCCAACATACTGAAATAATTACCAAGACACGACAGCGGCTATAATGCATTTGAATTTTGAGGAGACTAGGTGACATACCACAGACACCTGTAACTGTTTACAGATGTCTGGAGAGCATTCTAACTGATTGCATCACTGTCTGGTACCGAGGGGCCACTGCACAGGATCGGAAAAAGCTGCAGAAAGTTGTGAACTCAGCCAACTCGGTCATGGACACCTTTAAAAGGCAAAGCAGCAAAAAAATGGCATCCATCATTAAGCAACCTCATCACCCAGGACATGCCCTCTTCTCATTGCTACCATCAAGGAGGAGGTACAGGAGCCTGAAGACACACACACAACATTTCAGGAACAGCTTCTTCCCCTCCACCATCAGATTTCTGAATGGATATTAAACCCATGCACACAACTTCACTACGTTTTTTTTCTCTTTATTTGCTCTCTGTTTGCACCACTTATTTAATTTTATATTTTTAATTATTGTAATTTATTTTATATTAGTACGTATTGCAATATACTACTGCTGCAAAACACAAAAGTTAACAACATATGCTCATGATGTTAAACCTGATTCTGATTCTGATTCTGCTTTTTGTGAACAGAACATATCCTGGCAATTTGAGGTCTGGGGGTTTGAGTGATTCAGGCTAGTTGTGGCTGGTTATAAGTTTGTAAACGTTAAGGTTCTTACTCTGAGGAGTGGTTAAGGGAGCCATAAGGAAAATAAAATAAAGAGAACTTAACTTCTGTTGGTATACAGTGGGACGGGATCCTTTCAGAAGGCCAAATTTAAGTTACACAGCTGCAGGGCAAACAGCCTATGAGTACCTCAATGGTCTGTGAAAATCCAAGGACAACGCGTTTGGAACAATGAGTCCTGTTGTATCCTGGTAGTGCTCTAAAAAATGGCACACTAAAAATGGCATCATTATATACCTGTCCAGTGCAGGAAACAGCTGATCTATACATTCTTAATTATCTTGGGTACGGCCAGTTTAGGCTATGGAATGCAAACATTCCATCCAGAAACCAGTACAATTGCATTCCGTTCCGGGAGGCATAAATATGCATTCGCACAGTGGCACAGTTGCAATACTGGATTTTTTAAAATGCAAAATTCTGAATATCAAGCCTCAAATCTGTGCCTAAATTTTTCCCCCTATCATAGGAATGAGAGATTTCCACAACTGCAAGCTGCTGTAATTGGAGCCTTTTTCAAAACCACATGCTGCCAGCGATGATAGAAGTTAATAATAAAAACAGGAGAAATCAAAAATCATCAAGTGGTGCCAGGACAGCTCCAGTGCCGTGTGACGTGTTGGCTGCAGAGCCATGTGTGTTGCTGTTGCTAGGTTCAATGACGGAAAGTGAGACTTGTCTGAGCAGGAGCAATATCAGTAAATGAAAAAGGCTTCACAGAGATATAACTCTGCTTGCTGGTTACTTATTTTCATAGCTGTATGATTAAGTACATCACTCATACTTCTCCTGTTAGCAAAGGGGCCAAGAGCTAAAGGACATCAGTTGAGAGTAAGAGGTTTAGAAGGATCTGATGAAGAACTTTTACACCTGGTGGGTGGGTGCAATCTGGAACGCACCTCCTGAATGGTTGGCTGGTCAGACTCACAGAATTAAAGAAACATCTGCACAAACATTTAAATAAGCTACAGATTGAGTCCTGGTAAATAGGATTAATACAGGTGGGTATTCAGTAGATAGCGTAAATATAACAGGCTGAATGACCTGACGCTTTGTCCCTATTAATCAGTGACACATATGCAACATTAAGGAAAGCCCCTGTCTATGTTTCATGTGAACGTCTGTGAATGACAGCCAAAGCTTCATGGGAAAATGAAGTTAAACATTATACCATAAAGATGCTTTATTCAGCTTTAGATGTTTAGTCACTGAAAGTAGTTATCTGAAATGTCTGATAATGTTTAACACTCTTGCAAAAACCAGGTCGCTCTGCTGCATATAGAAAAAGTTGGTGGAACTGAAGAAATATTCACTATCCTGACTTCCTGTCCCACGAAGTGCATCTCAGAATCTGGTTGGAGGCATCTGGGGTATGTACAGCTAAAAGTTTATTCCAGGTCTGGGATAAATGACATGATGCTACTTCTCAATTTCGTGATTTCATGTATGGATATGGATCAGGGAAAACACAAAAGCTCCCCTAAAAATGCTGACGTTTCTCCCCAATAAACAATCACCAAAAGCAGTGCCTTGGCTTCTAAATTCCCCATCTGCTGCTCCAGCATTGCAACCTTGTACAGTAAATTGTGGTAGCAACCATCCCTGTTTTTGCTATTTTAGGTCTTACAGAAAAGATCAATGAGTCATGGACACAGCGAATCAGCTGTACTTCCGGCAAAATTGATTATAAATAGGACGTTCTGAATTTGTGTGCTTGAACTCCAGAGATGAAGCTTGGATTTAGTCATATTGGTTTGAAATGTGCCAACTTGGCAGGCATTATATCAGATCTGCTCAAGGAAAGTCAAAGAGCACTTGTTGAACTGCAGTACCAAATAATTAAAATCCTATTTAATTTGCAGATGACACGAAGCTGGGCGGCAGTGTTAGCTGTGAGGAGGATGCTAAGAGGATGCAGGGTGACTTGGATAGGTTGGGTGAGTGGGCAAATTCATGGCAGATGCAATTTAATGTGGATAAATGTGAAGTTATCCACTTTGGTGGCAAAAATAGGAAAACAGATTATTATCTGAATGGTGGCCGATTAGGAAAAGGGGAGGTGCAACGAGACCTGGGTGTCATTATACACCAGTCATTGAAAGTGGGCATGCAGGTACAGCAGGTGGTGAAAAAGGCGAATGGTATGCTGGCATTTATAGTGAGAGGATTCGAGTACAGGAGCAGGGAGGTACTACTGCAGTTGTACAAGGCCTTGGTGAGACCACACCCGGAGTATTGCGTGCAGTTTTGGTCCCCTAATCTGAGGAAAGACATCCTTGCCATAGAGGGAGTACAAAGAAGGTTCACTAGATTGATTCCTGGGATGGCAGGACTTTCATATGAAGAAAGACTGGATGAACTGGGCTTGTACTCGTTGGAATTTAGAAGATTGAGGGAGGATCTGATTGAAACGTATAAAATCCTAAAGGGATTGGATAGGCTAGATGCAGGAAGATTGTTCCCGATGTTGGGGAAGTCCAGAACGAGGGGTCACAGTTTGAGGATAAAGGGGAAACCTTTTAGGACCGAGATGAGGAAAAACTTCTTCACACAGAGAGTGGTGAATCTGTGGAATTCTCTGCCACAGGAAACAGTTGAGGCCAGTTCATTGGCTATATCTAACTCCCTCTTAAATATGGCCCTTGTGGCTACGGGGATCAGGGGGTATGGAGGGAAGGCTGGTGCAGGGTTCTGAGTTGGATGATCAGCCATGATCATACTAAATGGCGATGCAGGCTCGAAGGGCCGAATGGCCTACTCCTGCACCTATTTTCTATGTTTCTATGTTTCTATCACAGTTGTTGACATAGTCACGTGAGAAATTCCACAAAGATAATTCTGACATTGTTTAAATGTAGTTAAGCTAAAGAAAACACAGATAATCTTATAGGGAGCAACAAAGCCACTCATTCCAATCACTGTAATGTATCTTGAGCTATTTTAAATAGAAATCTACTTTCAGTGACAAAGTCAGCAGCTGCCCGATTGATTTAAAATGTAAATACAGGTTTGTGCATCACACCTAAATCATATAATTTGTCTTCAGCTCCTTAACCTGATTATGGTAAATGGAGCATACACAAAAGGAATCATTTGCTCTGAGAGTTTGTTTAATGGTAAATGCACTTTCACGTACATTAACTCAATTACGTCTAAGTAATGACTCTTCTATGGGTTTATGCAGGTTCATGGAAAACAGGCCCCTTTCAAATTTGTCTGTGTAGTTCAATTCAAAGTTCAAAGTAAATTTATTATCAAAGTACATATATGGCACCAGATATAACCAACCAGCACGGAAGACAACCAACAGTGCAAGTACTAAATAAATAAACAAGCAATAAATATTGAGGACATCAGATGAAGAGCCCTTGAAAGTTGTGGAAACAGTTCAATGATGGGGCAAGTGATGTTATCCCCTTTGGTCAAGAGCCCAATGGCTGAGGGGTAATAACTGTTTTTGAAGCTGGTGGTGTGCGTCCTGAGGCTCCTGTCACTTCCTGATGGCGGCACTGAAAAGAACATGTCCTGGGTGGCAGGGATCCCTGATGCTGCTTTCCTGCGACAGCATTTCATGTAGATGTGCTCAGTGTTTGGAAGGGCTTTACCCATGATGGGCTGGGCCGTATATAGGGGAAAACCGATGAGAAAGTATTGTTGTATGGAGGGACTCTAATGACAGTTGCGTACATAATTTTTTTTCACTCGTTAATGGCTGATCTAGTTATGTTGAAAATAATTGGTAAAATAAAATCAGGGAAGTGGTGAAGAGAGCAACTAATGTAAGGAAAGTTAGCTTTCTCTTTGTGAGCCTTCACAGAATCTAGTTGTAGTGTACAAGTTAAAATTAAAGTCTTCCCTGTCAAATAATTTCCATACACGTTTTTCAATCCGACAACATGGATTTTAAGCAACAATGTGATGGAGAAACTCAGTGGATCAAGCATCTGTCAGGGGAAAGGAATTGTCAAAGTACTAATGCAGAGTTCGGAACTGCAATGTTGACAGTTCCTTCCCCATCCTATGCCTTCCTCAAAAGCTGCTCGACCCTCTGAATTCCTCCAGCAGATGGTTTGTTGCTGTAGATTCCAGCATCTGCAGTCTCTTGTTTCGCCACATTGGATTTTAATCTTTCCAAATCCACACACAGGCTTCCAACATACAACGTACATTGTCCTCTATGTAGGGAGAACATTCGGATTGGAGGGTTGTGACTGGTGGTGTCCCACAAGGATCGGTTCTGGGACCTTTACTTTTCGTGATTTTTATTAACGACCTGGATATGGCTTTAGAAGGGTGGGTTGGCAAGTTTGTAGACAACACAAAGGTTGGTGGTGTTGTGGATAGTGTAGAGGATTGTCGAAGATTGCAGAGAGAATATTGATAGGTTGCAGAAGTGGGCTGAGAAGTGGCAGATGGAGTTCAACCCGGGGAAGTGTGAGGTGGTGCACTTTGGAAGGACAAACTCCAAGACAAACTCCAAGGCAGAGTACAAAGTAAATGGCAGGATACTTGGTAGTATGGAGGAGCAGAGGGATCTGGGGGTACATGTCCACAGATTCTTGAAAGTTGCCTCACAGGTAGATAGGGTAGTTAAGAAAGCTTAT
This sequence comes from Mobula birostris, assembly GCF_030028105.1. NCBI lineage: Eukaryota > Metazoa > Chordata > Chondrichthyes > Myliobatiformes > Myliobatidae > Mobula > Mobula birostris. The sequence continues at coordinate 35,524,748 of NC_092377.1, forward strand.
GGGGTGTTAGCTTTCATAAGTCGAGGGATAGAGTTCTAAGAGTCGCGATGTAATGATGCAGCTCTATAAAACTCTGGTTAGGCCACACTTGGAGTACTGTGTCCAGTTTTGGTCACCTCACTATAGGAAGGATGTGGAAGCATTGGAAAGGGTACAGAGGAGATTTACCAGGATGCTGCCTGGTTTACAGAGTATGGATTATGATCAGAGATTAAGGGAGCTAGGGCTTTACTCTTTGGAGAGAAGGAGGATGAGAGGAGACATGATAGAGGTGTACAAGATAATAAGAGGAATAGATAGAGTGGATAGCCAGCGCCTCTTCCCCAGGGCACTACTGCTCAATACAAGGGACATGGCTTTAAGGTAAGGGGTGGGAAATTCAAGGGGGATATTAGAGGAAGGTTTTTTACTCGGTGGTTGGTGCGTGGAATGCACTTTCTGAGTCAGTGGTGGAGGCAGATACACAAGTGAAATTTCTGAGACTACTAGACAGGTATCTGGAGGAATTTAAGGTGGGGGTTATATGGGAGGCAGGGTTTGAGGGTTGGCACAACAATGTGGGCCAAAGGGCCTGTACTGTGCTGTACTATTCTATGTTCTATGTCTTAAGTATGTATGTGTACCTGATCCAGCCCTTTAAAATCTTCCATTTGAACTTTCTCTGACCCTTGTGCATTTTGTGCAAGCTATTTGGTCCTAGCTGTGGCAAGTCATTCTGAAACAAGACCAACTGTATGGTGGTAAACCAAAAAAGTGGTGATTGGATCAGCATTAAACAAACTTAGAGAATGGCAAAAAAATGAAAATTATTGTTCAAAAAAGGATCAGAAACTACTGCTTATTCAAAACTATTGCTTCCTGCTTGATAGACCAGTCCAAGGAATCTCAGATGTGTCAAATATATTAAACATGTTTTAAAACTGCCATTCAGCCAACATTAAAATGCTACTGACAAAATTGACTCAGTTTTATACATCTATACTTTGACTCAATAATCTTAATTTATTTTCAAACTATAATCATCAGTGTCAGTAACTGTACAAAATACATCAGAAAATACTCAGCTGGAGCAGTTTTATATCAGTTGAATGACTGATCCATTGTGATTTAAAATTTTCCTGAAATTGTTGGTGCAATTTAATTTTTAACCTGGATTTTCTCCACTGCTTCCTGTGCCCTGCTGAATAGTTTCAGCAATTTGGGGGATTAATGCAATAAGTGCTTGCCTGTGGCATTGCATTTTGTTTTACATGATGGACAATCGAGCAAAATGTAAATTCATCAGCTTCTGTATTTTAAACACATCTAATTAGTGAGTACCTCGCACAAAATGCTGGAGGAACTCAGCAGGCCAGGCAGCATCTATGGAAAGGAGTACAATTGACATTTCATACTGACACCCTTCAGCAGGACCTGATGAAAGGTCTCAGCCTGAAACATCAACTGTACTCTCTTTTTTTCTATAGATGCTGCCTGGTCTGCTGAGTTCCTCCAGCAATTTTTTTGTGTGTTGTTTGGGTTTCCAGCACCTACAGATTTTCTCCTGTTTGTAATTGGTGAGTATTATCCTTTTGCAAAAGAAGCAAGTAATTCTACAGTATGTTAAATGAGAGATACTTGATAAGATGATCCTGATATGCATTGTTTCTTTCTCAAAGAAATCTGAGCACATGTGAGTTACTTGTATAATTCAATCTATAGTACTTCTCACTTTGAGCTTGAAAACCCTTCTGGTGCTTTCCATTTGGCATCAATCCGTGGTTTTGCAATTTGCATTGTAGCTCAGTATGCTACAAATACATTCAGCGGCCACTTTATGTACAGGAGAGCACCTTGTGAGCAGATTTGGGTCCTTTATTTTAGATGTGCTGCAACTGGAGAGGGTTTAAAGGAAGTTCACGGAAATGATTCCAGTTTTGAATACTTGTCATATGAGGAGTGTTTGATGACTGGGCCTGCATTCACCAGAATTCAGAAGAATGACGGGTGACCTCATTGAAACCTATAGAATGGTGAAAAACCTTGATAGATTGGAGTGGAGAGGATGTTTCCTATTGTGAGAGAGTCTAGAACCAGAGGACACAACTTCAGAATAGAGGGATGGCCTTTTAGAATGGCGATGAGGAGGAATTTCTTTAACCAGATAGTGGTGAATCTCTAGAATTCTTTGCCACAGGCAGCTGTGGAGGCCAAGTCTTTCTGTATGTTTAACGTAGAGGTTGATAGATTCTTGATTAGTCTGGTTATGAAGGGATATGGGGAGAATGCAGAATATCGCAGCTCAGAGGAAAATTGGATCAGCCATGGCGCAGCAGACTTGATGGGCCAAATGGCCTATTTCTGCTCCTATATCTTATGGTCTTGTGTTGTGCTGAATGATGGAATGTGCCTGCAGCCTGTCCTTTGTAGCTTTGCAGGACCATTCACCTGCCATTTTTTTTTAACTTGCATCAAAAGCTATGACTGCCATTTAGATGACATAATACCTCACCAGATTCAGATCTGGCCAGTATCTGCTGCTTTGAAAGCTGATGGCTCAGCAACAAGGTACATGAAAGTTAGATTTGGCACCAGAGATCGGAGATGCATGGTGGGGAATTGGGGGCCTGAGGGAAGAGTGTGGGAGTGTGGAGATGAGCTGAGGTGAGGAGTGGTGACCGTGGGTGGCTCTGCTCCCAGAATAACATTTTTGTGCTGGGATTTAGGGGTTTCTGGATTGCAATTTGCACAGATGAAGAAGTCACTGGTCTGACGTTCAGCAAAATTTTATCAATATTAGCAATATACGTCTGAGGAAGTCACTCGAGGAAAAAAATTGAACAAGTCATTTGCAAAGGTTGAGGATTTGAGAAGGAAGTCAACAGCAATAGTTTTTGTTGTAAATTAACTGGACTCCTGTTCAATATATGAATGGAAATTGCTTGGGAACACATTTATTTAGACTGGTCAGAATCAACCAATTTTATCTTGCTTGCAGTGTATTCCAGTCATTTAGTGGTGCTTTTACTAACAACACTCTAATTTAACAACCCCATTGGGCTACAAATAAATGGTACTTATTAAATCCAATATGGAAATCCAGTTTCTCTTGGGTCATATACATGGTTCCTCTTGGAATTATAGAATAATATTTTATCTGAGATAAAAATGCCAGTGTTCACTGAGAAAGAGAATTAGACATCTGAGTACTGGGGTCAGTACAACTGATTCATGCCCTTCCCAGTGTACTTGCTCTTAATTTCATGACCCAAACTAAGTAAGAAGGAATGCAAACTGAGCTGAGTGACTGTGCTTAATTGTCTGATATGGCTTCCTGTCCAATCCAATGGTGTGCAAGCTTGCATTTATCCCATTTCCTTGACAGATGTTTTTCTCCCCCACTCCTGCTCCCCCTCCCCCTTCACTCTCACTCCGCACCATCTTGAACTGGTCAAAGTTTGCTCCCTCTGCTGGCTGCCACCCAGTTGCTCCTTGCTGAAAATTGACACAGTGTTTGTTGCTGGAATGTCAATCACTAGAATGAAGTGGCACAGATGAATTCTTTCAAGTACCGAATCCTTAATGAAACTTCTGCATACTCTGGTTGCCAAGAATGTTTTTTTTCCCTGTAACTGTGAACACTCATAATCATTACTGAATAAGACAGACAATAAATTCTGACTTCTGTACATAGACTTTTAATCACAGAAATCCAGAAATTGCCACACCACGGGGAACACTGTTACAGCCTTTGCAGGAACATTCATCATGGAATAAGTGTCTTGGCTTAACTTTCATGAACTTTTCTCATTGTAAGATTTCTGGTGATATTATTAACCCTTGTTGAAAGAAGTGTAAATAATTTTAAATGACACACTAATTCAGAGATATTCCTTCTGGAAAACTAAAATTTAAAGTACGGCATGTCTGGCCATCAATATAATTCCAGTGATTTTTAAAAGAATAAATGATTTTCATTGTGGATCATTTCTATCATAATTTTTGTGCATATCCCAGTTTTTGTTTCACTTCTGTAAAATAGTTGAAAGTTATTAAAATCTAAGCTTACACTTCCTGTCTGCAATAATTCCTTAATCTAGTTGGATGCTTAGCCTGCTTGGTAAATTCACTGATTTGAGCACTCCAGTTCCCTGTAAGATTGCATCAAGTGTAAATCTGGTTGAAGATGAAGCAATCCTTGTCACAGTGCTTGCTAAATTTTTATTCAAAGATTCTTTTAATGTCATTGATTTATTGTTGATTATAAAATCCAGATTGTAATATTCACACTGCCTTGTTTAAGTTAATCAGTTACCGATTAATTTCTAATTAAGCTGGAATTTCTCAGTTTTGTATCATGCAGTCTCATCAGAATGTGTTCACAAATCACTATTTTGGAGGAATTGGAATTGGTTTATTATTGTCACATCTATCAATGTACAGCAGAAAAACTTGCCTACTGTCCATACAGGTCAAATCATTAAACTGTACATTTATACATCCCAGGGTTAAGAAAGAGATAGCAGAAGAAATTGTGAAGGGATTAGTAGTAATCTTTCAAGTATCACTCGGCTCTGGAGGATGGAAAAATTGCAATTGTCACTCTACTCTTTCAGAAGGATGGATGCAAAAGACAGGAAATTATAGACCAATTAGCTTCACTTCAGTAGCCGGAAAAATGATAGATTTCATTACTAAGTATGAAGTTTTAGGTACTTGGAGGCCAAAGTTAGCATGGGTTCTTTGAGTGAAAATGTTGTCTGACAAAACTTTTAGAGTACCTTGAGGAAATAACAGGCAGGATAGACAAAGGAGATTCTCAGAAGGCCTTTGACAAAGGTACCATGCATGAGGCTCCTAAAGAAAATCAGAGCCCATGCCATGACAGGAAAGGTACTAGCATGGTAAAAAGATTGGCTGACTTGCAAGAGGCAGAGCGACAATGAAGGGGTCCCTCTCTTGATGGCTGCAGTGCCTCGTGCTGTTCCACAGGGGTTGGTGTTGGGTTCACAGCTTTTCACATTACATATTAATAATCTGGATGACAGAATTGTGGCCATGTCAGCAAATGATACAAAGATGGATGCAGTGAGTTTGTAGAATGATTTGGACAGATTAAGAGTTAGGGCAAAGAAGAGGCAGATGGAAGAATATGGTCATGTACTTTGGCAGAAGAAATAAAGGTGTAGACTATTTTCTAAATGGGAAGTGAATTTAGAAATCAGAAAGGCAAGGGAACTTGGCAGTACCAGAGCAGGATTCCCTGAAGATTCATTTGCAGGTTGAGTTGATTGTAAGGAAGACGTACAGTTTTAGCATTTATTTCAAGATGAGTGGAATATAAAAGCAAAGATGTAATGCTGAGGCTTTAGTCAGACCATATTTGGAGGATTGTGAGAGTTAACGTATTAGGAGTATGTTATTGCTCTGGGCCTGTTTAGAATTTAGAAAAAAGTTAGAAAATTGAGTTTAGGAGAACAAGGGGGACCTCATTGAAAACTATTGAATATTAAAAGGACTAGATAGAATGGATTTGGAGAAGGTGTTTCCAAAAGTCGCTGAGTCTAGGGCAAAGGGCACAGCTTCAGAGTAGAAGCACATCCCTGCATAAGATAGATGAGGAAGAATTTCTTCAGCCAGAGGGTGGTGAATCTCCGGAAATCATTCCCACAGATGGCTGCGGAGTCATTGGGTAAATTTAAGGGGGAGGGAAGATGATAATTTCTTGATTAGTCGGGGTGGCAAAGGTTATGGGAGAAAGCAGGAGAATGGGGTTAAGAGTGAAAATAAATCAGCTATGTTGGAACAGTGGAGCAAATTTGATGGGCTGAAAAATCTTATTCACACCTATGACTTTGGGGTGGCATGGTTGTGGAATAATTAGCACAATGCTTTACAGTACCATCATCGTGGCTATCCCTCGAGGTCGAGGATGATGGTCTTCATTCTGAAGTGGCCCACAGAGTGAAGATGCCTGTGCGTGTATTTGTTTAACATGTATTTGATGCTGCACTCCAAGAAGCACACGATACTTCAGAAATCAACCAACTGATTCCAATGGCATGGAAACCACGACGATTGGAGCTGATGGATTTGTTGCAGCCTTCATCTGCCTTCACAGCCGTTGAGTTCAAAGTAACTTCGTCCTCCTGTTCCACTGTTGAGGTCTTGGTTGGATTGTTCTTTGTCGGGGACCTCACCCTCGACCTTACCGCCATGGCTGACCCTACCAGGAGCAGACGGCATTGCTCTCGGGATCACAGGACCACACAACCTTCTCCACCACGACAAGGTGACAATCCACGGAGAAGTTTACAGTACCAGCCGCTGTTTGTAAGGAGTTTGCGTGTTTTTCCCGTGACCATGTGAGTTTCCTCCGGATGCTCTGGTTTTCTTCCACAGTCCAAAGTCCTATCAGTTGATAGGTTAATTGGTCGCTGTAAATTGTCCTGTGATTAGATTAGAGTTAAATTGGGAGTTGCAGGGTGCGCAGTTCAAAAGGCCGGAAGGGCTCATCTCAATAAATAAATAAATGAATGGTGTGAAATTGTTCCATTTATTTTCATCAGGATTCACCACAGCTTTTATATTAATCCCTTAATATAATAACCAACTAGAGTAAAATAAACGTTCACAATACCGATCACTATAAATCTATTTAGTACCATTCAATGAACAATTTGTGTAATTGGAAAAGCCTTTGAATAGTGACTGCAAACCATTTTGAATTGCCTGCCAATTTATATAATGACAACTAAAGAGCATTAAAAAAGGAAGAGCAGTATTTAAACATTTTATAGCAAAGGCTTTAGCTTTAATTACCTCATTATAATACCAACTGTAGAAAATTTGTCTTGCAGTATACAAGTTTGAGCAATAGTAAAAATGAATTCAATACTTATACCACAACTAAAGAAATGGTAAGTTGTTTACTGACTAAAATGTATTTGTCCAGTAAGTTGCAAAATGTGACTTTAGGGCTAGAATTCTGCCTGATTTGATAGATTTGCATTATCACTTTAGTTTAAGATGCTATACGAATGCCTTAATCAGAGTTCAAATTTGTAATCGCTGTCTACTATTCATTCTAGTGTAGATTATATTTTCCTCAACTGATGTTATATTCACTCAGTGGATTGATAATTGTGTAGTGTGAAAATGAAAAGTGCTGATTTGCAGATGTGAAAGATGGCGTAACAGGCATGGAAGCCTGGCTAAACTATAGTTGGTTGATAGCATATTGTTCAGAACTCTGCTGTTTGCTCAAGTCGAATGAATAGTAGTCCATTGGCTGGCTGTTGCTAGGTTGCTTGCATTTCAGAGGATGTTAATTCATATAACAATAACTCAGTTGTCAGTACAGCAAGGAGCTTGGCTGTGGTAATGTGGTCAGCAGTATCTCAAATGACAGCAGTGTTCATATATACCATTGTCAGCAGCCAAGTATCTGGTAGTATTTCACTTTGCTGAATGTGGGTTAACATTAGCTCGGCCTCGAGTACCAGAGGTTTAGTCAGTTATGTCACAGTAGTCATCTAGGTAGCTGCATTTTATTATTAATTACCCAACCAGTTTTGGCTCAAAGTTATTTGTTGACAATAACACATTGATGAGTAAGCAGTCAGCTAAATTTGTTGACAGTAATATATTTGGCATTTGATTACCATTGGTGAGGTCAGATATAGATTGGGAGTGATATATATATAAACAGAAATTGCATTCCATTCAAGCTATCACTTGTGGAGAGCTTTCTCAGTAGTAGACAAATGATATTTCGCAAAGGTAGCAATTTACCTGCTAAATTATAGGTACTAATTTACCTACTTAATTATGCCTGTACTGTGCTCACATTATTGCACAATTGACTAGCCTGTTTAATGTTCAACTTGTTGCAATTTATCGGAGCAGTTCTCAGTTATAGTGACATTCTGGACAAACTATACGAAAGCCTAGAATAGTGCTGAGCAGTTCACTGGTTAGAATGGAAACAGACCTGGCTAGAGACACCGTTGATGGTAATATATTTTGTTTGAGTCTATCTTAAAGATATGCAGGTGGCATGATTTACTAACATAATTTTATCATGCAAAACTAAAACGGTAAATTGTGCATGCATGAGGCGGGATTTAAAATAAAAGTTCTGAAAGAAGTGAGAAAGAATGGAACTTCACCAAGTGACATGTTTCACAATAATAGTCAAGTTAGGGAATGTGACTGTGACTGGCTTGCATTTCCAACTCTGTCAATGTATTTGGGTTTGATAAAATGATGATGGAAAAAATAATTATCAGAATATCTAATTTCTGAATAATTATCAGCATATCCAGTGATTGAAAAGAGTGGAAGTAAGCCTATGGGGTAACAGATGACATTGTTCATAATAGAAATTGTTCTACATAATTCATAAACAACATCAGAAGGGTAACTTTGAAGTGAATTAGCTAAGATAGACTGGCAAATGACACTTAAAGGATTGACGGTGGATATGCAATGGCAAGCATTTAAAGGTTGCATGGATGAACTACAGCAACTGTTCATCCCAGTATGGCAAAAGAATAAATCAGGGAAGGTAGTGCACCCGTGGCTGACGAGGGAAATTAGGGATAGTATCAATTCCAAAGAAGAAGCATACAAATTAGCCAGAAAAAGTGGCTCACCTGAGGACTGGGAGAAATTCAGAGTCCAGCAGAGGAGGACAAAGGGCTTAATTAGGAAAGGGAAAAAAGATTATGAGAGAAAACTGGCAGGGAACATAAAAACTGACTGTAAAAGCTTTTATAGATATGTAAAAAGAAAAAGATTGGTTAAGACAAATGTAGGTCCCCTACAGACAGAAACAGGTGAATTGATTATGGGGAGCAAGGACATGGCAGACCAACTGAATAACTACTTTGGTTCTGTCTTCACTAAGGAGGACATAAATAATCTTCTGGAAATAGTAGGGGACAGAGAGTCCAGTGAGATGGAGGAACTGAGGGAAATACATGTTAGTAGGGAGGTGGTGTTAGGTAAACTGAAGGGATTAAAGGCGGATAAATCTGCACGGCCAGATGGTTTGCATCCCAGAGTGCTTAAGGAAGTAGCCCAAGAAATAGTGGATGCATTAGTGATAATTTTTCAAAACTCTTTAGATTCTAGACTAGTTCCTGAGGATTGGAGGGTGGCTAATGTAACCCCACTTTTTAAAAAAGGAGGGAGAGAGAAACCGGGGAATTATAGACCTGTTAGCCTGACATCGGTGGTGGGGAAAACGCTAGAGTCAGTTACCAAAGATGTGATAACAGCACATTTGGAAAGCGGTGAAATCATCGGACAAAGTCAGCATGGATTTGTGAAAGGAAAATCATGTCTGACGAATCTCATAGAATTTTTTGAGGATGTAACTAGTAGAGTGGATAGCGGAGAACCAGTGGAGGTGGTATATTTGGATTTTCAAAAGGCTTTTGACAAGGTCCCACACAGGAGATTAGCATGCAAACATAAAGCACACGGTATTGGGGGTAAGGTATTGACGTGGATAGAGAGTTGGTTGGCAGACAGGAAGCAAAGAGTGGGAATAAATGGGACCTTTTCAGAATGGCAGGCGATGACTAGTGGGGTACCGCAAGGCTCAGTGCTGGGACCCCAGTTGTTTGCAATATATATTAATGACTTAGATGAGGGAATTCAATGCAGCATCTCCAAGTTTGCGGATGACATGAAGCTGGGCGGCAGTGTTAGCTGTGAGGAGGATGCAGGGTGACTTGGATAGGTTGGGTGAGTGGACAAATTCATGGCAGATGCAACTTCATGTGGATAAATGTGAGGTTATCCACTTTGGTGGCAAAAACAGGAAAACAGATTATTATCTGAATGGTGGCCGATTAGGAAAAGGGGAGGTGCAGCGAGACCTGGGTGTCATTATACACCAGTCATTGAAACTGGGCATGCAGGTACAGCAGGTGGTGAAAAAGGCGAATGGTATGCTGGCATTCATAGCAGGAGGATTCGAGTACAGGAGCAGGGAGGTACTACTGCAGTTGTACAAGGCCTTGGTGAGACCACACCTGGAGTATTGTGTGCAGTTTTGGTCCCCTAATCTGAGGAAAGACATCCTTGGCATAGAGGGAGTACAAAGAAGGTTCACCAGATTGATTCCTGGGATGGCAGGACTTTCATATGATGAAAGACTGGATCGACTAGGCTTATACTCGTTGGAATTTAGAAGATTGAGGGGGGATCTTATTGAAACATATAAAATCCTAAAGGGATTGGACAGGCTAGATGCAGGAAGATTGTTCCCAATGTTGGGGAAGTCCAGAACGAGGGGGTCACAGTTTGAGGATAAAGGGGAAGCCTTTCAGGACCGAGATGAGGAAAAACTTCTTCACACACAGAGTGGTGAATCTGTGGAATTCTCTGCCACAGGAAATAGTTAATTGGCTATATTTAAGAGGGAATGAGATATGGCCCTTGTGGCTAAAGGGATCGGGGGTATGGAGGGAAGGCTGGTACAGGGTTCTGAGTTGGATGATCAGCCATGATCATACTGAATGGCGGTGCAGGCTCGAAGGGCCGAATGGCCTACTCCTGCACCTATTTTCTATGTTTCTATCACTGAGTTTGCTTTAAGAAACGGTGTCTGACGTAATGACGTTAATTCAAAGCGATTACTTTTGGTTTGTTCATAGTAGAAGTAAAGGGCTGCAGCTTTTGTTAAGCACATAAAACGGCACTCACATGTTTTCCTCACAAAATCCTACATTGGTGACCTCAAGACTCTTGGATAATTCCAAAGTTACTCAACAACATGTCAACCAGCGCAGTCACTTTGAAGTTGCCAGAGTTTTGGGAGCAGCATGCTACCACATGGCTTGCACAGGCGGAAGCCTAGTTCATGCTGCACGAACTTACCATGGACAAAACTAAACTTTGCTACGTCATAGTATCACTAAGTAGTTCCACTGCAGCCAGAGTGGTGAGTCGACTGGAAGACCCACCTGCAAATGATAAATATGTCACTCTGAAAACTAACCGATTACAGACTTTTGGACTATCGGAGTCCGAGCATGTGGAACAGTAGCTCTCCATGCCAAGTCTGGATGATGCTAGGCCTTCAGAACTAATGGACCATATGCTACCTCTCCTGGGTAATCAGCAATGTTTTTTTATTTTTAATGAATTCTTTATGCAACAAATGCCTGATCTAGTTTTCTCAGCCCTTGCTAACACACCCGTGAAGGACTGGGAGGGAAGCTGCTAAGATGTCTGATAGTCTACACTCAGCCAGGCAGAGATGTATTGTTTCTGCTCCTTTCCCTGTCTCAGTAAGCCGTCAGCAGAGCCTCCAGCAGGCTCATGCCCGTGGCATTGAATCAGACAACGCCAATTTGTTTTTACCACAAACACTTCAGTACAAACACCAAGAAGCGCCGACTACCATGAAGCTTCAACTGTGTTAGGGCATCGGGACGTCAGAGATTTGTGAACACTGTCAGGTCCATTTGCCAGGTCATCTATTGTACATTACCGATCCCTTCAGGTTGATGCTTCCTGTATGACACAGGCACTTCAATGAGTGTGCTGCCAGTATTGTCCATTGATTATAAGGCAGAGTGTGATAAACCCTCACCAGAGGCAGCTGATAGCAGCAGGATCCAGACTTGTGGAACATGATGTATGATGCTTTACTTCAGTGGACGACGCGACACATGGGACTTTGCCTTGACAAAAGTTGCTAGACCACTGCCCGGCACAGATTTCGAGTGCGCCAAAGGATTGTTACTAGATCTTAAAAACTGTTGGCTTGTGGACGCAAAGGGCATTTTACTGTAGCCCCAGTAAGATCCACACGACGACTCTGCCCAATCCATGTACCACCGCACGTGAATTCACTTGTCTGCTAGGCCAATTCCCAAACCTCACCAAGCTCACATTTTCCAGAACAGTCACAAAGGAAGCCATCAAGCACTACATTTCCACCTCTGGCTCTCTGGTCCACGCCTGTGCATGTAGACTGGTCTTGGAAAGCTGCCCAGCACGATTGCTGAGTTTACTAAAATGGAAATGCTTGGCATTGTTTGCAGGTTAATAATCCTTGGGCTTCACCCCTCAGCATGGTCTGTAAACTTGATGGCGTTGCAGTCCATGTGGGCACAGCCCCCAGTCATTACGCAGTCCCACATATTCAAGACTTTTTGACACATACAGCTGAAAAGATAATTTGTTTCTAAAGTGGACTTCATCAGGGGCTACCATCAGGTGCCTGTGTGTACTAGAGGCATTCCCAGAACTGCTGTTATCATCACGTTTGGCTTATTTGAGTTTCTGTGCATGCCATTTGAACTCAACAATGCGGCACAGGCTTTCCAGTGACTAATGGACTCTTTGTTAAAAGAATTAGATTTTCTTTTTGTTCTCCTGAACAACATATTTATCGCCAGTGCATCCAAAACTGAACATATTGCATCTCCGCACACTTTTCAAGCACTTAAGCCAACACGGGCTGATTATTAATCTCACTAAATGCCAGTTCGGGTTGTGACTTTTTCGGTCACCATATCTCCTTCAAAGGAGTGACAACCTGCCATCAAAAGTCACCACTATTATAGGTTTCCCACCGCCCTGCACTACCAATATACTGCAATAGTTTTTAGGTGTGGTGAATTTCTATTACCATTTCATTCTGCAGTATGCTGAACTTGTGCTCCTCTTGTGTAGTGACGGTGACCCAACTGCGTGCTTGGGTGATCAGCAGACGTGATCTCAGCCCTCCTTCCCCACCCCTGCAGTTCCACACATCTCCTTACTGTGGTGGACGGTACCAGCAGGTGGCCAGAGGCTGTCCTTCCAGCATTGAGGCTGCAGACGTGGCTTGGCTGCTCATCAGCAACTCATCTGATTTTCTTTTTCCCTAACACAATCCCCAATTCACGTCAGACCTCTGGGCTGCAATGGCCCAGAACCTTGGCGTTAAATTGCATCACACCACTGTGTATCACCTACAGTCCAATGGGCTATGCAAGCACTGCTCCTTAAAGGCTACTCTGAGGGCCTCCCTGACAGACGCGTGTTGGCATGGTTGTCTACTACAGGTCCTGCTGAGGCTCAGAAAGGCTCCAAAAGAGGACTTGCAGTTCTCCACAGCTGAGGTGTTCAGGGGCAGCTGCTACAGGTGCCAGGTGGTTTTGCTCTTGATACCACAATTGCCTGGTTGGTGTCTCAGTAAAGATCTACCCACCTCAGTAAACCCAATTCTTTTACACCTATTCCCACCTCCCATCATGGCGTACAGTACTCTTGGGTTCCAGTTCCCCTACATTCTCCCTCATTCATTTTTTGTCTGCCCTGATGCACATCAACATTCCCTTAAGCCCCCTTATGATGGCCAGTTCCATGTTTTGGAATGGGGCGGAAAAACTTTTATTGAAGACAGGAAGAGTAAACCTTCGTCATTTCTGTAGGCCCACCAAGGCCTGGATAGTTTCACTACCATACACCCCCCCCCCCCAGTGAACAGAAATGTAATTGGTGACAAAATACACATATTGTTCAAAACAGAACTGTTCTACATAATTCACACTGTCATTAAGTTGTGTTCACTTTAAGAGACAGTGTCTGACATCATGACGTCAGTGTAATCTGACTGCTTTTGGTTCGTTCATAATGGAAGTAAAGGACTGCTGAATTTGCTAAGTACATAAAACAACTCTCACACATTTTATTCACCAAATCCTACAAACCTTTGAAAGGTACAGATGATTTTGTTATAATATATGACATTATTTATTGACTGCACCTTTGCCTTCAATACTTTCATTCCAAGCAAATTTATCACCAAACTCCAAGACCTGGGAATCAACACCTCCCTCTGTAACTGGATCCTCAGCTTCCTGACCAACAGAGCACAATCTCTAAAGATAGGCAGCAATGCCTCCAACATGATCGTTCCTCAGCCCACTTCTCGATCCTATGTACACTCATAATTCCATGGCCAGATTCTGCTTCAAGTCCATCTACAAGTTTTTAGATGTTACCACCATAGTACAAAGAGATGGGGAGCTCAGTAACATGGTGTCATGACAATAACCTTTCCCTTAATGTGAGCTAAGCAAAAGGTCTAGTCATTAATTCCTTGAAGGCCACTCTCCTGTATTCATCAATGGTCTTGAAGTTCAGACTATTGAGAGCTTCGAGTTCCTAGGAGATAACATCAGCAATGACCTGCCCTGTTCTAACCACATTAATGCCACAGCTAAGAAAGCTCACCAATACCTCTACTTCCCCAGGAGGTGAAAGAAATTTGGCATGTCCCTGTCGACCCTTATCAATTTTTATAGTTGAAACACAAAGTATCCTATCTGAGGATGCTGCCTGGCCTGTTCAGCTCCTCCAGCATCTTGTAGGTGTTGCTTTGAATTTCCAGTATCTGCAGATTTTCCCGTGTTTGTGAAGCACCTTATCTGCATGCATTATAGCTTAATATGGATATTACTTTGTCTGTGACTGTAAGAAACTACAGAGTTGTGAACACAGCTCAGCCCATCACAGAAACCAGCATACCTCTATGGACTTTGGTTATATTTCTTGCTGCCTCGGTATGAATAAAAAAGCATGTATAATCAAAGATCCCACCCAGCCTGGACATTCCCTCTTCTCCCTCTTTCATCAGGCAGAAAATTCAGAAGCCTGAAAGTACATACCACCTGGCTCAAGGACAGCTTCTATCCCACTGTTGTAAGACTATTGTATGGGTCCCCAGCACGATAAGATGGAATCCTCACTTCGCAATTCCCTTTGTTATGATCTTCCACCTTATTGTCTTCCTGCACTGCACTTTCTCTGTAGCTATTAGACTTCATTCTATTATTGTTCTACCTTCTACTACCTTCTGAAAATCCAAGTAAAACAACATACTTTGGCTAATTGCTCTATCCCAGGGGTCCCCAACCTTTGTCGCACCGCGGACCAGTTTAATATTGACAATATTCTTGCGGACCGGCCGACCAGGAGAGGGAGGTGTTCAAGTAGGGTTAAACTCACCTCAACATGTCTTTTACAGTTTGGGTTGCCAACTTTCTCACTCCCAAATAAGGGACAAAAATAGCAGTCAAATTCTGACAAAGGGTCCCGGCCCAAAATGTCGACTGTTCCTCTTCCTATAGGCCTAGCCTGCTGTGTTCACCAGCACTTTTTGTGTGTGTTGATGGGACACTTGTGTTTACCCCGAGAAAGACTACCATGACCTTGCGCAGGCACCTGTGTGCGTATGCGTGACGTGCGCATATGTGACGTGGGCATGTGGGTACGTGCCGATTTTTTTTTCCACATATCAGTTTTGGCTTAATCTTCCCGACTACACTATATATACATTATTTCTACTTTATATAGGCTGTGTATTTATCATATCATTCCTTCTTTTACTATAAGAGTTATTTTAGGTTTTATGTGTTATTTGGTATGATTTGGTAGGTTATTTTTTGGGTCTGGGAACACTCAAAAAATTTTCCCATATAAATTAATGGTAATTGCTTCTTCACTTTACGCTATTTTAAGCACGAAAGGTTTCATAGGAACGCTCTATCTTAGCGGGGGAAATATGGGACAAGAGCGGTCCCGTGTGGCACAAACCAATTTAGCCCAATATACGGGATGTCCCGGAAAATACGGGACAGTTAGCAACCCTATGTTTAAGTTCAACAGTGCGTGACAGGGAAATGAGGAAAGGTGCAGCTGACTCGTATCGTTTCCTCGCGGCCCGGTAGCTCATGCTTTGCGGCCCAATACCAGTCCGCAACCCGGTGGTTGGGGACCACTGCTCTATCCTACCTACTATTTCCTCAAAGAATTCCAACAGATTTGTCAGGCAAGATTTCCCCTTTAAGAAACTCCATTCTTATAATAGTCTTATCCTTTTACTTTGCTTCCTATGAAAAAGTAACATCTGCAAATAATTTCTTTATAATTATAAAACCCGTGTAACCTTTGCTCTGTTTGAGCTACGTTATCTGAAGCTTCTTTTTCATGATCAGTAGGCTTTGATATTAATCTTTTTTTTAAAACTGATCTGATTCTCTTCCATTTTGTGAAATAAAATCAGGCAGATTGAATAATGATCTGTTAATCTTGCTACAAGTACATTTTCCATGATCAGTTTTAATACACTTGATATCAAATGCTATACTGAATACAGCAAAATCTTCATTATTTGTATACTGACATCAGGAAATGACTGTTAAAGCACCAGGTTGCCGCAAGCAACAGACACACGAAATGCTGGAGAAACTCAGCAGGCCAAGTGGCAACTACAGAATCAGTTGATGAATTGGGCCGAGACCCCTTATCAGCCCGAAATGTTGACTGTTTACCCTTTGCCAGAGATGCTGCCTGCCCAGCTGAGTACCTCCAGCATTTTGTGTGTGTTGCTTGGATTTCCAGTACCTACAGATTTTCTTGTGTTTGAGATTGCTGCAGGATCTCAGCTCTACTTGAAACCACTTTGGTTAACAAAATGTTTTTCTTCCATTGCAAACTATTGCTGGATCTTCTATTGCTGATTTTTTTCCCTTAAATGTACTCCTACATCTCTTACACGCCTGAAGAGATACATTTGATCCCAGCTTTCTAGACTTGTCGTACAGCTCCATTTTCAAGCCTCAATATCCCTCACCAACCAGGTTCTCAAATCCCAGAGCCTTGCCTTTTACTCTAACTGGCACGTGCTGCCCCTGAACTGCCTCTCACCATCCCAATTGCCGGACATCCCTATACCTACTAACAGTCTCTCCCAATCAAGTTCTTGTCTAATGCTTTGAAAACTTGCTTTGCTCCAAAATAAGACTTTAACTTGTGGACCAGTCCCGAAGTTTCTGTAACAGTTTAAACACTTATAGAATTATGGTCTGGTCCCAAAGTGCCCCTGCTCTAAAACTTTAATCATTTTTCCTGTCTCATTTCTCAATGTGAAATTAGATGTGATCTCCTCTCTAGAAAGGCCATAATCAGATTGTTTGAGAATACTTTTCCTGGACATTTTTTAACAAATTCTACTCTATCTAAGTCTTGGATGGAAATTGAGATCTCCTATTACCACAGTGCTACTATTCATACATCTACCTGCATCGCCCTATGTATTTGCTCCCCTAATTCCTGAGCCCCCATGTTTTATTCATAGTACATGTTCTCTACGCTTTGTTATCATGATGCACTTGTATCTTCTGAGGAGATGGAAATGTACATGTCAAAGAGCTTTCTTCTTTATTTGGAGAATTTCAAAATAGTCTCAGGAGCCAAGTTCCCAAGCATCAACTTCTCAGATGATTTATCCTGGACCCAGTAAGGCACACCAACAGCTGTGCATCATTCAGACCTTGATTGGATTTGATATGCCACGAAACACTGGAGCAAATTTCTATAGATGTACAGTGGAGAGCATTCTGCATTGGAGTTTCCAGGTCTGCAAAAGGATGCAGAGGTCTGTAGACTCAGCCAGTTCCATCACAGGCACAACCCTCTCTAACACTGACGATGTCATCTAAAGGAGGTACCTCAAGAAGGTAACATCCATCACTATCTTGGACATGCTGTTTTCTTGTTACTACCATCAGAAAGGAGGAAGAAGAGCTTGAGGTCCCACTCTACATTTTAGAATCAGCTTCTTTCTCTCTGCCGTCAGATTTCTAACCTGTCCATTCTGCAATATTTCCACTATTTATATAATTTTGTGATTCTATTGTAATTTTATATCTTGCACTGTGCTGTTGCCATAAAACTACAAATTTCATACATGTGACAGTGATAATACACCAGATTCGGAGGATGCTTCTTAACACTCTGCAGGATGAAAAGTCAGGCACTTGGGACTAAATTGAGAAGAAACTTCTTTCCTCAAAGGGTTGTAAACCTCTGGAATTTTCTACCTCAAAAGGCCTGGAGCCTGAGCATTTTTAAAGCTAAGGTAAATAGATTTTTGGAAAGTCCAATGGGGATTAGATGACAAAGTGAACTTGGGGCACAGGAGCAACACTGATCTTAGTAAAGGCAAAGCAGCCAAGGGGTTGCCTGGCCTGTACCTGCTTCTTTTTCTTGTATTTTCATGAAGTAGTCTATTTCTTTTTAGATAGAGCAAAAATTGGATTAGTGTTTATACAACACTAGAGTGAGAAAGAGAAGAAAAGATTTATAATGATATTGTCCTTTTCACACACTCAATTTCACATTATTTCAAGTTTTGTCATGGTTAATCTTTTTTTGCACAGAGCATGGTACAGAGGAAAAAATTGTCCTACATACTGCTCATACAGATCAATTCATCACCATGGTGTTGTACATCAAGGTAGTACAGGGGAAAAGCAATGACAGAGTATAGCATTACATTTACAGAGGAAGAGTGATGCAGACAGGCCATGAGGTGTAAAGCCACCACAAGGCAGATTGTGGGGTCAAGAGTCTAACTTTACCATACAAGCAGTCCATTCAACAGCTTCACAACAGCAAGATAGAAGTGGCCCTTGAGCCTGGTAGTACGTGCTTTCGGGTTTTTGTATCTTCTGCCCAAGGGAAAAGAAAGAATGTCCAGGGTGGGTGGTATTTTTGATCATGTTGGCTGTTTTACCAAGGCAATAAAAAGAATAGAGTCAATGGAGGAGATGCTGGTCTGTCTGATGTTCTGAGCTGTGCCCACAATTCTTCACAGTTTCTTGGGGCTCAAGCAGAGCAGTTGCCATAGCATAGGAAGCTTTCTGTGGTGCATCTACAATATAAAAATTGATGAGGGTCAATGAAGACATCTTTAATCTCCTGAGAAAGCAGAGGCTCTGGCCATGCCATTTCCACGGTTGGACCATGACAGCTGATCGGTGACATTCACTCCTGGTAGCTTGAAACACTCAATCTTCTCAACCTCAGAATAACTGATGTAAACAGGAAAAAGTGCACTGAACTCAGCAACACCAACCCCCCCCCAAACTTCCAGAAGTCAATGGCCAGCTTTTTCTTGTTTTGCTGACGTGGGGGAAAGGGACATGGTATGATGTCATTTTCATGACATCATGTCCCGAGGCTCTCTATCTCCTTTCTATACACTGTTGAAAAAGCCAGAAGAGGGTTGCGAAGAGCTGTTTATCAGACTGGATGACTGAGGCTAGTAGTGTGGCATAAGGCTTGTGCAGAGTCACTGTTGTTTGTCATATATATTAGTGATTTGGATGACAATGGTGTTAGTAGCATAGTTAATAAGTTTGCAGTTATCATCAAAATGGGTGGTGTACTGGACTGTGAAGACTGTTATCTTAGTTTACAAGGGGTTCTGGATTAGTTTGGGAAATAGGCCACAGATCCCTAACAGAATGAAAGTGCATTTTAACTCAGAAAATGTGGGGTGTTGCACATCGCGAAGTCAAGCCACACACAACTTACATAGTAAATGGTGGGGCCTAGGAAAGAGGGGCAGAGTAGAGGACGAGGATGACAGATACATAGTTCAATGAATGGAGTCACAGGTAGACAGGATGGTGAAGAACGTGTTTGGCACGCTTGCCGGTATCAGTCAGGGCATTGAGTAGAAGAGATGAGATGCCATACTACAACTAACTGTAAAAGTTATTCATGAGACCACACTTGGAGTATTGTGTGTTCTTCTGCTCATGATGCTATAGGAATGAAGTCTTTAAGCTATAAAGGGTGCAGAAAAGCTTCACAAGGAAGTTACCAGAATTAGAGCATGAATTACAAGAAGAGGATGGAAAGGCTTGGATATTTTTCCCTGGTGTGTAGGAGGCTGAGGGGTAACTTTATAGAGGTTAGTAAAATGATGAGGGGCTTGGATATGAATGGTCAGACTTCTTTCCCTTTGTAGAGGAGTCTAAAATAAAAGGGTTTAAAATGAGAGAAAATATTGAGGAGTGATCTAGAGGTTATAATTTTCTCACTGAGGGTGGTGGGTACATGGAACAGAAAGAGATTAACTTCATTTGTCACATGTATATCAAAGCATATAGTGAAATGTATCATTTGTGTCACAGATGTGCTGGGGCAGCCTGCAAGTGTCGTCATATTTATGACACCAACATAGCATGCCCTCAACTCACTAACCCTAATCCATACGTCTTTGGAGTGTGGGAGGAAACTGGAGCACCTGGAGGAAATCGATGCAGTCACAGGGAGAACATACAAACTCCTTACAGACAGTGGTGGGAGTTGAACTCCGAACACTGATTGTGGGCCTCATGAAGCGTTGCACTAACCACTATGCTACATGAGGAACTGGAAGAGGTACATAGTTTGAAAAGGTTTAGAGGGATATTGACCAAACAAGAGGAAATGGGATAGTCATCTTGGTCTGAATGGATGGGTTGGGTAGAAGGCTCTATTTCTGTGCTATATAACTCTGACTGTCTAACAATAAACTCTCAGTGATCATTTGTTCTAGTGAAAGTGAATAAAGTAATGTCCACCTGCAGATGAATCCCCAGTTTTTTCTCAGGATGGGTGCCATGGGATAGCAAACAAGCATTTGGTGTAACAGAGAGAGACAGTTGCCAAGAGATTTACTACCTTTCATCAGTAATCAACAATTACAAACTACTAGTTGCTTGTTCTACTTTGCTTCTCAAACTTGGTTCCATCGATGGTAAAATGAAATTTAGAGTATTGGACAGAATTGAATTTCTCGCCCCTCTTATCTTACAACATAAGAACACAATGCTAAATTCTTAAGGCTCAAGTCTGTGGAGGTGGACTTGATCTAACAACCTTGTAACTCAGGCAAGAGTGCTACAGCAATAATCAATGCAGACATATTCCAGGATAGCTCAAATTATCAGATTTATTGAAAGGAAACATTTTACATTTCCTTATTTGTTAAGTTTTATTATGAGTAAATATGAGTAATGGAATATTAGTCATAGTCATACTTTATTGATCCCGGGGGAAATTGATTTTCGTTACAGTTGCACCATAAATAATAAATAGTAATAGAACCATAAATAGTTAAATAGTAATATGTAAATTATGCCAGTAGATTATGAAATAAGTCCAGGACCAGCCTATCAGCTCAGGGTGTCTGACCCTCCAAGGGAGGAGTTGTAAAGTTTGATGGCCACAGGCAGGAATGACTTCCTATGACGCTCTATACTGCATCTCGGTGGAATGAGTCTCTGGCTGAGTGTACTCCTGTGCCCACCCAGTACATTATGTAGTGGATGGGAGACATTGACCAAGATGGCATGCAACTTAGACAGCATCCTCTTTTCAGACACCACCGTCAGAGAGTCCAGTTCTATCCCCACAACATCACTGGCCTTACGAATGAGTTTGTTGATTCTGTTGGTGTCTGCTACCCTCAGCCTGCTGCCCCAGCACACAACAGCAAACATGATAGCACTGGCCACCACAGACCCATAGAACATCCTCAGCATCGTCCGGCAGATGTTAAAGGACCTTAGTCTCCTCAGGAAATAGAGACGGCTCTGACCCTTCTTGTAGACAGCCTCAGTGTTCTTTGACCAGTCCAGTTTATTGACAATACATATCCCCAAGTATTTGTAATCCTCCACCATGTCCACACTGACCCCCTGGATGAAAACAGGGGTCACCGGTACCTTAGCTCTCCTCAGGTCTACCACCAGCTCCTTAGTCTTTTTCACATTAAGCTGCAGATAATTCTGCTCACACCATGTGACAAAGTTTCCTACCGTAACCCTAATCAATTGTGATTCTAAGTAAATTGAAGTGTTTTTACTATAGAAACACTTAGAATTATGAAATTTGATCCAACAAAAGACATTACATCTACAGGAAGTAAATTCTTTCCAAAGAATTATGATGGCCTCTTAGGGCAACCCAATTGAGCTTCTGTGAAGGATACATGTCAGTAAGGCCACCTCGGTGGAGAGGATAATTCATGTTATTTTTGGCAATTGAAAATGTTCCTAATTTTAGTAAGTTGACTGAGGGAATTGATAAAATTTCTGAGGTGACCTGAGCCTTTAGTGTAGTAGAACATGGATATGAAATCTATTTCCATGTAGGTTTGGCAATAATTCATTTTTTGTGGCTTTGTATTTATCAGTTTTTATGGTGCTGTATAAAAACAAAGTGCTTTATACCTTGCCAAGGCACAGTGACAACTCGCTGATACCTCCTCTTATTTACCTCTCGATCATGACCCCACTAAGGAGCACCAGGCTATTGTCTCCCACACCATCACCAACCCTATCAGCTCTGGGGATCTCTCATCCACTGCCACCAGCCTTATAGTTCCCACACCCCGCACTTCCCGTTTCTACCTCCTACCCATGATCCACAAACCTAGCTGTCCAGGTAGACCCCTTGTTTCAGCTTGTTCCTGCCCCACCGAACTCATTTCTGCATATCTCAACACTGTTTTATCCCCCCTTGTTCAATCCCTTCCCACCTATGTTTGTGACACTTCTCACGCTCTGAATTTTTTCAATGATTTTAAGTTCCCTGGCCCTCACTGCTTCATTTTCACCATGGATGTCCAGTCCCTATATACTTCCATCCCCCACCAGGAAGGTCTCAAAGCTCTCCGCTTCTCTTTGGATTCCAGACCTAATCAGTTCCCCTCTACCATCACTCTCCTCCGTCCAGCGGAATTAGTCCTTACCCTTAATAATTTCTCCTTTGGCTCCCCCCTCTTCCTCCAAACTAAAGGTGTAGCCATGGGCACCTGTATGGGTCCCAGCTATGCCTGCCTTTTTGTTTGCTTTGTGGAACAATCCATGTTCCAAGCCTATACTGGTATCCGTCCCCCACTTTTCCTTCACTACATTGACGACTGCATTGGCGCTGCTTCCTGCACGCATGCTGAGCTCGTTGACTTCATTAAGTTTGCTTCCAACTTTCACCCTCCCTCAAATTTACCTGGTCCATTTCCGACACCTCCCTCCCCTTTCTTGATCTTTCTGTCTCTATCTCTGGAGACAACTTATCAACTGATGTCTACTATAAACCTACAGACTCTCACAGCTACCTGGACTATTCCTCTTCCCACCCTGTCCCTTGCAAAAATGCCATCCCCTTCTCGCAATTCCTCCGTCTCTGCAGCATCTGCTCTCAGGATGAGGCTTTTCATTCCAGGACAAAGGAGATGTCCTCCTTTTTTAAAGAAAGGGGCTTCCCTTCCTCCACCATCAACTCTGCTCTCAAACGCATCTCTCCCATTTCACGTACATCTGCTCTCACTCCATCCTCCCGCCACCCCACTAGGAATAGGGTTCTCCTTGTCCTCACCTACCACTCCACCAGCCTCCGGGTCCAACATATTATTCTCCGTAACTTCCGCCACCTCCAACGGGATCCCACCACCAAGCACATCTTTCCCTCCCCCCCCCCCTTTCTGCTTTCCGCAGGGATCGCTCCCTCCACGACTCCCTTGTCCATTCGTTCCCACCCCCCCCATCCCTTCCCACCAATCTCCCTCCTGGCACTTATCCGTGTAAGCGGAACAAGTGCTACACATGCCCTTACACTTCCTCCCTCACCACCATTCACGGCCCCAGACAGTCCTTCCAGGTGAGGCGACACTTCAACTGTGAGTCAGCTGGTGTGATATACTGCGTCCGGTGCTCCCAGTGTAGCCTTCTGTATATTGGCAAGACCCAACGCAGACTGGGAGACCGTTTTGCTGAACACCTACGCTCTGTCCGCCAGAGAAAGCAGGATCTCCCAGTGGCCACATATTTTAATTCTACGTCCTATTCCCATTCTGATATGTCTATCCACGGCCTCCTCTGCCGTAAAGATGAAGCCACATTCAGGTTGGAGGAACAACACCTTGTATTCCTTCTGGGTAGCCTCCAACCTGATGGCATGAACATTGATTTCTCTAACTTCCGTTAATGCCCCTCCTTCCCTTCTTACCCCATCCCTTATTTATGTATTTATTATTTTTTTATTTTTTCCCCTTTCTTTCTCTCTCTCTCTTTTTTTCTCCCTCTGTCCCTCTCACAATAACTCCTTGCCTGCTCTCCATCTTCCTCTGGTGCTCCTCTCCCCCCCCTCCCTTTCTTTCTCCCTAGGCCTCCTGTCCCGTGATCCTCTCCCTTCTCCAGCCTTGTATCCCTTTTGCCAATCAACTTTCCAGCTCTTAGCTTCATCCCCCCCCACCCCAGTCTTCTCCTATCATTTTGGATCTCCCCCTCCCACTTTCAAGTCTATAATATTGATGTGACTCTGACACCGCTGTAGATTGAACAGCCATGATTATTCACCAGACTTCCATTTTTTACTTTTCCCATGTCCTGACGTCATACGCACTCTGACGCTACGAATACTCACACAATACATTACATCCCCCTTCTCAAGATTTTTTTTTCTTTTACCAAAACAATGCCTCTAGGTCTGTCCTTCTTACAGTGCAACAACTATGACATAAACTAAAAAAAATCTTACCTTGTACTGTATTCTGCATTGTATCTTACAATACTAACAGCAGTGTATTTTCTTTTCCTAACATAGACTAATAAACCTTTTATTTCACACCTTGGAACTTATGACATGTGTGACTTTGCCTCAAATTGTGTGAGACTGTATGTATGTCTAGTCTCTGTATCTAGCTGGAAGTCTGACGTCTCCCAGACCGTGTGTGATACAACTGTGACTGTGCTCGTCCTTCATCCGTGTCAGTCTCTCGAGTGGCCTCTGTGTCTTTGTGGTCTGCATCACTCTTGGTGTCATTTGTTTCCATGTCTGTATATGTGGAAATGTTCTGTGCATCTGTACGTGGAAACTCCCTCTCGCCTGTCTTCAGCAGATGCTTCCTGTTCCTCCTGTGGACTCTTCCATCCGGTGTGCGAACTATGAAGAATCTTGGTTGCTGATGTCTGTTCACAACTACAGCTGGTTGCCAAGTGTCTCCTCTCTGTATTCTGACATTTTCACCTGTATGCAGATCTGGCAACTGTCTTGTATGTCTGTCATAGTAGTTCTTTTGCTTTATTTGCTTGTACTTTTGCTTGTCATGTACTTGAGCATTACCTTCAGGAGTCAGTAGAGTTGTGGATGTTGGCAGTTTGGACTTCACTGGCCTATAACTTCCCAGCTTTTAGAGTATTTCTTAAACAAGAGAACATTAGCTATCCTCCAATCCTCTGCCTTTTGCTAAGGACATTTTAAATTTCTCTACTGGGGGCCCCTGTAATTTTTGTACTAGCCTCCCTTCAAGATCCAAGGGAAGTGGCAATAAATATTGAGAACAGAAGTTGTAGAGTCCTTGAAAGTGGGTCCATAGGTTGTAGAATCAGTTCAGTGTGGGGGTGAAGGGTAATAACTGTTCCTGAAACTGGCAAGTTGGGAAACTAAGCTACTGTATCTAGTTCCTGATGGCAGCGAGAAGATACCATCTGCAGGATGGTGGGGGTACTTGAAGATGGATGATGCTTCCCTGTAAACGGTCCTTGTAGATGTAATCAGTGGTGGGAAGGATTTTTACCTGTCATGGAATGGACTGTATCCATTAATATTTTTCTGGATTTTCCATTCAAGGGCATTAGTAATTCCAGAGCAGACTGTTTATATAACCAGTCAATATAATCTCCATTTTTGCATCTATAGAAGTTTGTTGAAGTTTTAGATGACATGCCAAATCTTTGTCAACTTGTAAGAGAGTAGAGGTGCTGCTGTGCCCATTTTGTAATGGAACTTACCATCAGACCATATGATATCAGAGGAGAATTAGGCGATTTGCCCCATCAAGTCTGCTCCGCTGTTTTATCATGCCTGATCCATTTTGCTCTCAACCCCAATCTCCTGCCTTCTCCCAGTATCTGTTCATGCCCTGAGCAATCAAGAATCTATCTATCTCTGTCTTAAATATACATAAAGACTTGGCCTCCACAGCTGTCTGTGGCCATGAATTCCACAGAGTGACCACCATCTGGCTAGTTCCTCCTCATCTCCAGTCTAAGTGGGTGGCCCTCTATCCGGAGGCTGTGCCCTCTGGTCTTGGACTCCCCCACCATAAGAAACATATTCTTCACATCCACTGTTTTGAGGCCTTTCAACATTCAATAGGTTTCAGTGAGATCCCTCATTCTTCTGAATTCCAGTGAGTACAGGCCAGGAGCCATCAAACTCGCCTTGTATGATAAGCCTTTCAATACTGGAATAATTTTTGTGACCCTCCTTTGAACATTCTCAAATGTCAGCACACCCTTTGAGACTGGACCTGAGAGTGAAATGGATCAGGCATGATGAAATAGCGGACCAGATGCAATGGGTCAAATGCCCTGACTGGAGGCCTGTGACTAGTGGTGTGCTGCAGGGGTCGTTGTTTGTCATCTATATCAATGATCTGGATGATATGTGGTTAACTGTATCAGCAAATGTGCGGTGACAGCAAGGTTGGGGATGTAGTGGATAGCGAGAAAGATTATCGTGGCGTGCAGAGGGATCTGCATCAGCTGGGGAAAAAATGGGCTGGAAAAATGGCAGATGGAATTTAATGCAGACAAGTATGAGGTTTTGCACTTCAGTAAGACCAATGAGGATAGGTTTAACACAGTGAACTGTAGGTCACTGAGGAGTGTGGTAGAACTAAGGGATCTGGGAATACAGCTACATAATTCATTAAAAGTGGTATCACAGGTAGATAGGGTCATAAAGAAAGCTTTTGGCTCATTGGCCTTCATAAATCTATGTATTGAGTGCAGGAGATGGGATGTTATATTGAAGTTGTATAAGACATTGGTGAGGCCGAATTTGGAGTACTGTGTGGAGTTCTGGTTTCCTACCTACAGGAGAGAAATAATCAAGGTTGAAAGAGCGCAGAGAAAATTTACAAGGATGTTGCCGGGTCTGGAGGATTTGAATTATAAGGAAAGATTGAATAGTTTAGGACTGTATTCCTTAGAACACAGAAGATTGAGAGGAGATTTGATAGTGTCTACAAAATTATGAGGGGTACAGATGGGATAAATGCAAGCTTCTTCCACTGAGGTTGGGTGGGACTACAACCAGAGGTCATGGGTTGAGGGTGATAAGTGAAAAATTTAAAAGGAAGATGAAGGGAAAATTCTTCACTCAGATGGTCATGAAACTGTTGAATAAGCTGCCAGCATAAGTGGTGCTTGTGAGCTCATTTTCAAGTTTGGATAGGTACGCGAATGGTAGGGGTATGGAGGCCATGGTCCCAGTGCAGATCGATGGGAGTAGGCAGTTTAAATGGGTTTGGCATGGACTAGATGGGCCAAAGGGCCTATTTCTGTGCTGTACTTCTCTATGACTCTGTGACTCCTCCTTAGCCGAGGGACCCAAATCTGCTCGGAACGCTCCAAGTAAGGCCTCACCAGTGCCGAATAAAGCCTCAATATTACACCCTTGCTTTTATATTCTAGTCCTCTCGAAATGAATGCAAACATTGTGCTTACTCACCACCAACTCGACCTGCAAATTAAGACCATAAGACATAGGAGCAGAATGAAACCACTTGGCCCATTGCATTTGCTCCATCATTTCATCATGGCTGATCCATTTTCACTCTCAGCCCCAATCTCCAGCCTTCCCCCACATCCCTTCATACCCTGACCAATAAAAAAATCTATCAATCTCTGCCTTAAATATACAAAAAGACTTGGCCTCCACAGCTGCCTGTGGCAACAAATTCCACAAATTCACTACTCCGACTAAAGAAATTCCTCCTCATCTCCGTTCCAAAAGGACATCCCTGTATTCTTTGGCTGTGTCCTCTGGTCTTAGACTCCCCCACCATCCTCTCCGCATCTACCCTTTCACCATTAGATAAGTTTCAATTAGGTCACCCTTCATTCTTCTGAATTCCAGTGAATACAGCCCAGAGCCATCAAACACTCTTCATAAACTGGAAATATTTTTGGGAACCTTCTTTGAATGCTCTCCAGTTTCAGCATATAAGGGGCCAAAAACTGCTCACAATGCTCCAAGTGAGGCCTCACCAGTGATTTATAAGGCCTCAACATTACAGCCTTGCTTTTATATTCTAGTGCTCTTGAAATGAATGCTTGCATTGCATTTGCCTTCCTCAACACAGACTCAACCTGCAAATTAACCTTTAGAGAATCCTGCACAAGGACTTGCAAGTCCCTTTGCACCACAGTTTTTTGTATTGTCTCACCATTTAGAAAACTGTCTACCCTTGCATTTCTTCTGTCAAAGTACATAACCATACACTTCCTGACCCTGCATTCCACTTGCCACTTCTTTTCTCATTCTCCTAATCTGTCTACATCCTTCTGCAGCCTCACTACTTCTTCAAAACTACCTGCCTCTCTACCTTCATATCATCTGCAAACTTTACAACAAAGCCATCAATTCCATCATCTAAATCATTGACATATAACGTAAAAAGCATTGGTCCCAACATAGACCCCTGTGGAACACCACTAATCTCTGGCAGCCAACCAGAAAAGGCTCCCTGTTTTCCCACTCTTGGCTTCCTGCCAATCAAGCCACTCCATGCTAGTATTTTTTTTCAGTAATACCATGTGCTTGTAGCTTGTTAATCAGCCTCAAGTGTGGCACCTTGTCAAAGACCTACTGAAAATCCAAGTACACAACATCCATTGATTCTCCTTTATCTATCCTGCTTGTTCTTTCTTCAATGAATTCCAACAGATTTGTTGGGCAATATTTTTCTCTTGAGGAAACCATGCTGACTACGGCCTATTTTATCAAGTGCCTCCAAGTACCTCGAAACCACACCCTTTAACAATCAACTCCAACAATCAACGCCAACACTTTGGCTTTGAAATATTGAAGGATGAGCTCAGAACAGGATAACAATTAAAATGAGAATAAAATAGGATGCAAGATCAAACTGTTTCCATCTTTAACTTTAACCATGGGAAAGAAAACTTGAGCCATAAAATTTGAAGGGATACAAACAGTTTAAGGAAAATGCAACAGATCCTTCAGCATTACAAAAGATTTTTAGAGTTTGTGGTAAGGCTATTTGAAGTTGAAAAATTCTTGGGGTTCATTCAAATGATGGAGTTCCTGAGTTTTTATGTATTCATTCTATCATGGAATAAGTTTGTCATTAATAAATCTGGCATCTCTTGTCCATTCTTAATTGGTCACTCTGAGGATTCAACAACATTGGTGGATATGGAAATATATATGGGCTAGACCAAATAAGTACGGCAGATTTCATTCCCTGAAGGAAATTAATAAACCAGATTGATTTCAGTAGTACCATTGTTACCAACACTGATATTAATTTTAATTGTAGATTCATTTAATTACTTGAATTTAAACTCCCAGCTGTCATGGAAGGATTATAATTCATAACTATGAATCAATGGTCCAGACCTCTGGACGTTCGTTTGATAACTCAACATTTGTCTATTATTTCATTGGATTAAGAGCTGGTTATCTCAACTCCAAAGGACTGCCGAAAAAAGGTTATTATTGGCTGCAACTTTATTTTGACCAACCAAACTAAATACTCTTGGCCTCAAGGACAGATCAGAAGGTAGATGTAATAAGCAGAAATAACACATTCCCCAAACCCCTTCCATCATCGACACAGAACAAATCAAGAGGGTAAAGGCACATTTTCCATTTTTTAATATGAATCCTCTCCAACTCTGCCAAAGAAGTTCAGTACCATCCAGGGCAAAGCAGCTCATTTACTTTGCACCTCTTTCCCACCCTAAATATTATCTTCCTCCGGTGTTGGGGCTTGCTGTAGTCCAACACACAACAACTGCTGAACGCTCTGAGTCTTCTGTGACAACTCCTCCGAGATTCACAACTTCTTTCACCGGGACAAAGATAGCAGGTCCAAGGAAAACCACTGTCAGCCTATTCCCCTGGAAGCCTTGCACCATATTGATTTGGAGACCTAACAATATTTTATATTTTTGGGCCAATATCATGGAAATCCCTGTATAGCACAGTGCATATAAGCCTCTCGGCTTACTGCTCTACTTATTACAGAAGGTGGTAAGGATTACTGTGTAGACACTCCACACTTCTGCCAGTATACTTTATGTCTGCCATCAGAATGAAACAATTTCACCTCCAGCCTCAAGCAACTCAGAGTATTTGAATACAACCAGGTCTTTCTCCACATCTGAATCTTTATTCGCTACCTTGTCTTTCACTCACTCCCACAGACACGTGCTGTTGCTCATTCACAGAGAACCATACAAGTTGAATAAAAGCTCACTGCACCAACTTGTAAGCCAACATTAGCTTCTGTCCAATTCTAACTTTATTGCTGTTTCTTTCTGTAGATTAGTCTGATAGGAGATTGGAGACATCAGTAATGTTTAGAAACTTTTTTTTACACTTAACAATGGTTTAGTAAAAAAAAGCATCTACTCAAAGATGTTTTGTAAAACTGATTTCATGATTTCAAAATTGAGGTTTGATTACTTTTAGACATCAATCCCAACTTGACACTTGGGTACCCACACAGATATATAAGACCACTGGACATACACCATGAAGCAGATTAGGTCAAGAGTAGGCATAGGGCCACATGTACCATATGTCCACAACAAGACATGTAAAATTCAAAGTAAATTTATTATAAAATAACATATACAACCCTGAGTTTCATTTTCTTGTGGGCAATCATGGTAAATACAAGGAACACAATAGAATCAATGAAAAGCTGCACCCAACAAGACAGACAAGAACCAAAGTGCAAAAAAAACCCGAGCAAATAAAAATAGCGTGACAAAAAAAATGATAATATTAACCAAATCGGCAATAAATATCAAGAACATGAGATGAAGAGTCCATAAGACCATAAGACAAAGGAGCAGAAGTCGGCCATTCGGCCCATCAAGTCTGCTCCGCCATTTTATCATGAGCTGATCCATTTTCCCATTTAGTCCCACTCCCCCGTCCTCTCACCATAACCTTTGATGCCCTGGCTACGCAGATACCTATCAACCTCTGCCTTAAATACACCCAATGTTAGAGTCCTGGAAAATAAGACCATTGATTGTGAGTGATGGGGTGCATGAAGTTGAGTGAAGTTGTCCCCTCTGGTTCAAGAGCCTGTTGGTTGAAGGGTGTGAGTTTTGAGGCTCTTGTACTTTCCTCCTATTGTGAGAAATGGCCAGTCTGAAAAAAAATCACTAAGCAACTACCATCATCAGATGACTTGCAATACCAGAGGAAACAACACACTGCACCACTGCTACACCACCATCAAGAATGCCTGCCGTGCTATTCCACGCCCTCACTTCGGGAAGTCTGATCACCTGGCTGTACTTCTACTCCATGAGTATAGGCGGAGACTGAAGACTGCAGCACCAGCAGTGAGGACCAAGAAGGTATGGAAAAGGGAAGCACAGAAGCACCCACAGGACTGCTTTCTGGAATTCATCTTCGAACCTGGATGAGTATGCTGCAGTTGTTACCGACTTCATTAAAACCTGTGTGGATGAGCGTGTGCCTACACAGACTCACTGTCAATTCCCAAACCAAAAGCCATGGATGAACCAGGAGTTATGTCATCTGCTGAAGGCTAGATCTGTGGCATTCAAGTCTGGCAACCCAGGCCCATACCAGAAAACCAGGAACGATTTGCGGAGGGCTGTTTCAAGGGCAAAGAGACAATCTTGAATGAGGTTGAAGGCGACATCGGATGCACGGCAACTCCGGCAGGGTCTGCAAGACATTACTTCCTACACAGCAAAACCCAATAACATGAATGGCAGCGATGCTTCACTACCAGATGAACTCAACGCCTTCTATGCAGCTTTGAAAGGGAGAACACAACTACCGCTATGAAAATCCCTGCTGCACCTGGTGACCCTGTAGTCTCTGTCTCAGAGGCCGATGTTAGGCTGTCTTTAAAGAGAGTGAACCATCGCAAGGCAGAATGTCCTGATGGAATACCTGGTAAGGCTCTGAAAACCTGTGCCAACTAAGTAGCGGGAATATTCAAGGACATTTTCAACCTCTCACTGCTATGGGTGGAAGTTCCCACTTGCTTCAAAAAGACAACAATTATACTAGTGCCTAAGAAGAATAATGTGGGCTGACTTAATGACTAACGCCCAGTAGCACTCACATTGACAGTGATGAAATGCTTTGAGAGGTTGGTTATGACTAGACTGAACTTTTGCCTCAGCAAGGACCTGGACCCATTGCAATTTGCTTATCACCACAATAGGTCAATGGCAGATGTAATCTCAATGGCTCTCCACACAGCTTTAGACCACCTGGACAACACAAACACCTACGTCAGTGTGCTGTCAGCATTTAATACCATCATTCCCACAATCCTGATTGAGAAGTTGCAGAACCTGGGCCCCTGTACCTCCCTCTGCAATTGGATCCACGACTTCCTAACGGGAAGGCCACAGTCTGTGTGAATTGGTGATAACATCTCCCCCTCACTGACTATCAACACTGGCGTGCCTCAGCTGTGTGTGCTGAGCCCACTGCTCTACACTCTATATACACATGACCGTGTGGCTAGGCGTAGCTCAAATACCATCTATAAATTTGCTGACAATACAACCGTTGTTGGTAGAATCTCAGGTGGTGACGAGAGGGCGTACAGGAGTGAGATATGCCAACTAGTGGAGTGGTGTCGCAGCAACAACCTGGCACTCAACGTCAGTCAGACAAGAGAGCTGATTGTGGACTTCAGGAAGGGTAAGATGAAAGAACACACACCAATCCTCATAGAGGGATCAGAAGTGGAGAGAGTGAGCAGCTTCAAGTTCCTGTGTGTCAAGATCTCTGAGGATCTAACCTGGTCCCAACATACTGACGTTGTTATAGAGAAGGCAAGACAGCGAGTATAATTTATTGGGAGTTTGAAGAGATTTGGCATGACAACAAATACAATCAAAAACTTCAATAGTTGTACCGTGGAGAGCATTCTGACAGGCTGCATCACTGTCTGGTCTAGAGGAGCTACTGCACAGGACCGAAAGAAGCTGCAGACAGTTGTAAATCTAGTCAGCTCCATCTTGGGCACTAGCCTGCAAAGTACCCAGGACATCTTTAGGGAGCAATGTCTCAGAAAGGCAGAGTCCATTATTAAGGACCTCCAGCACCCAGGCCATGCCCTTTTCTCACTGTTACCATCAGGTAAGAGGTACAGAAGCCTGAAGGCACACACTCAGCGATTCAGGAACAGCTTCTTCCCCTCTGCCAACTGATTCCTCAATGGACATTGAAGCTCTGGACACTACCTCACTTTTTTTTGATACAGTATACAGTATTTCTGCTTTTGCACATTTTTAAAAATCTGTTCAATACATGTAATTGATTTACTTGTTTAATTAATTTTTTTCTCCTTGCTAGATTATATATTGCATTGAACTGCTGCTAAGTTAACAAATTTTATGTCACATGCTGGTGATAATAAATCTGATTCTGAAGAGAGCATGGCCTGGTGGTGAGGTCCTTAACTGTTGAAAAACTGTACAATTGGACTTCAAGAGTTAATAAGCAAAACCCTTATGATAAACAAGAAAAATCCCTCTGGTCACATTTTTATAAAACCCTAAGACATAGGAGCAAAATTAGGTTATTCATCCCATCGAGTCTGCTCTGGCATTCCAACATAGCTGATTTATTATCCCTTTTAACCCTATTTTCCTGCCTTCTCCCCTTTGAAACTCTGAAGAAGCAAGGACCTACTAACCTCCGCCCTAAACATATCCAATGACGTGACCTCCGCAGCCGCCTGTGCCAATGAATTCCATGGATTCACTACTCTCTGTCTAGAGCAATTCCTCCTCATCACTGTTCTAAATGGACGTTCCTGTATTCTGAGATTATACCCTCTAGACCTAGACTCCCCCACTATAAAACATTCTCCACATTCACTCTATCTAGGCCTTTCAACATTCGATAGGTGTTCAATGTGATCCCCCCTCATTTTCTTTTAAACCCCAGTGAGTACAGACTCAAAATTTTCAAACACTCCTCATACATTAACCATTTCATTCATGGAATCATTCTAGTGAACCTCGCCTGGACCCTCTCCAATGGCAGTGCATCTTTTCTTAGATAAGTAGCCCAAAACTGCTCACAATATTCCAAGCATGATCTAATCAATGCCTTATAAAGCCTCAGCATTACATCCTTTCTTTTATATTCTAGTCCTCTTGAAATGAATGCTAATGTGGCAGTTACCCTTTTTTTCCTGCAAGTTTATCTTTGGGGAATCCTGCACAAGGACTCCCATGTCCCTTTGCATCTCTGATTTTTGAAATTTTTGCTGTTTGAGAAATAGTCTACGTCTTTATTCCTTGTACCAAAGTGCATTTCTTTGCACTATATTCCATCTGCTATTTCTTTACCCATTCTTCCAATCTTTGTAAATCCTTCTGTAGACTCCCTGCTTCCTCTAAACTACCTGACCCTCCACCTATCTTCATGTCGGCCACAAACTTG
This sequence comes from Mobula birostris, assembly GCF_030028105.1. Taxonomy (NCBI): domain Eukaryota; kingdom Metazoa; phylum Chordata; class Chondrichthyes; order Myliobatiformes; family Myliobatidae; genus Mobula; species Mobula birostris. Next base: position 35,559,083 of record NC_092377.1, read on the forward strand.
ACCACAAAGCCATCAAATCTGTCATCCAAATCACTGATCTATAACGTAAAAAGAAGCAGTCCCAACACCAACCTCTGTGGAACACCACTAGTCACTGGCAGCCAACTATTAAAGGCCCCCTATATTCCTACGTTTTGCCTCCTGCCGGCCAACCAATCTTCTATCCATGCTCATATCCCCCAGCCCCTCTCTACCTGCCTGTCCTTTCGATGTCATGTGTATCTTTGGATGTTAAACTCCTAACTATGATCTTTCAGCCACGACTCATTGATGCCCACAACGTCATACCTGCCAATCTCTAACTGCACAGCAAGGTAATCTACCTTATTCTGTACCTTCTGTGCATTAAAATATAACACCTTCAGTCCCGTATTCATCACCCTTTTCGATTTTACCCCTATGCTGCATTTCAATTCATCCCACTGACTGAAATTTTGCTTCATCATTTGCATGTCCTTCTTCACCATCTCACGACACACTGTACTTGTCTATTAGCTGCCTCGTCCTCAGCTCCATCACTCTGGTTCGCAACCCTCTGCCAAATTAGGATAAACTCTCCGCAGCAACTCCAGCAAACTTACCTACAAGGATATTTGTCCCCTCGGGTTTAGTTGTAACCCGTCCTTTTTGCACCAGCCATTCCTGGCGTGGAGCTACAATGCTGGATGCAAAGTGTGTTCTGCCTCTCTGCTCAATATGTCAGACTCAGTGACAATCCAGTGATGGAGCAAGGGATCAATGCCATTGATCACCGGCTTCTCTCATCTCCACGTCTCAGTGTACAGGTGTGCAAGAGCAACTGGTCGGCCTCCACAGGAGAAGTGACCAGTGCTAAAGAAGATTTGGCCCATAACCCTTCTACTTCCTGCAGGATTTTTCTGAAAAGAATCAAGCTCAATATTTCTGTCTTTGACCAGATCCACTCTAATAATTCGAATCACGTTAAGAAATCTGCTGCAGTGGTTCATTTTTCCAGTCCATTCATTGTTATATCTGATCTAATTTCCCGAATTTATCTACATGAATCTCCTCAATGATATCATCCAAACATACAATGTCATTGCTTGCAAGTATTCCATCAATACCCATTTAATTCCTCCAATTAAACAATAGAGTGGAAGAGAGCAGAAGTGCAGTGGGCACGCTGGAATCTGTACTAGGTTGGAGTTGGCCCCTGCAGTCTGGCTCTCCCCTCAGTACTGCTCTCTAATGCTCGTTTACTGGAAGACAAGCTGGATTGATTTCATCAGTGGTTGCAAGAGATGAGGAACTGCTGCATGCTTGGTCTCACAGGAATGTAGCTCCAGGAAACATCTATGTACCATCAGTGTTCAGAACAGCATCCCATGCATCATCAATCTTCAGGATGTGCCACTCTGGGATTTGTGTTAAGATTATTTTGTGACTGCATGTGCTATAGGTCCCATCATCCAAATCATTGACATATATCGTAAAATGCAGCGGTCCCAACACCAAACACTGTGGAACTCCACTGGCAACTGACAGCCAGCCAGAGTAGGATCCCTTTATTCTCACTCTGTTTTTCTGCCTATCAGCCAATGCTCCACCCATGCTCATAACTCCCCTATAATTCCATGGACTCTTATCTTGCGAAGCAGCCTCGTGCGGCACCTTGTCAAAGTCCTTCTGAAAATCCAAGTACACCACATCTACTGCATCTCCTTCATCCACCCTGCTTGTAATTTCCTCAAAAAATTGCAGCAGGTTTGTCAGGCAGTATTTTCCTTTCAGGAAACCATGCTGGCTTTGGCCTATTTTGTCATGTGCCTCCAGGTATTCCATAATCTCATCCCTAACAATTGATTCCAACAACTTCCCAACCACTGATGTCAGGCTAGCAGGTCTATAGTTTCCTTCCTGCTGCCTCCCATCCTTCTTAAACAGCAGAGTAACATTTGCAATTTTCCAGTCATCCAGTACAATGCCAGAATCTTATCAGTTCTAGAAAGATCATTGTTGATGCCTCTGCAATCTCTCCAGCTACTTCCTTCAGAACCCAAGGGTACATTCCATCAGGTCCAGGAGATTTATCCACCCTCAGACCATTAAGCTTCCTGGGCACCTGCTCAGTCGTAATTTTCACTGCACCTACTTCTCTTCCTTGCCACTCTTGAATGTCTGGTATATTGCAGACATCTTCCACTGTGAAGATTGATGCAAAATACGCATTCAGTTCCTCTGCCATCTCTGCATCTCTCATTACAATATCTCCAGTGTCATTTTCTATTTGCTGTATATCTACCCTCAACTCTCTTTTACCCTTTATCTACTTAAAAAAGCTTTTAGTATCCTCTTTGATATTAGTCACCAGCTTCCTTTCATAACTCATCTTTTCCTTCCTAGTGACCTTCTTAGTTTCCTTCTGCAAGTTTTTAAAAGCTTCCCGATCCTCTATATTCCCACTAGCTTTGGTTTCCTTGTATGCCCTCTCTTTTGCTTTTACTTTGGCTCTGACTTCACTTGTCAGCCACAGTAGGTCCTTCTTCCATTCGAAAATTTCTTCTTATTTGGAATATATCTGTCTTGCACTTCCCTCATTTTTCGTAGAAACTCCAGACATTGCTGCTCTGCTGTCCTTCCTGCTAATGTCTCTTTCCAGTCAAACTTGACCAGTTCCCCTCTCATGCCATTGTAATTTTCTTTATTCCACTGAAATACCAACACATTGGAATTTAGTTTCTCCTTTTCAAATTTCAAAATGAATTCAATCATATTGTGATCACCATTCCCTAAGGGTTTCTTAACCTTAAGCTCTCTATCACCTCCAGATCACTGCACAACACCCAATCCAGCACAGCCAATCCCTTAGTGGGCTCAACAATAAGCTATTCTAAAAAAGCCATCCCTTAGACATTCTACAAATTCTCTCTCTTGAGGTCCAGTACTGGCCTGGTTTTCCCAATCCACTTTCATGTTAAAATCCCCAACAATTATCATGACATTGCCCTTCAGACATGCCTTTTCTATCTCCTGCTGTAATTTGTAATCCACATCCTGGCTGCTGTTTGGAGGCCTGTGTGCAAGTGCCATTAGGGTCCTTTTACCCCTGACATTTCTTAACTCAACCCATGGACACTCTATACCTTTCAATCCTATGTTATCCCTTTCTGATGATTTAATATTATCTCTTATACACCGGGCCACACCACCCCCTCTGCCTACTAACCTATCTTTCCAATACACCATATATCCTTGGACATTCAACTCCCAGTGGCAGCCATCCTTTAGCCAAGTTTCAGAGATGGCAACAATGTCACACTTGCCAATCTGTAGCTGAATTTCAAGATCATCCATTTTATTTCCTATGCTGCGTGCATTCAAGTACAATACTTTCAGTTCATACGTGCTGTGTGTGACTATATGTATTGTGTTTTGTACCTTGACCTTAGAGGAACACTGTTTCATTTAGTCGCACGTGTATGATTGAAAGACAATTAAACTTGAATGTGATCATCTTGTTTCCTATGCCAGCCTTTCCACGAATTCCATTGCTTCACCATCCTCTGACTTCACTATTCACTGTCTCAGCTAGAACCAAAATGCTTCTACTTATCATTCTAACTGTTCATAAACGTAGATCATTTCGGTCGCCCCCTATTTCGAATTGATTCTATGAATTTCAGACTCACTTTCAAAGACTCTGTATAGTTCAAGTTCACAGTACTATGTTTATTTGCACAGTTTGTCTTTAGCACATTTGTGTTTGTTATATTTTGCCTGTTTATAGTTTTTGTAAAATTCCATTGTATTTCTTTTTTCCTATAAATGCCTGTAAGTAAATGAATCTCAAGGTAACACATATGTACTTCGATAATAAGTTTATTTTGAGTTATGTTTTTCAACTTTAAAACCTGAAAAAAAATCATTCCTATGTTTCCCTGATACTAAAACATCATATCTTTCTTCGTCCTACTAAGATCACTATTTTCTACAGCCAATTTTTCAGGACAACGGTGTTTCCTTGGTGTAAAGAAGTGCCATATCAGTGTCAGCACACACCATTACACTGGAAAGTCTCACACTGCTGCCACTGAGCTCTTGCTGCTCTGATTTTTAAAGCTAGTCCTTAAAAGTTCAAAGTAAATTTATTATCAGAGTACATGTATGTCACCATATACAACCCTGGGATTCATTTTCTTGTGGGCATTCATAGTAAGTACGAAGGAGCACAATGAAAGTCCTCACACAACAAGATGGATAAATAATCAGTGTGCACAGTACAACATAACAAGCTGTGCGAATGCAAAAAGAAATATATAATAATAAACAAATATGCAATACATATGGAGAACATGAAATGAAGAATCCTTGAAAGTGGGTCCATAGGTTGTGTTCAGTTCAGTAAGGGGATGAGCTCTTTGGTCCAAGAGCTGATGGCTGAGGGGTAATAACTGTTCCTGAAGCTAGTGGTTCAGGAAAAGGTAGTGATCCTCCAGTTATAGCACATGGAGAATATCAGTGCTTCAAGAATGGTCATTCTAGCGATGCGAATGGGAAGGTGGAGTGCTGTCAAAATGATTTGGACAGACAGATGAAGAATAGTACCTACAGTAGGCATGTTTTTCATATTAGCAAGTAATGGAGACGTCTTTATGCTATACATGAGTACCAAGCTGCGCTTCGTAAGGCATGAAAATGCCTGACGCAGGCCTCTCATGGTCAGAGTCGACGTTCCCTCCCCTGAGTATCCTTGGCATGATATTGCCAGAGAGGATTTTATATTGAATAGCCCAACACAAGTGTCGTTTGTGATGGCCTACATTCGGGGAAACTTGCAGTGTAGCAAAACCATGACCATGAGTTCATTTCAAGAGGCAAAGGAGTCCAGGCACGTGTTGTGTCACTGTACCTGTGGTCACAGGAAGTTCCAGATCTCTGTGAGAACTGCCTTAATGAATCCTAGGCTGCATTAATACTCTCCTCAATGAACACTAATTGGGTTCCTGTAAACTCTGAATTCAAATGGTTTGGGACCCTTCAATAAAAATCCTGGAAATCAGAAATAAAAACAGAAAAATTCTGTTAACAATGGGCCGGTCAGGTAGAACCTTTTGATCTGATACATGAACTCTGTTTCTCCTGACACAGACATTCCCTGACCAGCTGAGTGTTTCCAATACATTCTCTTATTGTTTGGGGACTTTACATTCTTCTTTAACATGGATTCCTTGGTTACCTCTGATTTCTGTGCAGTCCATCCCAACTACATCCAGAAAGCAAATTGCCTGTTGTGCACAATTTCCCCAATGAAGTGCAGATTTGTAATCTTAGTCAGCTCCATCACTAATCTCGGTACTATCCAGGGCGTCTTCAAGGAGCGATGCCTCAGAAAGGAGGCATCCATCATTAAGTACCACCAGCACCCAGCTCAGGTCTTGGTCTCATTGCTACCATGAGGAAGGGGGTAAAGAAGTCTGAAGGTGCACACTCAACAATTCAAGAACACCACCTTCCCCCCTGTCATCCGATTTCTGAATTGACATTGAACCCACGAACACCACCTCGTTACTTTTTAATTTCTATTTTTGCACTACGTATTTAATTATATACTATACATACGCTTACTGTAATTCATGTTTTTTCTATTATTACCTATTTCATTGTACTACTGCCGCAAAGACAACAGATTTCATGACATATGCTGGTGATATTAAACCTGATTCTGATACTGAGATTGATGACACAAGGAAGGCTCTGCTTTAAGTGTGAGCTGTGTGTTGTGTCAGCAGTAAACCTGCACAGTGCCAAGAACCATAAGTACTCCTGCTTGAGTACTGTTGAGGGGGTACGGCCTACCTGGGGGAAGCAACAGTGGCTGTGCCTCTGGCACAGAGTCTGGCCCTGTGGCCTAGAAGGGTAGGGAAAGGAAGAGAAAGGCAATAGTGATAGGGGACTCTATAGTGAGGGGTTCAGACAGCTGATTCTGTGGATGCAGGAAAGAAACGCGGAAGGCAGTTTGTCTCCCAGGTGGCAGGGTCCGGAATGTTTCAGATCACGTCCACGATATCCTGCAATGGGAGAGAGAACAGCCAGAGGTGGTGGTACATATTGGTACCAGTGACATAGGCAGGAAAAGGGAAGGAGTCCTGAAAAAAGACTACAGGGAGTTAGGAAGGAAGTTGAGAAGCAGGACCACAAAGGTAGTAATCTCAGGGTTACTGCCTGTGCCACGTGACAGTGAGTATAGGAATAAAGTGAGGTGGAGGATAAATGTGTTGCTGAGGAGTTGGAGCAGGGGGCAAGGATTCAGATTTCTGGATCATTGGGACCTCTCTTAGGGCAGATGTGACCTGTATAAAAAGGACGGGTGGCACTTGAATGGCACGGGGCCAATATCCTGGTGGGGAGGTTTGCTAAGGCTACTGGAGAGAGTTTAAACTAGAATTGTTGGGGGGTGGGAACCAAACTGAAAAGACTGGGGAAGAGAAGGTTGGCTCACAAATAGAGAAAGCTTGGAGACGGTGTGTGAGGGAGGATAGGCAGGTGAAAAAGAAGGGACGCGCTCAGACCGACGGTTTGAGATGTGTCTATTTTAACGCAAGGAGTATTGTGAACAAAGCGAATGAGCTTAGAGCATGGATCAGTACTTGGAGCTATGATGTGGTGGCCATTACAGAGCAACACACATCAAAGTTGCTGGTGAACGCAGCAGGCCAGGCAGCATCTCTAGGAAGAGGTACAGTCGACGTTTCGGGCCGAGATCCTTCGTCAGGACTAACTGAATAGCTCTTCTTTCAGTTAGTCCTGACGAAGGGTCTTGGCCCGAAACGTCGACTGTACCTCTTCCTAGAGATGCTGCCTGGCCTGCTGCGTTCACCAGCAACTTTGATGTGTGTTGCATGAATTTCCAGCATCTGCAGAATTCCTCGTGTTTGTCATTACAGAGACTTGGATGGCTCAGGGGCAGGAATGTTAACTTCAAGTGCTGGGTTTTAGATGTTTCAAAAAGGACAGGGAGGGAGGCAAAAGAGGTGGGGGCGTGGCACCGTTGATCAGAGATAGTGTCACGGCTGCAGAAAAGGTGGACGTCATGGAGGGATTGTCTACGGAGTCTCTGTGGGTGGAGTTTAGGAACAGGAAGGGGTCAATAACTCTACTGGGTGTTTTTTTATAGGCTGCCCAATAGTAACAGGGATATCGAGGAACAGATAGGGAAACAGATCCTGGAAAGGTGTAATAATAACAGAGTTGTCGTGGTGGGAGATTTTAATTTCCCAAATATCGATAGGCATCTCCCTAGAGCAAGGGGTTTAGATGGGGTGGAGTTTGTTAGGTGTGTTCAGGAAGGTTTCTTGACACAATATGTAGACAAGCCTACAAGAGGAGAGACTATACCTGATTTAGTATTGGAAAATGAACCTGGTCAGGTGTCAGATCTCTCAGTGGGAGAGCATTTTGGAGATAGTGATCATAATTCTATCTCCTTTACAATAGCATTGGAGAGAGATAGGAACAGACAAGTTAGAAAAGCATTTAATTGGAGTAAGGGGAATTATGAGGCTATCAGGCAGGAACTTGGAAGCTTAAATTGGGAACAGATGTTCTCAGGGAAAGGTACGGAAGAAATGTGCTAAATGTTCAGGGGATATTTGTGTGGAGTTCTGCATAGGTACGTTCTAATAAGATGGAAGTTATGGTAGGGTATAGGAACCGTAGTGTACAAAGACTGTAGTAAATCTAGTCAAGATGAAAAGAAAAGCTTACAAAAGGGTCAAAGAGCTAGGTAATGTTTGAGATCTAGAAGATTATAAGGCTAACTGGAAGGAGTTTAAGAAGGAAATTAGGAGAGCCAGAAGGGGCCATGAGAAGGCCTTGGCGGGCAGGATTAATGAAAACCCCAAGGCATTCTACAAGTATGTGAAGAGCAAGAGGATAAGACGTGAGAGAATAGGACCTGTGAAGAGTGACAGTGGGAAAGTGTGTATGGAACTGGAGGAAATAGCAGGGGTACTTAATGAATACTTTACTTCAGTATTCAGTATGGAAAAGGATCTTGGTGATTGTAGTGATGACTTGCAGCAGACTGAAAAGCTTGAGCATGTAGATATTAAGAAAGAAGATGTGCTGGAACTTTTGGAAAGCATTAAGTTGGATAAGTCGCCGGGACCAGATGAGATGTACCCCAGGCTACCGTGGGAGGCAAGGGAGGAGATTGATGAGCCTCTGACGATGATCTTTGTATCATCAATGGGGATGGGAGAGGTTCCAGAGAATTAGAGGGTTGCAGATATTGTTCCCTTATTCAAGAAAGGGAGTAAAGATAGCCCAGGAAATTATAGACCAGTGAGTCTTACTTCAGTGGTTGGTAAGTTCATGGAGAAGATTCTGAGAGACAGGATTTATGAACATTTGGAGAGGTATAATATGATAACAAATAGTCAGCATGGCTTTGTGAAAGGCAGGTCGTGCCTTACGAGCCTGATTGAATTTTTTGAGGATGTGACTAAACACATTGATGAAGGAAGAGCAGTAGATGTAGTGTATATGGATTTCAGGAAGGCATTTGAAAAGGTACCCCATGCAAGGCTTATTGAGAAAGTAAGGAGGCATGGGATCCAAGGGGATATTGCTTTGTGGATCCAGGACTAGCTTGCCCACAGAAGGCAAAGAGTGGTTGTAGACGGGTCATATTCTGCATGGAGGTCAGTGACCAGTGGTGTGTCTCGGGGATCTGTTCTGGGACCCCTACTCTTTGTGATTTTTATAAATGATCTGAATGAGGAAGTGGAGGGATGGGTTAGTAAATTTGCTGATGACACAAAGGTTGGAGGTGTTGTGGATAGTGTGGAAGGCTGTCAGAGGTTATAGCGGGACATCAATAGGATGTAAAACTGGTCTGAGAAGTAGCAGATGGAGTTCAACCCAGATAAGTGTGAGGTGGTTCATTTTGGTTGGTCAAATATGATGGCAGAATAAAGTATTAATGGTAAGACTCTTGGCAGAGTGGCGGATCAGAGGAATCTTGGGCTCTGAGTCCATAGGACACTCAAAGCTGCTGTGCAGGTTGACTCTGTGGCTAAGAAGGCATATGGTGCATTGGCCTTCATCAATCATGGGATTGAGTTTAAGAGCCAAGAAGTAATGCTGCAGTTATACAGGACCCTGGTTAGACCCCACTTGGAGTACTGTGCTCATTTCTGGTCGCCTCACTATAGGAAGAATGTGGAAACCATAGAAAGGGTGCAGAGGAGATTTACAAGGATGTTGCCTGGATTGGGGAACATGCCTTATGAAAATAGGTTAAGTGAACTCGGCCTTTTCTCCTTGCTCTTCACGGTCCGTCCATAACAAACACAACACGGTCGATGGTCCCTCTTCTGCTGCAGTAAGGATGCTCTCAGGTTGGAGGAGCAGAACGCCAGATTCCGTCAGGGTCTCTTCCAACTTGACATGAACATTGATTTCTCCAACTTCTGGTAATTTTTACCCTCCCCTTTCCCTCTTCTTCTACTCCCATTCTGGCCTCTTACCTCTTCTCCTCATCTGCCTGTCACCTCCCCCTTCTCCTTTCCTTTCTCCCATTATCCATCTCCGACACGATTCCCTTTTCTCCAGCCCTTTGCCGTTTCCACTTAATGCCTCCCAGCATCACACTTCATTCCCCACCTTCCCACCCACCTGGCTTCACCTATCCCCTTCTAGCTTGTCCCCCCTCTCCTCTTACCTTCTTATTCTGGCTTCTTCAATGGTTTATTATCACCGGCATTTGATGTGAAATTTGTTAATTAGCAGCAGCAGTTCAATGCAATACATAATCTAGCAGAAAATAAACAATAAATAGAATAAAAATAATAATAAATAAACAAGTAAATCAATTATGTATATAGAATGGATTAAAAAATCATGCAAAAACAGAAATACTGTATATTTTTTAAAAAGTGAGGTAGTGTCCAAAGATTCAATGTCCATTTAGGAATCGGATGGCAGAGGAGAAGAAGCTGTTCCTGAATCGCTGAGTGTGTGCCTTCAGGCTTCTGTACCTCCTACCTGGATCTTGTCCTGAAACGTCGACTGTTTATTCATTTCCATAGATGAAGGCTGACCTGCTGAATTCTGCCAGCATTTTTGTATGGTGCTCTGGATTTCCAGCTTCTGCAGGATTCCTTGTGGCATGTAGCTTCAGTAATAAATGGATGTTAAGAAATTAAAGTAGGAATCATTATTTCATTCTCATAGACTAAAGTTTTGTTTATTATGGAAACAAGGTGAAATATACATATCTGAAGATTAAAGTCAATACATTTGAAGTTAATTTTCTTTGCCTTGCTGAATGTTCTGGATAAAATGTGTGTGCAGACTATTCTGATTTACTGTATGTTTCGGTGTTGGATTTTATAGAAAATCTGAGTGGTTTTGCAGCACTTGTTGCAAATATGCCTTGTCTCATTGGCCCAAAAACAAATGTTATTTGCAATTTGCCTGTAACTATGTCTTACTCCAAATATTGCAATAATAGATGGGGTTAAGCATAATTGATTTTTGATGGATATGTCAGAGTGCCCAGTTACAATGACTCAAATGTAAAATTTTAAAACTGTATTAATTACCCTTGTTCAAGAATTTCCTAGTATTATAGTAACCTTACACTACACTAGTTCTTGAGAAATAGTGTAATAGATTTTGTAAAATCCCCAAAAATGGAACAGTTGCTCCAGTTGCAAAAAATCTCTTCATTTGATTACTGACTTCTGTTGCTCTTCATTAATGCAGTAAAAGTTTTGCAAATTAAGTCAATTATTTAAGTATAATTGAACAAAACACTGCCAAAAAATTGCATAGTTAGCCATTCTAAGAATGCAAAATCAAAAAAATTGAACAAAGTCAAAAATGCATAAATTATCTTTTTATAATACATTCTTTAAAGTTAAGTCTTCTGCATACCTGCCACATTTAGCCTACCACTTCATACAAACTGTACATTCTTTATTGCTGTTGGATGAACTTTCAAGCATAAAAAAGTTCGAGCAGAAATTGGCCATTCTGCCCTCAAACTTGTGTTACTGTTCAACAACATCATGGTTAATCCACTACATCAAAATAATTTTCTGGCCTATTTCTGATTTTCTAATATCCTGAAATATATATAGCTCTGTTTGTGAGCAATTAATGACTTAAAGTGAACAAACACATATTTAAGGCTAGAAAAGCTGGGTGAAGAAACCCCTCTTCATTTAGGTTCTAATTGGCCTACTTCTTACTGTGACTCAGTCTTAGATTCCTCTGCCAGAAGGAACATCTTCCCTATATCAATCCTGTTGAGCTCTCTAAGGGTTTTGTATGTTTCAGTTAGGAAGATTTTGTGTTCAAGCTTCAATGTCAAAGTCAATTTATAGTCATTTGCTCATGTCCATGTATGCACAGAAGAAGTAGAAAAAAAATTATTTGGAGCAGCATCACCAGCACATAACAAACTATAAGCAGCATTCTCACAAGAAGAAAAAAATAAATATTAACTGTACACAATATTTACAAGAAAACACAAATTAGAACAACCAAATCAAAATTTGAAGCAAATTTAATTCCAGGAATGACCAGTTTGCATTATGAGGAAATGTGGGATAAGAAAGGTTTGTATCTGCTGGAGCTTAGATAAGTAAAGGGAGATTTGATTGAAATATAAGATCATGAGGAGTTGTGATAAATTGGATGTGGAAAGGATATTTCCACTTGTGGAGAAATCTAGAACTAGGACTCACTGTTGAAAGTAAGGGTTTACCCACTTAAGACAAGTAAGTTAATATTTTCTTTACTCAGAGAGTTGTGATTTTGTTTATGTAGCAGAAGCAGAGCCTTTTTGATTATTTAATACATCAATATTCATAGATTCTTGCTGAGAGACAGGAGAAATGATTGTGGACAGGACTACAAAATCAAAGTTGAGTTTATTGTCATATGCCTAAGTGCATGTATGCTCAGATACAATGAAAAACTTACTAGAAGTGGCATCACAGGAACATAGCATCAGATACACAATGTTCACAAGAAAGCCAAAAATTATGTCAAATCATATTAGTCATGGTATTACTAAATGCTGCAGCAAGCTCAGGGTGTAAGTAATCTACTCCTGCTCTTAATTTGTGAATGCATGTACATGAGCACCCCCATATGCAACAATTTCCTAAACACATTTCTTCTTATCTAAACAGCAGCCATAAAAGTATCTTTCACATATTCTGAGATACGATAAGAAGTTTATAACAAAAAATACTAATATTTAGCAATTTAGTAAATGTATGATATCCACATTAAAAAGGCATTAATAGTCTATAAATATAATATTATCATAGTGTTTCCATTGCTTTTAATTTTCAAATGTTATTGCTGTTAATTATGAAGCAAAATCTTATTAATCATTTGTAAGTTATCACATTCACAAAAGTACTACAGATAAATGGTAACATTATTTGAAATTAATGCTCAAAACCACTTCTTAAAATATGTGGATAATACATGGATTCAAATGAAAGTGGAAATAGTTTGCAAAACAAATTGTAAACATACATAATAAATCCCACAGGAAGAAAGCTCCATGGCTGATGGAATCTTCCAGAATTTTTACAGAAATGCTAAAAAGGGTGAATAGCCAATGTGCTGAAGACCCTGGTTTATTTATAAACAGGACTGGAAAAAATATTAACTGAAGGAACAGAAGATGAAGAAAATACAAGTCAAATACAGCAACTGAAAAGTGTTACAGGAACATAGGAAGCACGGCCAGGGGCTGGAGTGGGCTGTTCAGTATTTCAAGTCTGTTCTATCATTCTATAAGAATGTGGTTTATCTGACTTTTGGCTGCAATATTTTCTGGCCTAATCCCCATAATTCTTGATTCCTCTCAAATCCTTGAATATATTTTCAACTTGTTATGAAAGGTTAGGGAAATTGTCAGGATATGATTTTTGTTGGCCTATGAGAATCTATATTGCTGTTCAAGTGTTCACTCTACTTACGGTATATATGCCTTAGAAGGCCAATATCCAAGTTTGCTGATGACAATGTAGAAAGAAACAATAAAAGCAATACATATATAGCATCTTTTATAGTGCAAACACTTATACGCTAACTCACAAATGCAGAATGAGTGAAAGATGCACTGAGAAGATATTTTGAGTAGTCTGGGGCCCTTTATGTTCGAAAGGACGTGCTGGCATTGGAGAGCTTCCAGAGGAGGTTCACAAGAATTAACCCAGGAATGAAACTGTTAACATATGAAGAGTATTTGATGGCTTTGGGTCTGTACTTTCTGGAGTTCAGAAGAACGGGGAGGGGGATCTCATTGAAACTTATCAAATATTGAAAGGCCTAGATAGAGTGGACTTGGAGAGGATGTTTCCTAGAGCTGGGGTATTAGGATCAGAGGAACTCAGAATAGAAGGATGCCCCTTTTGAACAGAGATGAGGAAATTCTTTAGCCAGAGGGAGTTAATCAGTGGAATTCATTGCCACAGATGGTTATTGAAGCCAAGTCATTGGGTATATTTAAGGTGGTGATTGATAGGTTCTTGATTATTAAGGGCATCAAAGGTTATGGAGAGAAGGCAGGAGAATTGAGTTGAGAGGGATAATAAATCCGCCATGATGGAATGGCAGAGCAGACTCAATGGGCCGAATGGACTAATTCTGCTCCTATATTTTATGGTCTAACATTTATAGAAACTGTCAAATGATATCATCAAGTGAGTAACTTTGAGGAGACTTCTAAAGATGCAAAGAGGTAGTACATTTACAAAATTCAGAATAGCTTTTACTACAATCAGCTTGGAATTATAACAGTAACCCTGTAGTGTACAGTATTGAAGGAATTTATTACAATCCCTTCATTAACTTTCTCACTTTCATCTTGGATTTAGAAAGGGTAGATTGCAGGGAACTTCTCCTTGATGGAACTATTCCATTTGCCTGCACATGGTTCCCTATCCTGTCATTCTCTGAATATTCATGTGTCTATCTTAAATGCCTCTATTGTATCTGCCTGCATCACCACCTGTGGCAATACATTCCAGGCACCCACCTTCTCTGTGTTTTTAAACAAAAATCCTAACCAGCCCATCTCCTTTAAACTTTCTCTCTCACTTTAAATGTATGCCTTCTAACATTAGACATTTCAATCCTGGGAAAAAGATCTCGATGGTATACTCTGTCTACACCACTTATAATTTTATAAGCTTCTGCCAAGTCACACGTTAGCCTCTGCAGCTCCAGAGAAAATGACACTAGTTATTTTTTTCAAACCAGACATCTTCCTCCACAAGTTCTGTGATAGGGATCAGTGTATGTAGTGATTATTATCCAGTTCATGCATTCCAGATTTGGTACGTCAACTCATGATTTGTTTGGTGCCCTCATAGGAGCCAACATGCAGTCAAGGGCACTGCCACAATTTCTACGTACAGATTGCTCTCCCTTTTCTGGATATTTGGCTACTCTTTTTCAGTGAGTAGCCCTCCTGCCTTACTCTCTTGAAGTTTGGGTTCATATTCTTGTGAAAAGTCCTGAAGAAAACCATTCAGGGAGTTTTTCAAAAGTGATATCTTGTCAGATGAAGTATTAACATATTTTTACTCTCACAAGCACGTAAGGAACCTCATGGCATTATCTGGAAGAATAACAATGTAATTATTCTTAGTGTTGAGGTCAGTATTTGCCTTTTAATGAACATAAATAGAGAAAAACATCAACTGGCTTGAATTCAGCATTCCTCTCTGCTCCTTGAAATTGCCCCCTCTGAATGCACTGCACTCCACTCTCTCCGCCCCAATCCTAACTTTTCATCAAACCTGCAGACAAAGAGGGTGCTGTTCTTGTGTGGTGGACTGACCTCTATCTTGCTGAGACCAGGTGGCAACTCTCAGCCGCCTCCTCATACCTACCCTTTGAAAAGGATCCCACTCCAGACCATCAGAAAACTGCCTCCAACACCATCACTAGCATCATCATCTCTGGAGAACTCCCATCCACTGCCACCAAACTTATAGTTCCCTACCCTGCACTGCCTACTTCTGCCACCTGCCCAAGATTCACAAATGAGACTGTCCAGGTCGGCCCCTTGTCTCTGCCTGCTCCTGTCCCACTGAACTCATGTTGTCATACCTTGACTCCATTCTATAGCCCTGAGTTCAATCCATTCCCACCCAAGTCCACAACACTTCTCATGCACTTGATCTTCTCATCAACTTTCAATTCTCTGGCCCGGACTGCCTCTTTTTCACCATGGTTGTCCAACTCCTATATACTTCTGTCCCCCATCAAGAAGGCCTTCCTTTTCAATAAAAGAACCAGCCAGTTCCCCTCCATTACCACCCTTTTCTGTCTTATGGAACTGGTCCTTACCCTCAGAAAATTTTCCTTCAGCTCCTCCCTCATTCTCCAGATTTGATGGGTAGCCACGGACACCTACATGGGTCCCAACTATGCCTGCCTTTTTGTTAGTTGCATGGAACAATCCATGTTTCAGGTCTTCCCCAGTAATGTTCCCCAATTCTTCCTCTGCTACATTAACAACTGCATTTGTGCTGCTTCATGCACCCATGCTGAGCTTGTCAATTTCATCAACTTTGTATCCAATATCCACCCTGCTCTTGAATTCACTTGCTCCATTTCTGACACCTCCCTCCCCTTTCTCGATCTCTCTGTCTCCATCTCTGTAGATCAACTGTTGACTGGCATCTTCTATAAACCTGCTGATTTCCACAGGTATCTTGACTATACCTCTTCCCACTCTGTCTCCTGTCAAAATGCTATTTCCCTTTTCTCAGTTCCTCCTTTTCCATTGCATCTGTTCCCAGGATGTAGCTTTCCCTTCCAGGACATTAGAGATGTCTCCTTCTTCAAAGAATGGGGTTTACCATTGATGCTGCCCTCCCCACATCTCCATTTCCCGAACCTCACCTTAACAGTGTTAGTGTTCCTCCCACCCCACGGGGCTCTGCATCCAGCAAATGATTCTCTGCAACTTCTGCCATCTCCAAAGGGATACTATAACCAAACATATCTTTATCTTGCACTTCTCTCCGCTTTCCACAGGGATCACTGCCTCCGTGGTTCTGTTTTGCACTCATCCCTCCCCACTAATCTCCACCCCCCACCTACCCACCACTTATCCCTGCCAGCAGCCAAAGAGCTACACCTGCCCATTCAGCTCATCCCTCACCTCCATTCAGGGTACCGAACTGTCCTTCCAAGTGAGGCAACACTTCACCTGCAAGCCTACTGGAGTCATTTATGTGTCTGGTGCTGCCGATGCGGGCCTATCTGCATTAGTGAGACCGGTCGTAAATTGGGGTGGGGGGGTATGTGGGGACCACTTTGTCGAGCACCTCCGCTCCATCTGAACTTCCTGATAGCCAAACATTTTAATTCTGATTCTCATTCTCATTCTGACATGTCAGTCTATGGCTTCTTCCTGTGGTTACCCTCAGGGTGGAGGAGCAACACCTTATATTCTGCCTGGGTAGCCTTGAACCTGATGGCAGGAATATCGATTTCTCCTTCTAGTTAAAAAAAAAAATTCCCTCCCCCGCTCTTCTTTTTCTATTCCAAATTCTGGCCTCACCTGTCCATCACCTTCCCCTGGGTCTCCTCCTCCCTCCCTTTCTTCGATAGTCCACTCTTCTATCAGATTTCTTCCTCTCCATTCCTTTACTTTTCCCACCCACCAGGCTTCATCTAATGGCTATTCTCTTTCCCCTCCCCACACCTTTTTATCCTGATGTCTTTGCCCTTCCTTTCCAGTCCCGATGAAGGGTCTTGGCCCAAAACATTGGCTGTTTATTCATTTCGATAGATGCTACCTGACCTGCCGAGTTCCTCCAGTATTTAGTGTATGTTGCTTTGAAGTAAAATGTCTTATTATTAACACATTGTTATACATGTGGAATTACTATGCGTAAAATGATTTTCTGTTTCTTACTCTGCTATAGAGACTAACTACATTTCAAATTTACTTCAGCGGCAGCAAAGCACATTGTGTTTCTGAAGATGCTATGTGCTTCTGAGACCCAGAACATCTGCAGCATCTCAGGAGACTAGAACGATGCCATCGAAACTCCGCAAAATCTTGTAAATTCGCTAGGAAAAGCAGTCCACTGTTAATGTCCCCTCCTAATGAAAAGATACAAGTAATTAATTTTGTTTGTAATGCTGGTTGTTTCTCAAGCACAGCTCATACTTTTTCTGTTCTTGCTCAGAAAGTCTGCCTCCTACCAGGTTCCTGTCACTGATTGGAGATGGATTACACAACTGTTCTTTGAAGGCGTGAAAGACATGGTTGTACGACACATTCCAGATGATGCAAGGTGTTGCAGCTACAAAATGAGCATAATTAAATTAATTTCCTTTGTTAATGTGCAGAAGCTGCAGATAGGACAAGAAGTTGCTTCAGATGCATATTGACTTTAAAAATGTCATACCAAGCTGAAGTACTCTGAGAATTCAGGTATTTAGTATTGCTTGGATTTTTACGTACTCAATACCACGATGAGCATACAGTTTATGTAAAATGTGAAGATAATCAACTTAAGAGTGTTTAGTTTTAAACACAATAATTAGGCTTAATTGTCTTTAATTGGCAACAACACACACACTGTAAAAGGAGAAATGACTAAGAAATAATTCATTCACTGAGAGGCAGAAACTGCATCAGGTAAGATATTTGTCCTAGCAGAGTCCTTACTGCACCTACTGACAGGCTCAGTTGAATAAACATGGCTTATAGTTATACTGTATAGAAAATATGCACGCCAATCATTTTGCCTATTTACAAATATCCCGTTTGCCTGGATTAGGTCTGCATGTGTCTAGGTCTTGCCTATTTAAGTATTGTCTAAATGTCTTCTAAATTTAGTGATTTAATTTGATTTGAGTTCCATGTGTCAACTACCCTGTGTGTGTGTTTGTTTGAGTATGTAAAAAAAAACTTTCCCTTCAAGTGCCCTTTGAAATTCCCTCTTCTCATTTTCAACATATATCCTCTTGTTTTTGCTATCCAATACAAGGACTCTAACTATCTACCCTATCTATGCCTCTTATACTTCAACTGGGTGGCTGGCTAGCCTTCTTGCTTGCTGAAAGTCCACTGCACTCTCTCCATTGTAGCCACATCCTTCCTATAGTGCGGCGACCAGAATTAAGTGTAGTCTAACTAATGTTTTGTAAAATTGCAAAATGATGTCCTATTCTATTCCATACTGTTACCTGTGAGGTATATATGTACCACGTGCCTTCTTCACTCCTTTAACTACCTGTATTTTTAGGAGCTATGAACTTTCGCCCCAAGGTCTCTATATGTCAGATTGTGGTTTATTAACTACATATCTGCATTCAACACCATCACTCCATCACCACTATTTAACAAGCTTCAAAACTTGAGTTTCTGTGTCACCCTCTGCAACTGGATTCTCGACTTCCTTATTGGGAGACCACAGTTAGTGCAGATTGAAAATAACTTCTCCTGCTTGCTGACAATTAACACAGGCACACTTCTACATTCTCTCTTCTGACTGTATGACTAGGTACAGTTCAGGTGCTGTCGATAAGTTAGGCAATGATGCCACTGTTGTTGCCAGAATGTCAGACGGTGACAAGGAAGCATCCAAGAGTGAGATAGATCAGCTGGTTAAGTGGTATTATAACAACAACTTTGCACCCAACATCAACAAAAAAAGAGAACTGATTGTGGACTTCAAGGAAGGGGAAGTTGGGAGAACACATACCAGTCCTCACTGAGGGGTGAATGCTGGTACAAGTTTCATGAGGTACTTTAATGTATGTCAACGATAACAACCTGAATCTGATTTACTTTTCATCAGTGTTCATGTTCACCCTACAATTCATGCTCTTATTTTAACTGCAAAATTCTTCTGTTCGGGCTCCATGGTCAATTTCAATATTTTATTGAGATATACACTACACATGGATCTGGAAAGTTCAGGGATTGTAAATGCTTTTCCCTGTCACTGAATGTACAGATTCTAGGAATGACAGGAAGATGTTCAAATAACACCAGTGTGATCCCTTAAATGAAGTAACAAATATCTGTTCAATATACAAGGGTCTATTTTTCAGACCTAATACCTCATGTCAGTCCTTCAATATATTGTTCTGACATATGGCCTAACTATAGAAATCTCTTAGGTTTCTGACAATCTTCTAATTCTTACTGCATTGTGCCATGCAATCCAAGACTTAGGAATTTAGGTCCCACCTTGACATTTCTATTATGTGAAAGTAGTTCTCAGTTATCTCACGTGTCCCTATAAGTGCAGCTATAATTTTGTGGTAGTAAAAGTTGATGTGTCGCCAATTAGAATTTACAATATTATAACCCGAATCGGACTTGATGGATATCCCAGATGAGTATGAATGTCTGGCCTGGGATAAATCCCATGCCATTTCTAATATTTGTGCATTTGCAAGGTCCCTTTTCTATACATTTTTAATGCTTGTATTTACTGATGCACTTTGGCGGATCCAGGGTTGCGCAGATTTGCCGCCTGGTGAAGTAAATGTCCCGTGTACCTTAAATTCGGAAAATATTGCGGTAAACGGGGGTACTGTTGCTAGGGATTGCATAACCGAATAAATAAAGATGCCTTACTGAAACAGATATTGAGCATAGAGAGTACCTCAACCCCAGCTGTTTTTCCCTGAGTACTTGCCCCCCATCTCCATCGAAGTTGTTTTAATTCATATAAGTAGAAGTCTTTAATTATTTTATGTTTTTTATCATGTTTCAGAGCTTTTGTTGCCGTTGCCATTTTCAGGTGTATGTTACAGACAACATTCTGACTTTGCTTATTTTCTTTTAAAGTGTGCCAAATTTGGAGGAACTAACTAATGGCAATGTCCGCTGGAATTGGAATACTGGCTGCTTTGCAGGTTATTGTTTCGTTCCCCGACCTTTTTGTTTTTATCGCGTTATCGCCGTCTTAACTACCAGGGAGGAGAGGGACTTAACTGACACGATAAGTGTTATGTAACTAGACCTAATGGAGTTAGTTGGCAGATCCTCCCATCGGCAGCGGGCAAAGGTTGAGAGAGAGTTAAACACAGTTCGGAGGGGCGGGGCCGCGCCGCGATCGACCTATCAGAAGGCGGGGATCGATTCACGACCTGTCATCTGGCCCAAGAAGGACAAGCCAGGGGGGAAAAAAAACGCCACAGCCATCGAAGCATAAGCCTCCCGCCGGGTGGACGTTCAAAAGCAAGATTTTCCTCTTTGGCTGCTCTCTTTATAATTAGTCTTCGCCTCGGAGCGGCTGTACAATCCTCAGCAGTGTCCTGAGACTGTACGGTCGGCTTCATATCCCGACTCTCCCAACACCTCAACCACTTGACTCAACTTTAGGTATTACTTTCTCACACACACCGCGAAGAGGCTGATAAGGAAAGAAGAAAAATACCAAATCGCACAAAATAATAACAACGACAAAGTTCGGCTCTGCGTGTGTGAAGGAGGGGGAGAGAAAGTGAAGGAAAGTCGCTGAGGGAAAAGAAGTATGAATGCTGCCTTCTGTAGTGCATTGCGAGTTTGAACTTCGATTATCACCAGCACTTCGTCCTCGCTTCTCTATAAACGCGAATCGCCAAAACCATGACAGCCGAGAAGGAAAAGAAAAGGTAAGATATTAATTAGGCTGCTAAAGATCAGTAATGATTAATTCATTTCTGACAAGTTGCAGAGCGTGACTTGCTGGCGAGTGTCTGGGGAACTGGACACGAAATCACAGTGGAGATAATAAAACAATAATGCGACCATAATTTTCGCGATTGTGCTGTGTGGAATAGTTCTGTCGAGGTGAATAGGTCGCGGGCAGCTGACTGCCTCTCGCTCGTCAGCTGCTACCTGTCTCTCAATATTGCCAGCTCGTCCCTCAACCCCTTTACCAAGGGCAAAAGATAGTCCGCTCCAACCAAGATCCACACGCACTTGTGAAACGGACCGAATTACTTGAATAGTTTGTTTTCACTCTCTCTCTCTCTCTCCTTCGCATGTTTGATTTGCGTGCGCTGTTTGTGTTATCTTTTATTTAGTGTGTTTTCCACACGGTGGCAACAGGCGCTCGGGGCCTGAGCTGCGGGATTGACCTCTGCCAACCGAGGACAACTTCCACTGGACACCAGTTGAAAGAGGGCATGATGTTTAAGCCTTTGTTGCAGCCTGAGACTCTCGCGTGGCTATTATTTATTCCATTTTGGAGATATTTGCGGACTCCCTTTGCAGATCTTTAATGTTCTTATGCCGGGTACCCACTTATTATTTCTTCTTAAAATGTGTTTTCCTTCAAAGCAAGTTAACTTCACTAAACTTCACTCGCCCCATCACTGAACTGTTCCCACAACCCATGGGCCCACTTTTAAAGACTTATCTCACGTTATCAATGTTTATTGTTTATTTTTATTACTATTATTCTCTTTTGTATTTGCAGTTTGTTGCCTTTTGCACATTGGTTGTTTGTCCGTCCTATTGGGTGCGGTCTTTCATTGATTCTATTGGATTTTCTGAGTATGCCCGCAATAAAACGAATTCCAGGGTTATATATGGTGACATCGATGTACTTCGATAATATAGTTACTTTGAACTTTGAACCTTGAACTTCGAAGACGGGTTGTCACTTGCGACCGCATCCGTTGTTCTGCCCGGTATTGGATTTGACAACCAATCACAAGGACGCGGGCGTTACTTTTGGAGCCAACTTCGATGAAAGTTGGATATTATTAGGAAGAAAAAATACGGGCATTGCCTGTAAAAATAGATTTCATTGCTTACCTTTTTTTACGGTGTGAGGATGGAACCACGGTGATGTTATTCCATTTCGGGTAGTGATTCCCCTTTCCTCAGCCGTAATGCATTGGTTGATGCTGCTTGAAGTTCTGTTGTTTTGCTGAGAGCTATTTCATCCAGCAGATAGAAAAGACTGACATTACGGGAAAATAGCAAACTGCGCTTCAGAGTATTGCACTTTTCTACGGTAACATTGCCAGCAGCTTTTGGATGAATTGCACTGACCCCCCTCTCCCCCCCCCCCGTCTCCGCGATAGGATATCTGTGCTGTTTTAGAGTTAGACTGAGCCCGTTTGTTCTTAGTTAATTTTTGAGCAGAAAGGATTACTTTAATTTTAAACCAGAAGAGACATTCTGATTTTGAGACAGGGTGGTCAATCTAAAACATTTAAAAGCTGATTACAAGTTTACCTTTGAGAACTACAGTTACAGATTAGAGTTGGGTCCAGGAACAAGATTGGGAGGGTATATTTGGTTCTCATTAAAAGTCACAACTATATCATAACTATCTAGTGTTCATGATAGTATAAACCAGGCATTCTTAATTCAAAAACAGTGCCATATGTGTTGAATATGAGGACTTTATGGAACGTTATTCGCAGCGACGTGCTATATATATAAATAAACATCAAAAATGCGCGCAAATTTATCCACATTTTTAAATCATAAACTGGATTGATCCTGGTGCATAACATTGTACTCAAATGTACAGTAAAGTTTTTGATTAACAAAGAAACTTTACAGTTTTAATTTGAGTATGTGTCAACATGATTCCTTCAGCTGGCTTGTCCCCTGAATATCTGTCGACTTTCCCAAATTCGCAGCGAACACTATTGATTTTAAACTTTGGATATGTGAAGAAAGCTGCCTTCAAGTTACCGTTGTTTTTTTTTTACTTCCCAACTGATGGTTATTACTGTTTCAAAATAAATCTTTGTTAATGTGTGGGGAAAGTACCAACTGAGATTTCTAAACGTTTTGATAGTAAGAAGCAGCTTGGTCTTTTATGCAAGTTGTATCCTTGCATACATGCCAATCCCCAACGCTTTCAGAGCCCCGACAGCAGTTGATTAATATTGTATTCGTATTATGCGAAATGGACCAAACTCAGCAATTGCTCCTGAATGCTGCCTCTTCAGCGCAAGTTGCAACAAGTTGCAACGCGTATAGCGTCATGAGTGATAGGGCATTGTATTATAACAGCGGAATACTCGACCATCCCGAACACTGAAGGGCCACTGTTGGCGTTAAAATGAGATTCGGTGATGCTATTCTCAAGCAGTTTAACCCCTATTAAGTTTTACTTTCTCTTTGGACAGTTCCTAAACTTCAAACGGTTGCACAGTAGAAGTGAATTTTTACGGATAAAGAAATAAACAGCTCTTTGAGAATTAAGGGCAAAATATTCGTTGGAATTTCTGATCATTGACATGAAAAGCTAACTAATCTTCGTCTTAAAGATCAGTGCATTAGAAATGAATATCTTTACTTGCATTGTAAATATATTCGTGTTTAGCTGGAATCTGCAGCCAGTTTGTTTCCTTTGTCAAACGCGCAGCTCTTTGGTACCAAAATAGATTATTATGCCCCATAATACCGAAGAAGTAAGGTAAAATTGACCACGAGATAAATGACAGTAGACTCCATCGCTGTTTAATTAACTGCCTGTGGTGCCGCATGAAGAATTTGCGGGGGGAGGGGGCGGAGGACACATCTACGTAATTTTAATACGCCAGTGCACAATTGTTTAAAAATAGTTTGCAACATTTTCATTCTAGTAAGAGCTGCCCCGTGCGAATACCTTTTGAAGTTTGGTTCACAATCGCGCTGCTCTTTTTGGTTAGTTTGAAGGACGTGATTTCCAGTAGGTTCACGTTCTGAACACCCTTATTTCAAATAATGGCCCCAAAGAGTAGACAGATCAGCCTACGATGAGCAAAAACACTGCCGCGATGCAGAGGTGTATGCCTAGAAATGAAAGTCCAGGAAACTTTGAAAAGATAGCGTTTTTTGCCTAAATTGGTGCTTTTTGTTTCTTTTTACACGTGTTAATGGGACATGGCACAGTTCAAACAGAGTACACAATCGTTGAGATCTGTGTGTTCATGTCATGGTCAAAAGTACATTATTGTGTGTAAACTACCCGAAGGTTCAGGTGAAATATTTTCGATGAAACGTATTTAGAAATTAGTTCTTTTTAGTCTTGGTTGGGATGTGAGTGACATCTGCCAAGTCAGCATATAGTACACATTTCGAGTAGATCTATGCATCAATGTGTCACTGGACGGGGATAAGCTCGTTCCGTTGCCTGAAGAAATCCTCTAAAGGATGGGGAGCAAGATAAATACTGCAAACAGTATTTCATACAAACTTTGAGTGATATTATAGTTCCCGTAACATAAATTGCAAGTGTGGAACATTTCTTCGTTTAACTATTCACAACCGTGACACCTGAGCAAGTTTATTTAGATACACCCGTTTCATTGCTAATGTACATTCGTTACACACCGCTGCTTGCTGTTTCACAATTAAACGAAAAATCGTCGAACCTGCCCTTCGGACGAGAAACAAGCGAGCAAGCCCAGGTTAACGAAATTCGTGCCGATGTGCTGCAGGTGCGGTGGTAACCTGTGTAATCTGTTACAGCACGGTTTTCAATCGGGACACGAAATGGCTGAACTTAAATTTATAATACTCTGATTTTATATCACTTTCACTTGTAGTGATGTTTGCATTTAATAGACTAAATGCTCAGAATACACAACCGGAAAGGGATTCGGGAGTTTGATCAAATATAGGTGTGCGAGGGAATCGAGGACAGGGGTTTGTGGAGCATTTTAAAACAAATAGTGAAGATGACAATGTGTTACATGAATGCTTTTCTCAACTTTTGCTGTATGAGTGTACTGCTTTTCCATTATGAGGGCACCGAGCTGTAGCTAATTTAAAGCCCCGGCTTAATCGACCCGTGTGATTAATAGTGACTTCAATTATCTTGACCCCTTAGCACCTCGCGTTAATAGCTTTAATTTTTGTTTTAGAGTATGTAGTGATACTTTTTCATTGTTTCCATGTGTAAATATGAAGGTTAAGGACTAGGACAAAACTATTTTGTTTTAATCATTCCTGTTGCGCATTTCTGTCTTTGCTGGAGCACTTGTGACATCAGTGATCCATTCCATATTTTTAGTAAGGAGTTTATAGTTTGTCCTGTATTAATATGGTCCAGCCTGTCTGATAGATATCTGAAACGATCTCTTCTGTCATTCATCTCCTGGTCAATTTTATCTTGTGCTTACTTGCCACGTACAGAATAGTTGAAAATGCAGTTCTGTTATAAATAGTAACGTGTTCTCTGTTGAGGAGAGATGGATTTAAGAAGATGTTATTATGGATCTTTGCTTTTTATTATTATAAGGCAGCTGAAATTGCAATCTTGTTCATAGTTGTAAACCAATGAATGTGGGACAAATAATGTGATGATGGGAATGTTAGCAGCTTCCAGTTCCTTGGTTTTGTATACATTGTACATCTTTGAAGAACAGCGTTACGGAACTCTCGTAAATTACATTATCGTGTTGCCTGCTCAATTTGGACCTGTTCATGATGTAGAATTTTGCTAAAAAAAAAAGTACAATTTATGATTGAATTGTCTCTATTTTACTGCAAGACAACAACTCTCATGGGTTTTCCTACACTGGCTTATGGATAACTATGTGACCCAGGAAATATACTATAATGGGCGGGGGGGGGGGAATATGAACAAATTTGTTAGCATTTGAAAAGAAAAATGGATTGAGGGTTCTAACCACTGTGGAAATATACTTAGGTGGACCTTGTGAGGATATAGACTTTTGATTGGCTGTGATGCTTTAATGACATAGCTCATTTTAGGTTCACCTGTGATGGATGACTACTTTGAATTTTGGGTATTTAAATCACCTTCTGATATCACTTGATCAGCATAGCAGGATTTATTAAGTGTCTATATTTAACTGCAGGATAATATAGGGTTTCCTACACTGAGGTTTATGGGTAACTATGGCCAAACTATAGCCAAAATTTGGACTTCTACCTTGCAAATATTTGCCAGTCAATCAATAATGCCATATTCCTCTTTACCACTTACAGTTTCTGTGATAATGGCCATAAGTGATTATATTTCTGTGATAGATTTTACTAATAAGCACACTTGTGTGTTCCATTAATGAAACTGTAATAATTGAAACTTGTATTAATAGTAAAGATTAAAAATAACTGGAAATACTAGGCTTAATAGAGGCCACTGATAGGGTGATATTTGTTTCATGAATCAAACCATCTAATAGTTCAATTTACCAACTACTTATTCAAAATTTATGTTTTAAAAATTACTTTGTTAGGGGGTGAATTTATTTTTTTTACAGTGTCTGGAACTCTGCTGGGGGTGTATGTGGTAGAAGCAGCTATGATAGCAATATTTAAGAGCCACTTAAAACCGATTGTGAATAGAGAAATATTGATCATGAGCAGGCAGATGGGATTAATTAGATTAGCATCATGATTGATGAAGACACATCAGGCTGAAAGGCTTCTTCCTTTGCTATACTGTTCTACCTCAATGCTGCATGTAATGATTTGATTTGTATGAACAGTATGCAAGACAGGCACCCCACATGTGACAATAAACCAATTCCAATGGTCTAAAACACCTCACAGTAAAAGAAGGGAGTTGGAAATGAGAGGCAAATAGTTGTGGTTTCCAAGTTTAGAGTATAATAGCAAAACTTAATTTGGAACTGAAAGCAAAATAATGCAAATATTAGCTTTATCTATTATAGTATTATTGATACAGCAATCAAAAAGTTTGTTCACTTAATACCTCAAATTAACGATGGGCTGAGATATAAATTAGAGTAGGAGAGAGAGAGTAAACAACAAAATTCTTTGCAAATTAAGCACTTGAAATCTGTTGCATTGAAATACTGAAGGAACGGATCACTATATTAGCAGCAGTTCATTTTTAGCACCTGAGATTGTAAATAAAAATGTTTAGTTAATATCCCTAACTGACTCATGCAAGTCTCCAGCCTGATTGCATTCAACTGATGGTGAAGCATGCAAGGAGGGACTAGAGCAGATTGAGCCTCTCTGAGAGAGCACTTGGAGGCTGAATGCAAAAAAAATTATAAAGAACTGCAGCCTTTCAGTAATGTCAAACATCACCTTCCCCACAGCCACCAAACCATCTCCCAGCTGTGGCAGAATCTGCTTGGTTATGCTCAGCACTCATTGGTCACCTCAGAACCCACAGCATCATTGTGGAAGCAAGCTTTTCTTGACATTGAGGAACTGTCAAAGTACAGAAAGTGCAATTTGAAGTGACTTTTAGATATTTGAATTTGACTGTAGATCTGAGGTTGCTGTAATGTTTGTGCATAAATATCAATCAGCACCATTTCCATTGGCTGTTTTAAATGCAAAACTCTCATTTGTTTTAAGTAAAAGAAAAATAGAAAATAACTTACGAATTGAAGCTTATTTGCTCTTTTATAGTGGCTTGCATCTGACATGACAAACCTTGTACATTATGACTGTAAAAACTATTCAGATGTTTTGATAGACATGTTTTGATAGTTGAATTTTTACGTAGGATCTTTCAATACAAGTAGTGTCCTGACTGTAACCTCTGGTAATTAAATATGTGAAGTCAGCATTTTACTTTGATTTGCAGAATGTTTAGGGTGTTTCCTTCCAAGGATCTAGACAACAATATTCAGGAGCCTACCATGTTTAATTATTCAAGCTTCTGGGTAGAACAGATTGGTATCTGATTCCTGCAGCTTTTTGCATTGAATTTCATTGTGTAGAGCTAGATAGAAGCAAAGAATTGGGCAGGTCTTGTTCAATTTCCCCAAACGTCATTATTTTTTCCCCTGTTGATTACTGTCACTTTGAGTCTTGGTGTGTTATAAACATTAGGTTTGGTATGTTATTTTTCAAAAGGAAATTATTTTTAACCATTGATTGAATGGAACACTTCCTGCACTTAAAGGAACCACTTTGCAGTTTTAAAACTAATCTATGTTTCATCATTTGGCTAATATTTTTTGAAGTAAGCATTTTTTGTTCCTTGAGCTTGATTAAATGCTTCACACCATTAAGCAAAGCAAGCCCTGCCCAAACACAACACTTGCCAAATTATTTGTAGAAATGCTGTATGAATCAGATATTTAAATTAATTCACAACAATGTAATGTAGACATTGCAACATAGTTTGATTGACCCTGAGAAGGGACACTGGAATGGTGAAATGCAATTGACCCGTGCCAAGTATTTTACAGTTCATGCTGCCCATTTATTTATACAGTTTCTGCATTGTGAAACTATATATTGCAGAACAACAATGTTAGTATTCACTCCACTTAACAATAGTTTGAACCTTTAAAAAGCTGAACTGCCAGAAGTTGGAGCTAGTGCTAGTGGTCATGTAGAAAATGAATCTGACCTGTGAAGCATTTAAAGAGTTTAGGGTGAGCCTTGGTATCCAGGACGGTCCCACATGGCACTGAAGGAAAGCCAGAAGAGGAGTATCGTCCATGTAGTCCCCTTGGTGCATGCTTCTAGGCAATGAGAACAAATACTTGAGAATGTCAATACTAGAAATGGATCCCCTAGAACCTGGATACAGTGTTGTAAGTTCAGCCCTTTTAACAG
This sequence comes from Mobula birostris, assembly GCF_030028105.1. Taxonomy (NCBI): domain Eukaryota; kingdom Metazoa; phylum Chordata; class Chondrichthyes; order Myliobatiformes; family Myliobatidae; genus Mobula; species Mobula birostris. The sequence continues at coordinate 35,587,581 of NC_092377.1, forward strand.
TATTAATAGGATAGGCCTTTGGTTTACATCTTGCAACAAGATCTCCCTGTTCCACAGCTTTGTATATTTTCCCTTTCAAATCCCTAAGAAGTGCATACAGGCCAGACCACTAGGTGTCAAAAAAAGAGAATGACAATGGACTGTCACTGACCTCAAGCTTGCAGCCAGGTGATCTGCATGTAGTGAGACACAGGATGACTGTGACTATGAAGTATTAGGGTCAATCTGGTTTATTAGCATGAAATTTGTACAGTGAATTTCAATTAATTGGGATACAACAGGACCAGTATATTTTGGCTCAATTAGCCAAAGTTCATGGAAATAGTTAAAAAGGTATTAAAGCTACGTTTTAATCGAGTAATAAATTATGTATTTAAATTAAATACACAGCAAATTAGAACACTAACAATATTACTATGGTACTATAAAACTGTAGTTCCAAATAATTATCAACAGAGCAATTCATCCAGTGTTTGCTGCCATGTTCTTTTGATCGCCTGTAAATGTACAAAATCAGCAGACACCTAGTGCAGATAATGTTCTGCGTTCATACAGTATTATCGACGACTGCATCCTCCAAGTCTTGCATCCTGCCTATTTTTTGCCAACTATCCGTGATAAAAAAAAACTGATTTTTGAACACAATCATGCAACTGATGCTATTTAAAAACTGTTCGCTCTTATCAAGGTGTAGTGTTTAATGGCCACAAGAGTGCATGCGCCTGAAGCTAGTTAGAAACTTCCCGTCCCAATTAAGTAGCCTAGTGTCCCAAATAAACAAAGGGAATTCAGCTAATTTCACAGTTAGTTTTAGTTTTTTAGCAGATGTCCCAAATATGTGGCTGCTCCGATTAATCGATGGCCCAATTAACCAGGATCCACTATAGTTTTGTGGCAGCAGTACAGTGCAAAATATAAAAATATGTAAAAAATATAAAAATAGCTAGTGAACAAAGCAAATAACAGGGTAGTATTTGTGGATTTGTAGACTGTTCAGAATCCTGATGGTGGAGGAGAAGAAGCTGTACCTGAAACTTTGAGTGCAGATCTTCAGACTCCTGTACCTCCTCCCCAATGACGTTAATAACAAGAGGGCATGGACGGTGAGAGTCTTTAATGATGCATGTTGCCTTCTTGAAGCACTGCCTCTTGAAGAGGTCCTCAATGGTGGTTGAGTTGTGCTGGTGATTGAACTGGCTGAATCTACAACCCTCTGCAGTCTCCTGCAATCCTGTGCATTGGAGGTTCTATACCAGGCTGTGATGTAACCTGTCAGAATGTTCTCCATTGTGTTTCTGTAGAGATTTGCTAGATCTCTTCAAACTTCTCATGAAGTAGAGCCACTGACATTATTGTGTTGGGCCAAGGGTAGATCCTTTGATTATTCAGGGGTCTGTGGGAGGAGCCACAGGGGCAGTCAGCAGAGGGGTGTGTCCAAACAGGTAACCCAGTTACAACATATATATATGGTTTACCACAAGATGTTAATTCCCAGGAACATAAAGCTGCTCACCCTTTCCACCACTGACCATTCACTGATGACTGGACTGTTATATTTTGTAATCCCAAACATAAAACTAATTTCAAGAAAAAGTTGAGAGGCAAGAAGAATGGGTCTTAGTTTTGTTTTTACTTTTAGCGAGGCGCGCATGTATCATGTAGTGCCATGCTGAATGCAATTCATGTATTTTTACATGTAACCCATAATTAATTAAACAGATAAAGTATGCTTACTCAAATCTTTAGAGTCTTCTCCTCTTCCAAAGAAAGTAAGCTGCACTTTAAAAAAAATTTGAACGTCTCACTGTGCTTCAGTGGGTAGGTAGTCATCTCAGGTTCATTTAAAACTTTCTCAATACTTTGAAATATTAAATACAGAACACTGACTTTCCCTTCCTGATGTCCACAATTAGTTTCTTAGTTTTGCTGATGCGGAGTGGGATGTTATTGTGGCAGCACTCAACCTGCTGATTATTGTCACTCCTGTATGCCTCCTCTTCAACATGTGAGATGCTGCCAACAATAATGGTGTCATCGGTATTTTTGTAGGTGGTGTTTGAGCTGTGGTTTGCCATCTAGTTGAGTAGTGAGAGACAAGCAATCATTTCGGGGAAATGGCTCATGTATAATTTGTATAGGGTTAGGGAGCTTCAAGAAATGTGGCCGTAATGCGTGCTCTGATGCATTGGGTTTGAATCAGGACTGCGAAATGGATGGCAAATACATGATTGTTGCAAAAATTGGGGAACCTGCCAGAAATACTGAATTTAGTCTTGAGTTTGGAGAAACCCAACACCATCCTGGCACAAGGCTTTGCATAAAACTTAAAGCTTGAACCTACTTATTGCAACCTGAAAATCATTACCATTTGGATTTGCGCACTTGTCATTTCACGGTCTGATGGTAAATTCCTTTACACCACTAGCAGGAGGCAACAAGTGTCTGAAAATTACAGCAGCTGCTCACTATAGTATCAAACTGCTGCTGTAGAATCCCAGGTTGCTGCTTTGAGGCAGTAGGGCCAGAAGAGGTAAAGAAGCCTTCATTGTATCCATGCTGTGGAAGCACATTGTCACCTGAATATCCATGTGGCCTGATTTATTGTAGTCATCCTTGCATTTGAACTCAAATGCACTGGGTCTTGCATGTGTCGCAGCCTTATTGACTTGTCCTTTTCCCAATATGATGCACTTTTCACAATCTCATGCCTTAAGGCAGTGTAGATTGCAGACTGTTTAAAATAAAGAGATAATTGCATTCACTGAAAACTGTCAGTCAATAGTTTTCTAAAGTTTCTTCCTGTAAATAATAGTTTCAAATTTAAACAAATTCTCTTCTACCAGCAAAGACAGCAAAATAATCATATATAACATTTGCTTGAAAACGTGTACATTCAGTTCTGGAATCTTTGTTTAGTATTCTCTACTTTCAAGACAAAGGCTTTGTGGTTTTAGGGATCTTTGTGGTTTTTGGTCTAATTTTTAAGTACTATATTGCTGAGAAAAATCACAAGGGGCACTGGATGTAGGTGTGTGGGTTTTTAAATGCATTATCATTTGTATACCTTATGTATTTTCATCAAAATCAAAAATTTGGTTTTTTAAGTGTGAAATATAAGGCTGGACTAAATTCATGAATAGGAATTTCCCTATGTGTGAACTTTACTGGAATGCTTTCACATTTTCCAGCAGTGTGATTTATTAGATTTAGGGCATGTAAGTAACATCTTGTAAAGTAGCAAGGCTTGTTTGCATCCACGCTGTTTGCCTCTTGCAATAAAGGCCAATGTTCTAATTACTTGCTGTACTTGCTTGCTAATCTCCTGTCATTGTGTATGAGGAGTTCCAGATCTCTGTGCATGCATGTTCTACCATCTCTCTGAATTTAACTTGTATTCTATTTTTTCTGTTTTTTCTTCACTCTTTACATCCCATCTGCAACTTACCCTCTCATTATATCGCCTTGTAGACTTCTATTTTCGTAGCTTGATTTCCCTCATATCTTCCTCATCAGTTAACTAGTTCATCCAGTTCTTTCATGTTAATAACTTTAAATAGTTGAAAACACAGAAGTGGATGAATTTTGTGGCGCTGCTGAATGCAACTTGCCATCTGGAAATGAACCATTGATCCTGATTGTTTTTGATTTTTGGTGCGTCCTCTCTATCCTGTAATGGTCAATGCTATGAACTCTTCTTTTGAACTCCCTTTCATGTGGCACCTCATCAAAAGCTTTCTGAAAATTGAAATTAGTTACAATTTTATTTATATTCTATATTCTGATCAGGTCTATTATCACTGGTTGCTGTTAACCCTTTTGTTCTCAGTTTGTTTTTTCCCTATGACATACAAAGCCTCTCAAATCCATCTTGAGAGATGGATTGCCTCTCAAAACAATCCATCCCTACCATTCTACTTGTTTCCTTCTGCAAATTCTTACACATGCCCATTAATTGCCCCCAGTTCACCACTACCCACCCTCATTAGAAGTAATTGCAGGGCATCATCTTCAGAAACTGAATCACAGTCACTGGGGGAATGTGTAAATTAACACAGAGAGTGCTGGATGTTAGGATGGAACTTTGGGTCACTAGAGTTGTGAAACAGCACCGATTGAAACATGCTACCTTGAACCTTGCATACATTGTGACTACTGCAGCAAAGGTACAAGTGCCTCAGGACTCACACCACCAGGTTCAAGAACAGTTACTACCCCTCAACAATCAGGGGTTAACTACACTTGTTTATGGACTCTTTTATCTTGTTATTTCATGCTCATTATTTATTGCTATTCATTTATTGTCTGCATTTGCACAGATTGTTTACAGTTCCTGATGTTTACATGTTAAAGATCCTATTTACAGTTACTGTAAATACCATCTATAGACTTGCTAAGTATGCCCGCAGAAAAATGAATCTAGGGTTGTACTTGGTGACATATATGTACTCTGATAATAAATTTTATTTTGAACTTTAAACATTGAACTTTAAGAATTTACCTGATGAGAGAGTTGTGCAAGGCAGACCAGACCAAAACTTCTGAAGTTCACTGTTCTTGATTCCTTTCGGCAAAAAAATATAGATTTGAAGAAGAACCTTAATTTGACTTGTACGAGTTATTTCAATGGCTAAATTTCAGTCTTTTACTCACTATGCAATGTCTGTGCCTAATTTTATTTGGTTAACATGACAATCAAGGTTGTTTCTATGATCATTTGAATGGCAGGACTAAAGGTATAAGAATACAGTTTTTTCCTGTTGAGGAAGTGACACATTGTTTAAAAATATTTTATTGTGGTGCATTTTAAAAATAATCTTCCTTACGCAGGCAGATCACAATAAGTTGTGATAATATCAAGTCATCATGTGTTGTGACAATGAGATCTTTTGTAGTGTAGCTAGTTTCCTGTTTTTAAAATTTGATGAGTAAATATGCTGTGCCTTTACACATTTACCTACGTAAAAGGCCTCGTGTGAATGAGTTGGACTCGGTATTATCAAGGGTCTCCTTGTCCTTGGCTCAGAAGGAAGTGGATCAGCCATCTCCTTGTTATAAAACTCCTTTGACTTCTTTTGTAATTAAAAAAAAATTCTCAGTGATTTTAGGAATTTTACCATTCTCATTATTTCTGTGTATTAGGTCAGCACACATTTAGGGGGAATTCACAAATTTTGCTACTAATTTATTTCTCCAGACCAGTTACTCACAGCCCAGGTAGTTCACATGAAAGAGAGTGTGAAAGTAAGTAATCCTTGACCATCTGGATTTTCCAGGGCCTCAAGACAGTAGAAAGAAAATTCACTAGTTTTTTTAGGCTTTGTTTAGAATAGGAGGCAACTTCAATCAGCAGAGATTAAAAAATGAAGAATACAGTGTTTTCAAAATAGTTTCAATATAATATTTGTAGTCATATTTTACTTCCAAATGGTAATAATAGTAATATCTCCAAGCAGACTGCCAAACATAGCAGCTTAGAGGTCCATTCTGATCAAGTTCCTTATAGGAAGTTATTTTGTTTCATTTTCTGGACAGCTAATTCCACTTTCTGTATTGGTGATGATGGAATAGTTCTCCAGAATTTTCTAAGGAGGTTTGATACAACTTTTCTATTTGCCACATATTCAAGCATTTCATCATGACTAATGTTGTATTAATTTTAAAAGTATAATTACATTTTGATTGCAAGCTTTGCAAAATGATTATGTTGTACAAAAGTAATTTTATCTTGGTTTCTGTCTGACACTATTTAAAAATCTGACATTAGACTCTTGTGAAATAAATGACAAGGATCTATCTTACCAACATTGGATAAATATCTCCAAAGGCATTGTTTTGATTTTTCAGTCCAGTTCCAACAGCTTGGAAGCTATTTACCCACAGTGAGCCATTCTAAAATACAGGGCTGTATGTACAATTACGACACGTAGCTTAAGTCAATAATGTTCCTTTGGAATTTCAGATCAGCCTGTTCAATAATAACAGTCTCAACCAGGAAATGATAGCAATGTTCTTTTTGATACAACAAATCACATTAATGAGAATATGTTACAAACATGCATATTTGGAGCAGGCCATTTGAAGCTTTACACTTGTTCTGTATTTTTCACAACATCGTAATTAATCTGATTGTGAACTTAATGCCTGCTTTTCTGTCTACCTGTTTCAATCATTCACCCACACCCACCCCTTGTTTATAATGTATCTATCAGCCAGTGCATTCGAAATATTCAAGGACTTGGATTCCACTGCCCATTGAGGAAGAAAATTCCAAAGCATTGTAATTTTGAGTGTTTGAAAATAATGGATCACTTATATAAGAGTAACTCCCTAGTTTTAGGTTCTCTTAAAAGAGAAGCATTCTCTCCATATCCTTCAAATGAAGATCTCTCAGTCTTGAATATTCCAATGAGGTCACCTCTTGAACATTTAAAATCCCCGTGGATGCCAGCCAGATTCTCCAACCTGTTAGCCTAGTATAACTCAACCACTACAGGCATTAGTTTAGTCAGCCTTGCCTTAAATACTTCCACTGCATTTGCGTTCTTTCTTAAATAAGGAAAACACCTATATGCACAATTATCCAGAAGTGATTTTGCCATTGCCCAACAGAACTAAAGCATATGTTTCCTTTTTTTATTCAATTACATGAATACTAAATAATTCCACTCTGCAAGCTTTAATTAATAGCTCATCTTGATGAGTCGTAGAAAATTACAACACAGAAGCAAGCCCTTTGGTCCATCTAGTCTGTGCTGAACCATTTAACCTGCTTACTCCCATTGATCTGTACCGAAGTTTGTAAATCAAGTAAAAGATTACCTGGATCTCTATTTCATGTTTTAGGTAATATGTTTTCGTATATATCCTGCCCAAGTGAACAATTTTGTATTTTCCCACATTGTAGTCCATGTGCTATTCATTTAACCTATCAATTTCCCTTTTATTCTCTCCACAATTTGCTTTTTTACACTTTTTTTTGACAGTCGTATCTTCAGTGCATTAATTCAAGTCATTTACATTAAAACTTAAGGGCTCGGTACTGTTTCATTGCATGTGGCTTGTAGATTTCCAAATATTTGGGCTGTGTTTCATGTGGAAAAATTGTTTTCAAAAAAGGAACAAAAGCATTTAAAATTCCTTGTTGAAAATGCCTTGTATTTGTATTGGAATTTTTTTCTTGGTCTGTTTCAAATATGTAAGAAAACATCAGTTCCATTTAAACAAAAATGGATTCTTTAAGAATGCAGCTGTTATTATTGCCAAAGTTAGGAAATATGTTAAAGAGCATCATGTGCGTATTTCTGTTATTTAATCTTGGTCGAGGTTAGAAGTTCAGTTGAGAAACATAAGGGAACAGATGCTCCTCTGTGACAATGTACCCACGGTCACTTAAGTAGTTAATCAGTTTTGTAGTAATGAGCACATTAGAATTTAAGAGCAGAGAAGCTGCATGCCTGTTGATCAAGCACAGAAAGTTCTGGATTATAGACTACTTAGAGTGTGTGGAGAAAATCCCCTTCCCGCAGTGGGAATGACTGCCACTGATTTGGCCCTTGTGGTTGAACTCTTGCCCGTCATCTGAATTTCACACAGACTATTCACCAGGCCTGCCCAGAAAACTGTCTCCTCTAACTTCCTGTGAACTTGCATAATATTTCCTTGCTTCTTGAATAACTATGATATTAGGCTGGATCTCTGCCCATAACAAGTTTGTGAATTACAAAAGCTGTTGTGAAAGGGTAAGCATCAGTAAACAATGAAACACATCACATTACTATTTGATGCATCAGGTTAGATGAACTTTTATGAAATTCTGGGCTATCCCAATGGTGCCTATTCAACAAACTTGAGCTTAAATTTATCTTTTTGGAGCTTTAAATTTGACAAGGACCATATTGTTCATGATTGAAACAATGTTTCAAAGCTGGAAAGTGGAGTACCAGTGGTTGTGACACTTCTATCTTTCGCAAAAATAATTTGCTGCTTACAAATGCGAACTTGTGTTAAACTTACGGTGATGTACTTTTCAAATTTTTGTCTTCTGGATGGCATCCACCTGTTTACACGATTAAAGTAAAAATAAAGTTGGAGGAGCCATAATTTCACACTTGAAACCCCAAGTCAAATTCCAATGTGAACTTGTATATCTTTCATCAGCTCTTGTGAAGCTAGGTGGTAAAGGTGGTAAGATTGGGATAGGAATGGGTGAGTAGTTCAGGTTGCTGAAAGCATAATAGAGAAAGAGATCAAAATATTTTGATAACAGTTTTGTTGACTGCTTGGTTAAAAGGTTTTGTTCACAGTACTACTGGCACTTTTGACAAATTTGGAGTTTACTTTGTCAGACTTTGCAGGAATATGGACCTTCAGTGCACAAGGCTACAGTTTATACTTTGTCACTTTAGAACTTGAGACGACCAGGATGAATGGGAAGAGCAATGGATAGCTTCAGCTAGCTACAGCTCTACGTGAGAGCAGGTCAACAGAGGTGAGTTGAGCTGGCAGGAAATGATACCCAACTCAACGCATCTTCTGTCTGATGGCAGGCATTTAAACCTGCTGTCAAATAGTGACTGATCGTCTCTTGCCCTCATTGTCTTCACTACACTGTCTCTGTAACACTATGTGCTTTATTCTAGTATTGCCTTTCTAGTACTTCTACTTCTCCTACTTCGCATTAGGGTTAGGCTTCTAGTACTACTGCTTCTAGGTACTGATGGGATGAAATGATCTGAATGACCTTAAGTCATCGGAGCAGGTTTAGGCCATTCGGCTCATCGAGTCTACTCTGCATCATAGCTGATTTACAGTATTATCCCTTTCAACCACATTCTCCTGCGTTTCCCAGCCTTTGACGCCCTTGTTGATCACAAACCTAAAATATACCCAGTAACTTGACCTCCACAGTTACCACCCACTGGATAAAGAAATTCTTCCCCATCTCTGTTCTGAAGGGCCTCCCTCTATTCTGAGGAGGAGCCCTCTGGTTCTGGACACCCCAACTCTCGGAAATATCCTCTCCACGTCCACTCTATCTAGGTCTAGGTGTTCTTGTACATCAGTCACTGAAAGCAAGCATGCAAGTACAGCAGGCAGTGAAGAAAGCTAATGGCATGCTGGCCTTCATAAAAAGGGGAATTGAGTACAAGAGCAAAGAGGTCCTTCTGCAGCTGTACAGGGCCCTGGTGAGACCACACCTGGAGTACTGTGTGCAGTTTTGCTCTCCAAATTTGAGGAAGGACATTCTTGCTATTGAGGGAGTGCAGCATAGGTTCACAAGGTTAATTCCCGGGATGGCGGGACTGTCATATGTTGAAAGATTGGAGCGAGTGGGCTTGTATACTCTGGAATTTAGAAGGCTGAGAGGGGATCTTATTGAAACATATAAGATTATTAAGGGATTGGACACGCTGCAGGCAGGAAGCATGTTCCCGCTGATGGGTGAGTCCAGAACCAGAGGCCACAGTTTAAGAATAAGGGGTAGGCCATTTAGAACGGAGTTGAGGAAAAACTTTTTCACCCAGAGAGTGGTGGATATATGGAATGCTCTGCCCCAGAAGGCTGTGGAGGCCAAGTCTCTGGATACTTTCAAAAAAGAGATGGATAGAGCTCTTAAAGATAGCGGAATCAAAGGTTATGGGGATAAGGCAGGAACTGGATACCGATAGTGGATGATCAGCCATGATCACAGTGAATAGTGGTGCTGGCTCGAAGGGCCGAATGGCCTACTCCTGCACCTATTGTCTGTTGTCTATTGTCTTTCAATGTTTGATAGGCTTCAGTGAGTCCCCCCCCCCCCATTTTTCTAAACTCAAGCAAATACAAGCCCACAGCCGTCAGAAGCTCCTCATACATTAATCCTTTCATTCCCTGGATCATTCTCATGTGGATAGCTTGCAAAACAGTTTTTCGCAGTATTTTGCAACATGAGACAATAATAAAGCAATTATCAAATAATCATTTACTATAAAAGTGATTTTACTTATTTGCCTAAGACAATCTGACAGTACCTTCCAGACCCGTAACCCCTACCATGTCTATCCAAGGCCAACTGGTACATAGGAATACCACAATATGTAAGTTCCACTCCTATTCACACACTATCCTGACTCACATTATATTTTTGTTCCTTTATTATGGGGTCTGTTTCATCCCTAACTTCTGTTTTATGTGGAATAGTTTCACTAAAACTTGGCAATTCAAGAAAGTGCCTCCCACCACCACGAAGGCAGGTGGGAATGGGCAATGAATGCTTCCATTTTTGTCATACCTACATTTCTTGAATGATTTTTTATAAATGTGTATATGATTACTGCTCCATCAATTCCTCTTGCCTTCAGTTGTGGTGAAGGCATTTTACGGAGTTGTTTCCAGGTTGCCACACTTGGATAAGGTGAGTGACAGATGCCAGGTAGTATTTGGAATTGTTTCTCCAGTGATCTCTTTGGCAATCAGCAGATGTTCAGAATTCTGGCTCTTTTGCCTTGGGAAAGTGCATCATTGGCTACTTGCACGTAGCAATGAGTTTGCCCAGCCCCAAACACTTCAAGTGAAATTATCATTCTCTGCATTGATTTCTGGCTGGTGCATAACCACAATATGATATGCATGCAGGTGCTTGCAGGATTCCTGGGCAGCTGCCACAAGGACTTTGCCCTGCAGCATTCTATCTTCCCTGATCTAATCACATCTTCAACCAGACTTGCTGGCTCAATGAAGATGCAGCACCTCACACCATTGAATAATGTGGTGCAATGCAAAGCATTTTAAAAATACGTGGCCCATTGTGTCTCTGTTGGTCATCAAATACCTATCTAATCTCATTTTCCATTACTTGACCTGTGGCAGCCTATGCCATCGGCATTTCAAGTGCTCTCCTAAACACTCCTCACCTAAATGTATCTGTCTCCACCACCCCCTCAGGCTAGTCTGTTCCAGATTTCAATCGGTCTCTGGCTTTTCAAAAAAAATCTTAAAGGATCCTGTAAATTTAAATTCTACTTCTTTAGTTATAGGCAGCCTTGGGGAAAGTTTTTCACTATCTACTGCACCCTATACCTCTCATAATTTTGTACACCTCAGTCAAGTCCACCTTTTAAGCCTTTTGACTCCAAGGATGCCAAATCCAGCCTCTCCCCAAAGCTAAAGCACTATATCTCGGTCAATTCCCTGATGAAATTCCTTTGTACCTGCTCTAGTGCAATCATGTCCTTCATATAGTGTGGTGACAGGAGCTGCACACATGCCTCCAACATGATTTATATAGTAGTACAATACCCTTCCTGCTCTTGTGTTCTGTGCACTATTTAATGAGGGAGCATCATGCATGTAGTCTTAACCAGTAATGTGTTTATATCAACACTCTGCTGTTCTTTCATTCTCTGTATCTCAGCTTTATTGGTTCTTCCAGAATGTATCGCCTCACATCTCTAAGGTTAGATGTCACCTGCTTAACTTACCAACTTAGCAACATCATTCTGTAAAAACAGTGGTCTAACCAAAAATAATGCCTCCTATTTTCCTGTAGTTTCTAAAATACCAATCCTACCTCCTGCTTTCACTTCCACCTTGTTGTTGTAACTAGCAAACTGCAAGGTTCCTAGCAATGATCCCTTTCATCCAGCATTGAACTCGGACTTCTGATCACAAAGGCTACAATCAATCATTGTACTCTGCCTCCTAACCTTAAGCCAATATCATATGCAGTTTATCAAATTATCCTGCATCTTAAGGGCCCCTCTCTTTTGGATCAGGCCACATGTGGATGTTCGCAAAGGCCTTACTGAACATAGATAAAGCAACTACATACGTCTCACTGCCCACATTTGATTACCTCCATTGAGTTGTTTGATCAGTCGGACAGTATCTTCTTTTTAAAGCAATGGCAGCTGTTATTAATTAATCTGTGCCTCTTTGAACATGCTACCAGAAAGAAAAAGATGCCTTTGGGATTTGGAGGCATCCTTGGGTAGCACCCAAGATTTCCAGAATATCCATGGTGTGTTACATCATTGTATAGTAGCTGCTAGGAGGTACAAGAGGAACACAGTGCTCATCTGACAGGTGGTGGTGAAATGTGACCTAACTAATATGCTAGCAGCAGTGCAAATTGCTGCTTAGAATGACACCCTAATTAGTAAATAACTCCATTTTATCAGTCTTCTCAGACCTAATGTAGAAGGAGGTACCTTTTCTGTTATTTACCATCTTTTCCCCAACTGAATGTTACCCAATACAAACCTCCAAGTACCCTCACAAACCCCACACTGCTTGGTAAAATGCTTCACTGGCACTAAAATGCAAAGCCTTTGCCTATTTTAGACTCCCTGCACAAAAGCTTTGTCACGCTCTGGTGACTCCAGCTGCATTAATGTGCATCTTTGGTGTATCCTGATAAATACTGAATCAGTTCATGTCTGCCATCCTCTTTCTCACATATTATTTGGTCAGGAAACCTAAAGATGTGTTAATGCAGTGGCTGTGTTTAAAAAGTCATGAACTGATATTTTCCACTTACTTCAAGCTTCCTCTGTGTTACTGGACAACTGTCCATCCATCATCCCTCACTAAGCCATTCTGCAGACAGCAACTCCAGAAATGAAAAATCCAGCCCATGCATCAACACTGGAGTAGTTCACTGTTGGTTTTTACAGAAGAAGATGGTTCTGCTACCATTGGAGCCTGCGATCTACATTTTGGTGGTGTTTTTTCGGGCTGATTGAGTGATCTGGCACTTTGCTGTCTCTGAGGGTGTTCCATGAGGTTTGAGCAAACTATATAGCCTCGGGTCCAAGAAATCTGGGTATAGGGCATGACCCTATAATCAATTCACTGATTAAAGTGCTGAGGAAGATTGAAATCATCGAGGCAAGTGGGTATTCAGTGGTGTCTACCAGCCTCTTGTTCTCTGCTGCCAGAGGAAGGTGTCTGTGAGTGACGTTCTCTCCGTCCTCCTTGTTCGCTGCTCCTGAAGGAAGGTCCCTGCATCCGAATGGTCCCTCTCTCCCTCGATGCTTTCAGAGGATGGTGCCGGAATTCTGGGTCTTGGGCAAGCTTTCATCAACACAGCTTGTGGATTGGCCTTGGTAGTTCACATTACGATCCGCTTCTGGTCTCTCACTCCTCTTTTTGTGGCTATCTTGGGTGATTTTGAATTAGGGTGGCCTACTGATAACAAACACTGACCTGAACTAAATATGACTGGACTCGTTCAATTTTGTGTTTTATATTCTGTGTTTTTCATTTTATTTATTTATTTTTTGTTGCTGTTTGCATGTGTGTTTTGAGGATGGGGGGGTTGATGTTTTTATTTGAACCATGGTTTTCCTTGTTTTGTGGCTGTCTGTGGGAAAGACGAATCTCAGGGTTGTATACTGCATACATACCTTGATAATAAATGTACTTTGAATCTTGAATAGAGAATATTGAGAGGGAGGGAATTAGCAGCATAACCTCACAAAGGACTGAGGTAGAGGAGGGGCCAAAAATGGTGTACATAGATTTAAAAAATCAGTGGAAGGATTCAAACAGAGATGAGGAACTATGATTTCACCCAGCTGGTGGTTGGGATCAGGAACCCTGCTTGGAAGGGGAGGAAAACCCCCAACACATAAAATATACTGGGTTGTGTCCTTAGAGAGCTGTGACCTGCAGGGCTATAGGCATAGTATTGGAAACTGGGATTAGGTTGAGCTGATTTTTCTTTCAACTGACAAATAAGGGTCAAATGGCCACACCCTGTAAATTTAAAGCAATTATGTATTAGTGAAATCTATTACATATCACAAATTAAATGGAATGTTTTACTCATGATATCTTAGAAATATTAATTAGTGCAATACAGTTTATCAGATATAATGAATAGACTGTTTTGTCTCTAACCTGAGATCTTTCTTTCTCATTTACAATCTACGTAGTAGATATTATTTAAATAGTGAGCTAATTCTATTAAGTGCTGTTAATCTAGAATAAATTGGCTTTGGTATTGTTTCATTTAATTATTTAAAAATTGTGTTAATACTTTGCAATGATGAATGAAATTCAAAACATGAACATTGCGTATGATCTTTTATTAAAGCTGATCAAATATGCTACTAACTTGATGTTGCAGTGTTTGCCGAGCTTGGCAATTACCTTGCAGAGGTTCCATCACCAGTGAAGTTGACATCCTCAGTGTGCAGCTCTTTGTGTTTCTCTCTGGGAGTGCTCACATTTATATAGACCAATCATTTGCTTGCCTTGGTCCTGATTGGTTACCCTTTCCTTTGACCTTTGAATTTCATTGGCTCACGTTTCTTTGGCAATTAGGGGTTCGTAGTTCGTTTCAATATGTTTCTTAACAGAGTTATCAGAAGAGAACTATGTTTCTAAAAATTCTCGTACCTGCTTCGTGTTTGCCTGTGCCAGAACCTCCATGGTGTCCCAGTTACAGTGGTGTCCCTCTCGGTCTTCGTGTACTAAGATCAGTGGCAGTGGATCATGTCTCCGTACCGCCAGTTTGTGTTCCCATAAATGAGATGCTGTTATTGTTACTATCTTCAAGAAAGTCAGCTAATTCAGCAAAAGAAGGTCTCTCTATTGTCTCTAACGAGGAAAATCATTGCCATGAGCCTCTTCATTCACATCTTCTTGGTAGCCAAAGAGCTACTCCTTGAATCACACTGTGGGTTATCTCCATCTGGAGGTATAGATATGATCTTCAGTGTGCACTTGACCTCAACAGAAATTCAGGGAGCAGCACCTCCCACCCATGTGGCTTTTTTGACAAAGTCAGAGTGTTTTCCAAAGTCAGTGTGCAGGGTCCTTCTCAAGTTGTGGTGCACTTGGGACTTTGGGAAGATGGCGCCAGCAAACAATGCGACCAAAGGGTTCATCTTTCAGAAAGTTCACAAAACTACTTTTTTCACTTCTTTTACTACTTCTTTCAAATATGATCTGCTACTATTAGAGCCTGTGATCTACATTTTGATGGTGTGTTTTCAGCCAATTAAGTGATCAGGTGCTTCCCCCTCTCTGAGGGAGCTTGGTGAAGATTTAAGCAAAATTTGTGGCCTGGAGACGATCCCACAATCGACTCCATTTGGAAGACTGAAAATCAGCAAGTACAAGAATGGAAGGCAAGTGGATGTTCAGCGCGTTCTGCCCGGGTTTGATCTCTTGCTCTCTCTCTCTCTCTCCTTCTCGCTCACCATGGCTGGAGGAAGGTGTCTGCATGTGACCAGTCGTTCTCTCGCTCTTGCTCACTGCTCCCAGAGGAAGGTGCCTGTGTTTAATTGGACTCTGTCTCGCTTGATGCTGCCAGAGTATAGTGCCCGAGTCTTGCATCTTGGGCAAGGTTTAATTGGTGTGGTTTGTGGATTGGACTCTGTAGTTCATGTTATGATGTGTTTCTGATCACTCCTGTAATGTCGGCTATACCAAGCGATATTGATCAGGGTGGACTGGCTCTGCGGTAAACAACTCAGCACTAGATGGAACTGAACTGTGTTGAACTGAATGTCTCTGGACTGTTTTGATGATTTTGTGGTTTGATGTTTTATCTTCTGTGTTCTACCCTCTTTTTTTGCCGTTTGTGTGATTTGTTCTTTATTTTGCATGTTGAGTAAATGGATTTTGAATCTTGAATTTTTGAATTCATGGTTGTACACAAACTATGATTCTAACAAAGGTCTACAATAGGTTAAATTTTCTGGGAGGTTGTAACCTAAGTTTAGGTGGATGTTTCCAAAGCTGGAGAATTCTGGTTCTGATGAGAGTGTGATTAGGCCAGGGCCTTTTCTTTTGCTTATAGAGAGAAAGTTGGCAAGGTATTTAAAGAGTCTATGAATTTTTTTTTTGTGTGCCATACTCTGCCAGAACCTTGGCGACCACTTTTTTCAAGTGGTTGTCTTGGAGGAAAGATTCTGTAAGTGGTCCCCCTTGTCCTTCTCACAGCGAGGCTGAGTTGCGAGCTTGACACTCAACCCGGCACAGATGGAAAGTGTGCCTGGGAGCAGCCCGATGGGATTCAAGCTCAGGAACCTTCGCTCTGGAGTCCAGCGCTGATATCACTGCGCCACCAGCCGGGGTATGAAATTACAAGGGTATTTTAAGAGTAAACAAAAAGGCTTCATCTCTCTTAGAAGAGAAGTTGGTAATTTAGGGCAAAAAACTTGTTTTCGGTTCTGTCAAGATCATCTATGATCCATACTCTCTATGGCTAACACTGTTAGGAGAACAAAGAGAGGCCATTAAGCTTTTCATGTCTGCTGAAAGAAAAATTTTAAAGAACTCCTCTAATATGCCCTTGATTTCTTATTACATCTTCATACAGGCCAGCCTTGTCGTTACACCAGACCAACCAAAGTTGAAAAGGCCATTATCAACTGGAAAAACAAGGCCTGGAAGCAGATGGTAGCTTCAATTCATCCTGAGAGATTTCCTTAGTGGTAGAAGACCTTCCCAAACATTGCTGTTGTTCCCACGGCTATCTTTACTATTCCCTTTTCTCAGTTCCCTCGTGTCTGTCGCAGCTATTCCCAGGATGAGGCTTTCTTTTCCAGGACATCAGAGATGTTCTCCTTCACAGAACTGGGTTTCCCTTCCTCCTTCATTAATGCTGCCTCACCCTCATCTCCTCCATTTCATGGACACTGGATGCTGAAAGCTGTTCATGGAGTTATGCATTGGATTGGTTTCGGGTTATTG
Organism: Mobula birostris; assembly: GCF_030028105.1. NCBI lineage: Eukaryota > Metazoa > Chordata > Chondrichthyes > Myliobatiformes > Myliobatidae > Mobula > Mobula birostris. The sequence continues at coordinate 35,604,267 of NC_092377.1, forward strand.
ATTTCAAGCTTTATCTAGAAGAATGTAGATGACCATCATATAACTTTTAAATTATATTGGAAATTGATACAATTAATTAATTTTAATTAAACTCAATTCATTTAAATTAAACTGTGTTTATTGAATTCCTTCCATTCGAAACTGGGTTTTATATTGGTTTTGAGTTTGTCCAGGGAGAAAAACTAAGTGCATATTCTTTCATTTCATAGTCATTGCACAATAATAATTGTATTCAGCCCTGTCCTCGGTAGAATCATGTACAAGGTCCCCCTGTCCCAGATATCTTTCCCTGCTGCTGTTGCCTGGATAACATCCTTGTTTCTTTTATACTTGCCATTGATGAAAGGATTGATACCCTTCTACAGCAGTCATGACCAAAGACTTCACACCTTTTTACAACCACCCCAATTCTTTACTATATTGTTGATTCCTGTTTTGAATTAAAATCCAGTTGAATAATGTGGTCTGGAAGACACTTGTATCAAGAAGCTTGTCACCAATGTCTTGGCCCCATGGTTGTCTCTTGCCCTCGGTTAGAATCTGGGCTATGCTGCTTATCAGCTAACATTTTAAAAAAAGGAATATGGATGTGCGTTGCATAAATTGGTGACCTGTAAACACACATCAGAGGCTGTGCTGTTTCTGAGAGTCTAAATGCTTCTTGTTTACCAGATTCAGAGCAGTAATCTTAACTGGGAATCATGCATGTCAACCCGAAACAACTACAAGCAGGCCTCTTCAAAATCAGATAAGTTCTTTTTAATGCACTTGTTTATAAACCAATGGGACAATTATTCCTCTCTTATCTGACATTGATTGGAATCACTGTAGAACATCTGAGTTGGACACCTCCCATACATGGGAGGCCCTGTGTAACTAAAACCTGAAGTGATGCTCTGCCTGATGTAACTGTGACTGAGGTAGCAGATGGGAGTTAATGTCGATAGTCAAAACATTCTTCCTGGAGTCTATGTAAAATAAAAGGATTTTTTAACTGGTCTAATTCAATGCTTTGCATTCCAGTCTCCTGTAAATTGACCTATATGCCCAACTGAGACTTTGGTGTGCTGATAAACTGTGAAGCAGATGTAATGCCTGTGTCAGAGAATTTTTTTCATAGAAATTGAGGATCTCATCATCATGGATGATGGATTTTAAATATAACCTTCTCAGGCTTTGCCCATACAAAATAGTTTTGCTGTATTCGCATCTACTGAGAGATTCGTTTTGCCCTAATAAAGCATCTGTAAAATAAGATAACTATAGATAAGGCAATTTACAATAATTATAGAATGTCAGCATTTCAGCACAAAGCACTCCTGCATGCAAAAGGTCTCTGAATACGCCATTGTGGAATCTACTTTTTAGTGTAATACTGAGGGAGTGTCATGTTTTCAGAGATTGTTATGTCAATGAGAGATTCAACTGAGGCGCCAACTGCTCACACAGGTGATTACTGGAGACATTTGAAGATGAACAGGAGTTATTCCGTTACTTAATCTATACAAATAACACTAATTAGTTGAATTTGGTACTTGATCTAGCTGTGCACAAATTTGTACCCTCATGCTTCTTGGTTAAATAATTAAAACGATACTTCAGAATTAATATAAATCACTTCAGGATATCCTAACTTCATAATAAGGCAAGGCCAATGGGAAAAATTCAGTAAAACTACACTAAAGAAAATGGATATAAACTTGGAAATTGTGTAACTGAGGATATGGGGAAAGAGTGGGATGAAGGCATTAATTGGAGAGGTGTTTCAGAGAATGAGCTCTGCATTATATAGTGCCTTTTGTGCTGTAAGAGTCTGATAACTATTAAAGTTCTTTCCTTAAAAATTATTAATGTATCTAAAGATGAATCTTTTTTGTTGAATACTGCACAAAATTATTACTTATTCAATTTAATGAAATGTATTAAAAAAGACACCAAAAACAGCAGAAGGTTTCTAAACGACGTGTTTAATTTTTAGCTGATACAAGCAGATTCAATTTGTACGCACTTCATGAGCTTTGAAAGGCAAAGAGTGTGATGGAAAAGCTTGCACTGGGATTTTCTCAGCCAGTGCCGTGATGGGTAGGAAGTGAAGCACACTTCATTGTCTCTGTGCTAGCAGATGGACTGCCTGTTTTGCTGGGGAAAAAATCTAGTGGGTTTCATAATGGATTGATGATCAATTGACAGGATATTGTCTAACTGGGATGAAAGCAATTCTTGATAACTTTGGCTTTCGTGATACTGAGCTGGAGTAATTGTGGCATATTCTGGAAAGGCAGTGTTAGTCATGTAGATTCATGTTATCACAGAGAGTTGATGAAGCTGTGCCTGTGACTGCAATTATTAACTTTCCAAGTATTTACCCAAATCGTTCTTTTAATAGTCACTATTTTTCATTTTCTCCTACTTGCCTTTCAAAACCTTTCGGAATTTGTGACTTGTGTTTCTCTGGGTGGGATAATCATACTTTATGTCCGCAAAGCTTGTTATAACTGCCTCCTTCCTTAAATCTCATCCATCATGCTTCGCTTTGTATTCAGCCCTGACAATATGAAAAAGCATTTACCCTAAGCCTTCCTTGCCTTTTGCTGTCGATGATTCTCCTTTAATTTTGGGTGGAAATATAACAATGTGACATTTAAGAGTCTCCAATAGACAGATGGATAATAGAAAAATGGAGAGCTATGTGGGAGGGAAGGGTTAGATTCATCTTGGAGTAGTTAAAAGGCTGAAGAACCAGAGCTGTACTCTTCTATCTTGGATATTCTTTGCATTCAATTGAAAACCCATACTGTGACTTTGGCTGTTGTCATCAGGAACATTTTAAATAGGGCAAGGGCAGGAAAACAAAGCATTTCTTGGAGATGGACTGACTTTAGATAAATAGGAATGGGAACATCCAGATGCAGATGCAGTACCATAAAGCCTGGATGATGCAGCTGCATGTGGAGAACAGAAGAAGATAGTCATTTGCTCCAAAGGTAACTGCAGTGCTACAAGGGACCTGGACTAGGCATAAACGTCGAGCTTCAATGTGATGTATTCTGTGGCAGTGGATTTTTTCTTCCATTTTGGTAACATTAGAGATGCTGTTGTGTCAAAAACTGCCCATGAAATAGCCTGAATATTTGTTCTCTAAGTATGCCTAAATAACCATGATTAACTTAAAATCAATAAATCGAATTACATCAGGACAGTCAGGACCAGATAGAAAACTGTTAATGGTTTAAATGAAATTCATTATTGGTGAGATTGTAGAGTCACACCTGAAATAGATAATTTAACCTTGAGATCTTATTTTTGTCATGCATGACATGCTGATAAAACTCCACAATTAGGTTTTGGATGTAGTTATTGTTTGATATGTTAGTGTAATTGTGCACATACAATTTTTTTTTTAAAAAGATTTACCTGTTTGCTTAGTAAGCCACAATGCCAAGACGAAGATTAATTGTTTGTCAAGAAATGCAATGTGGTTTAATCTGGCAACAGTTATTACACATTATATACACATTCCACAAAGTATGCATCTTTGTGATTTCCTGTAAATCTCTATAAAAAGATGCAAGAGGACCTTGGGTTATTTGAATAAAACCACATAATTGAATTTCTCAATGCCACCACATTTCTTTGAAAGAAAGATAAATTGTACATAGTAATGAAATGTATTTTTTTTAAAGGGAAAATGATTTTGGTATTCTGCCCAGCAGGAATTCTCAATGACAAATCTCGGGGGACTAACAGAAAGTCCAAGACTTAACCATCTGTTTAGCTTGTTGAGCTGACCATTTACCCTGTGGCAAACTATCCCTGAGAAAACTGCTAGCAAACTCCATACAGCAAAGGTCAACCTCAAAGAGCCCTGCAATGCATTCCCTAAGGATTGTTTCCCTGCCAAGTTTTCGTATTTATTTATAAACAATACACTTAAAAAAAACTTGCTGTAAACTTGTGCTGTTTTGGTGAGGGGTGGGGGATCATGGAAATATTGACTAATTAATGTAATTGTTGCAACAAACTGTTTCAAGCTGTGGATTGCTGAGAACTTCCTTCCTGCAATTCTTGATCTGATACATTCAGGTTTTGTAACATAACTCAAAGGATGCTCGGAATGCACAAGTTTTTGATTAGAGCCAACCCAGAATTAACTTTATTTAGCAAAGGTTGATTAATATATTATATATATATTAATGTCAGAATGTCAGTTTAGGATTTAAGTGTTTTTTTTAAGTTCTACAGTCCATCAATTCTCAATGTCATCAGCACCAGAAATTCATTCTGGTGTTAACAACAGAAAATCTTTTGTATTGTATTGCTTTGCACTTTATGGTAATAAAAGGATATAGCTAAGAGACTTTCAGTGTAAGTAAGATGTCCATCTTCAAAAATGTATGTAAGATTCAATTATGGAATTAATAAGATTTTAAGATTTAGTTTAGATTTAGTTTGGATAAGAAAGCTCACCAATGCCTTTACATATGCAAGAGGCTGAAGAATTTTGGCGTGTCCCCATTGACCCTTAATGATTTTTACCCATGCACCATAGGAAGCATCCTATCTTGAGGTATCATGGCTTGGTCTGACAATTACTCTGCACGTGATTTCAAGAAACTGCAGAGTTGTGGACACAGCACAGCATATCATGGAAGAGGCAGTGATCGTGTGGATAGTCAGAGGCTTTTTCCTACGGCTGAAGTGACTAACACGAGTGAGCACAGTTTTAAGGAGCTTGGAAGTAGGTACGGAGGAGATGTCAGGGGTAAGTTTTTTATGCAGAGAGTGGCGAGTGCATGGAATGTGCTGCCGGCAACAGTGGTGGACGTGGATATGATGGGCTCTTTTAAGAGACTCCTGGATAGGTACATGGAGCCCAGAAAAATAGAGGGCAATGGGTAACCTTTGGTAATTTCTAAAGTAAGTACAAGTTCAGCACAGCATTGTGGGCCGAAGGGCCTGTATTGTGCTGTAGGTTTTCTATTCTAAACCAGCCTCCCGTGAGTGAACTGTGTCTATAATTTTCACTGTCTCAGTAAAGCCAGCCAGTGTAATTAGAGACCACAACCACCCTATACATTCTTCCTTCCTAACTCTTCCGGAAGATACCAACACTTGAAGACACATACCACCTTCTGCCCCACTGTCATAAGACAATTCAATGGTTCTCTAGTACAATAAGATGGAGGCGGCCTTACCATCTACCTTGTTATGATCTTGCACCTTGTTGTTCACCTGTACAGCACATTCTCTGTTGCTGTTACACTTTATTCTGTGTTGCTATTGTTTTAGCTTGTTCAATCTCAATGTCCTGTGCAATGATTTAACCTGTATGAACAGTATTAAGACAGGCTTTTCACTGTATCTTAATACATGTAACAATAATAAACTAATACCAATAATTCTGGACTGCTAACTCAAATTATCTGTAAAGAGACAAACAAGAAAGCTTTACAGAGACCTTGGTAATAACTCTGATAATGTATTTTGTCATCGGTACGATCAGTCTGGAATGGACAAGGTTTTTTCATGATTAACACTTGTTAGTTTAATTGTAAACTTTGTGGTCAGATTATTTGTGTGTTATTTTCAAAGTCTATTTGCTGGTATCAACCTAATGATCAAAAGCATTTTTATTGTTTTAATATGCTACTCCAATGTAGAAAAAAGTCATTAAAAATTATTGACCTGTAAGTTAATTCTGTTCTTCTCTTCACAAATACTGCTTGATCTGCAAATTTCTTTTAGTTACCCAAGTACTGATTTCTTTAAACAGATTTAAAATAGTTTACTATCAATGGAAGTTTTATGGAATTGATTTGAAGTGGGTTATTGATTAGGAATGAAGTAAATGTGGGTTTAGTGCAACAGAGCCTTGTGAAATAAGAGAGAAAAATATCCACTTAGCAATATTGCACTGGCAGCTTATTTGTTAGTGCTTAAATGATTGGTGTATTGAAAAACATCTCCACAAATGGCGTTTGTAAAATTGACTGGTCAAAATGGTAGATCTTAAAGCTGTGATACAGAATGTTTATTTTTCCAGTTTAATAACACATGATTTGGCATGAAGTTCTCCAAGACAAGTACTGTTCTCGTATTGCATACTAGGCACCAATACCATTCTTTTTCCCCAGCTTTAGAAACATTTCCTATTCTCACATCAGCTATCCTATTCAGAGTTTCCTCTTAAACTTTTATTGTTCCATATTTCTAAGCAAGTATTACAACAGATTGGTTAGAGAGCAATTAAAATATCATGTAATTTTGGTCACTCTCAGTACAGGAAGAGAGTAGCAGCAATAAAGAGAGTGCAGATGAGATCCACAAAGATGTTGCCTGGAACGGAGGGCTATAGTTATTTGTAAGATGAGATTGGATGGGCTCGGTTTATTCCCACTGGAATGTCGGAGACTGAAGAATATCTGTACAGGTTTATAACATTATGAGGAGCAAAGGCAAGATAGATGGTCAGAATCATTTTCCTGCAGCAGGAGAACTTCGAACTAAAGGGCATAGGTTTAAGGTGAATAAGGGGCATTTCTCACAACAAGGGAGTGAATATCTGGGCTGAGCAGCTAGAAGAGGTGATGGATGTAAAACATTTATAAGGCATTTGGACAGGTACTTGGAAAGGAAAAGCATAGAGGGATACAAACAAACAGCATTAGTATAGACTGCCATCATACTTGGTATGGATGAATTAGGCTGAAAGGCTTGGTTCCATTATTCTGTGTTTCCGTGAGAGGGCACACTGTATGTTTCTGCTGCCAGCTGACTCATTGGGTGTGTACTTGCCCATGGTAGATCAGCTCATGGCAGCTTTCTTGCCGAAACTGGCTGAGATCACATTGGTGCGTCATTGTTTACTGAAGATGAACGTCATTGAGTGGTGGGTCCAGAACAAGCCCTACAACAACTGTCAAGAATAATTTGATTCAGACATTTCCTAGCTTAGACAACTGACTAAACTATAACAAAAAATATTCCTTATTTTTACACTTCATAAATATACACTTACGAAGTTATGTAATTTTAACACTGAAAAAATGTTAATTAAATTACAAAGTATTCAATTAACCAAGAAACTAGGCCACACACACAAAATGCTGGAGGATCTTAGCCTGCCAGGCAGCATCTATGGTAAAATGTACAGTCGACATTTTGGCCTGAACTTTTGACTGTACTTTTTTCTATAGATGCTGCCTGGCCTGCTGAGTTCCTCCAGCATCTTGTGTGTATTGCTCAGGTTTCCAGCATCTGCTGATTTTTCTCTTGTTTGTGTCAAGAAACTAGGCTGATTGTCTTAATTTTAAGGTGTTGAAAGGAGTGCACAGGGATGCCAGAGGCAGGTTTTCACACATGGAGTGGTAGGTGTGTGGAACAAGCTGCCAGAGCTGAGGGTAGAAGCAGATACATTAGGGGTACATAAGAGACTCTAAGTAGGCAAATAGATGGAAGAACAATGGAAGACTATGTGGGAGGGAAGGGTTAGATTGATCTCTGAGTCAGTTAAAAGGTCAGCACAACATCTTGGCATCTTGGGCTGAAGGGCCTGTACTGTGCTGTAGTGTCTGTGATATAAATAAATTACTTACAACTTAAAATAGGTAAGTTTGGAGAACTTAATAGGTAATATATATTTCTAGTAGATAATTTATTCTAATAATGATTAAATAATAAAAGGGGGAATTATAGCACTGAATAGTCTGTAGATTAAAGATTTATGAAACTCAAATCTTATCTGATCAATATAGTATACTGTAAATTTTATATATTATCTATGCTTATTCTTTGAGGGTGACGGGAACAAAGCTGATTAAACAATTATTAAAGCAAAAAGTGGAAATAGAATATTTAAAACAAAGAATGGGTTTGTTAATAGAAAGGGGCTCCTTAAGGAAATGTCCCTTCTTTCCTTCATGATCTAGAGCATTTAAAATATATATTCCTAAACGCAGTTATAAATATGTATACAGCGAGTTGCCACAAACTGCAGGTGATAAGTAGTTGTTTGAGGGATAATTAACAGCCAGAACACTGGCTGCTGAACCCCAATTAACATCACTATTGATAATGAATGCTTATTACATTGCATGGGCCTTTCTGCTTCGCGTTTTGATGGTGGTATTGATGCCTGTGCTACAGTAATGGATAGCGACATAAAAAGGTGCTGTCTGACATTAACAACAGTAAAAATGCAATAGGAATCATACCATAATAAATGCATTGGTGACGAAGAATAGGGCTTTCATTTTCTTCAACTACAATGTACAACAATGGTTCCAAAATTAAACTTAATTATTGATTCTGACTATACTGTATCACAGTATTTCAGTATTAATCAGTTCACAATTAATTCATCAATTTCCTATTGCTTTCTGGTGCACTATTATTTCCTGCAGATAATTACATGTAGATTACAGTACTGTATATATTATATAGCTAGGGTGCCCAAGACTTTTGCACTGTACAGTATTTGTCAACATGGAGCAGAGAGAGAGATTGTAAACCTGGCAGGAGCAAAGGATGTTGAGGATGCCAAGAGTGGAGTGCCATGGGAGGGGCATGGGACAGGTGGCAGAGAAAGAGTGCCAGGGCAGGGATGGTGTGGCTGCAGACACCTGAGCTCATTTGATACCAAACAACCGGTTTATTGTTCAGTAGAGAATGTCTCTCCAGTGCTTCCCGCTCACTCCCCTCTCCCTTTCCCTTTGCCCAACCATGATTCCACTTTCCTGCCCCTCCCTACTCTCAGTTCCCTCAGTCCACAGTAGAGACACATATCAGAATTAGATTTATCGTCACTCACATATGTCAGGAAATTTGTTTTTGTTTTGTGGCAGCAGTACAGTATAATACATAAAATTACTACAGTACTGTGCAAAAGTCTTAAGCACCCCAGCTATATATACTGTATATATACCTAAGACTTTAGCATAGTACTGTATGTAATGGGATTTAGAGTACAAAATTAGATATCCCACATTTCTGGAAAAGGAAGTATTAGGCCATGTGATGCCCACGTAACCCACATCCATTGACTGCAATATGAGCAGCTTGCCCGCTTTTTGCTGATGAGTACCCAGCCTGCACCTAGCTCACTGCTGAGGGTACTGTGAAAAGGATGGGTCTACTATCTTACTAACATTGAAGTAATTGAATAAGACCTGGAAAACAACACAGGGTGGCACACTAGTGGAAGAAGTGTCTTAGTATGGAAGAAGTGGCATCACATGTCTGAATGGCCAGGAGACAGGAGAGAATCAGAACAGAGAGCTGTGATATTCAATATGAGTAGCTAAATAGAGTTCAATCACCTTATGCAAAGAATGAATCTTGTAATCCTGCCTCCTGGAGCAACCTCATATTTCTCATTTCTCATTTTCCTTCAATCACCTGTCAACAATCTTTGTCTTATGGACCTTCAATGTACTTTGCTACCACCCCTTCAAAAAGCTTACTTTGATTTGATGTGCCCTTTGTTCATTCTGCCCGTGATGACTACAAGACAAAGTCGACTAATGTCTAGCAGCAACCGGTTTGTGTGGCAACCAGCTTGTGCAGAACCCTCCAACATTGCAGCAACAAATTCACCAGCACTATCATGCTGCACCCTATGCACTACTGCAATGTGTAGCAACAATGGAAATTTGTAAATCTAAAACAACTCAGCAGCAATGAAGTAGTAACCGTTCCATTCAATCACGGTGATTGGTAGCTGTCCTGTAGGTGAATGTGCTTTCAGCCACATGAGGTTAGGAGAGGACATTGGTCCAAAATGGCATTGAAATATCGAATCTGTACTGCAAGTCAGCTGATAAACTGATCCACCTGGATGACACACTTCTACCTGGAGTGCTATCACTAGGACTGCCGCTGCAAAATCCTCTACATCTCCCTGTAGGATTAGCAGACCAATGTCCTCTTCCTAGCCAACATTCCCAGCCTCGTGTTCCGTTGACTCAGATGGGCAGGCAACATCATTCATGTGCCCAGCTTCTCAAAATGTTTACTCAATTTTGAACACCCAGTGTGCCAAGAGATTACAAAGTGAGTAGAAAAAGCACTTATTGGATATTCTCAACCAAAACCCATTGATTTTTCAGAGTTCCTAGGCCACAAATACAGAATGGAGAAGTAGTACTTATGGTGGCATTGAGAACTTAAGGTCCCATGTAGGTGTGCATGGAAGTCCACGTAAATGATAGAGATCTAATTACCAACCTGTCAAACATATCTCACAAGATTAAGGCGGACTGTGTGGGTTCCCACACTTAGAGCAGTTACTATGTCAGTTATCATAGAAATGGAGTGGAATCAAGTTGTCCTTAACTCTTGAGATACTGCCAGAGAGAGGACAGCAGAAGTTAGTACAGAACGATTGAAATCTATTTTGATCACCAACAAGCCCTTTGTCCCAGTCTACCCATACTGACCATGGAGCCTTCCTGAGCTACTCCTGTGTTCCTGCATTTGGCACATATCCCCTTCAAAATTTTCCTATTCATGAAGCTGTCTAAATGGTCATTTGAACATCTTGAGCACTTCCATTTACCCACAACCTCTGTGAAAATCCTGCCTCTTAAATGTTGCCCCTCTTGCCTTAAACCTATGCCCTCAGGTTTTAGAATCCCTTACACTGGGAAAAGTCTGTGACCACCCACTTTGACTAGGGAGGACCCTCATGATTTTATAAACCTCCTCACTCCAGGGAAAAGAGACCCAGTCTCCATAACACAATCCCACCAGTTCCAGCAACAGCCTTGTAAATGTTTTCTATACCATCTCTAGCTTAAACCATTCTTTGGTGTGACAACCAGAACTGCACACAGATATCTCACCAACATCTTGTACAGTGGTAATGGGATATGCCAGATGGTTGCATTCAATGATGCATCCAATAAAGGCATGTTTTCCTTGCATGTTCTTCACCCTGTCTATCTGTGCCACTACTTTCAGGAAACTCTGCACTTGTACCCCTAGGTTTCTGTTCAACAACACTGGCCAGGGTCCAGTAATTTATGATGCATGTCCTGCCCTGTTTCAACTTTCCAAAAAGCATCACTTTGCACTTATCTGCCGTAAATTCCATGTTGACATTTCAGGCAATGGCCACTGTATGTAAAGATACAAAGGAAATGTCATTAGAAATGTTAAGTTGATAATGTTGGAGTGGTAGTTGCTCTCCATCATGACTTAATTTAATTTCTGTACATTTCAGTCCTGGTCTGCTGATTATAGGTGGAAAAAAACCGTATTATTTAATCTAACGTGCCTTTTAGTGGTGACCTGGTAAAAAGCTTGTGCAGACCTAATGCAAACAAGCATTACTTTTTCCTGTGAAGGACAATAATCCTTCATCAGTCACAAGGTAAAGGACTAAATCAGGGTGCAACTTCAGTATAAACAAACACCTCCTTCCTGCAGGTCTTCGGCAGACAACAATTACCTCAGTCCAGATATTGTTTCCATTGGGGAAATATTCTTTTGTTTTAAATCCCCTGAAGAAAATGCAAACATTAACTTCAAAGCAAATCAGTACCTGACTCAGTGGAATATTTTCCTTTTTATGACAGAATTATATTTTATATTGGGCAAGTGTAATCTGGTAAGAAATATAATTTATTAATGATGACTCAAATACCATCTGCGTTAAAACACAAGAGAGTTCTCACAGAGTACTGGCCAATAATAATCCCCAACCAATACCACAATAGCTAATAATGTAGTTTTGTATTGCTCTTCAGTTTGTAGGGCATTATTTTGTGTAAATCGTTCTCTGTATTTCCTGGATTTTTGCAATTAATATTATTCAAAAGTATCATGATCTTGAACAATTGCCGAGATTCTGAAAGGTGAATGTAAGTTTCTTTCCACTTGAGTCAGCAGTTTTCAATTTTATTGCTGTTCCCAAGCAGGCAATGTAACAAGAATTCTTGCAACTCTTTTAAAAAAAGTAGGTGCAGTATATATTAGATTGGTGCACAATTCGCATTACCTGCAGTTTCTGTGTATTCGCAAGAGATGCAGAGGTAATTTGGCCTAGTAGATCCACTGGTTTCTGTACTCTATCTGACTACACTTTTTCAACTAATGGCATTAACGTATTATTCTATTATATTCTCCCCATGAATTTGCTGTTTCCTTGGAAAATTATCTATTTCCATCTCCTTGTTCTCTACTGGTAACGGGTCCCACATTCTAAAGCATCTGTGGATAAAGATGTCTCTCCCAAGTTCCACGTTAGATTAATTAGTAATCATTATGCATTGTGGTACATGTGATGCATGTTTATGACAGCACCATGATTTCCAATGAGAATCTTACAGTAACAGTCTACTGGAGCACTTCAGTGAGATTGAACAGGATCGGGGGTGGGGGTGCAAAAGGGGGAGGAAATGTCAACATTTCAGGTTGAAACCCTGCATCAGGACTGATAGTGGAGAAGGGAGTTTGTTGCTCTAGATTCCAGCATCTGCAAATTGTCGTGTCTCCAGAATCTTACTTAAGTTTTTCACCTTTCTGGAGAAGCAAGTCCTAGCCTGTTGAGTCTTTCTAAAGAATTGCTACCTCATGGATCTGCTGTCAATTTCAGCCTATTCAGTAAAGTTTTAGGTCATCTGGGCCAATCATACTAGGTGCAGCCATAGTGATATTCATATTAGTATTGTTATCTTTAATAGTTAATAAAGGTTCATAAATACAGTGCTCTTTGGAGTTATAAATGTATCACAAGTGTTGCTTGTGTACTTTTACAGAGCATACCTATGTATGATCAGAATTTTATAATTATCAAATGAATTGGTATGTTTATGAGGATTCCCTAAAAGATATGAGCTTAAGTTTTTTTGTCACATGTATATCAAAGCAAACATTGAAGAGCATTGTTTATGTTTCAGTTGCGATATGCTAGTGTCGCCAAGCTTCGGGGGCCAATATAGCATGCCCACAACTTACTAGCTGTAATCCAGATGACCTTCAGATCATGGGATGAAACCAAAGCATCCAGAAGAGACCCATATGGTCACAGGAACTGAGCGCTGATCTTCCGATTAGAGGTGCTGATGAGCGTTACGCTACCTGCTACACTACGATGCCTCCTCTCTCAGTAGCAAGGTGCAACTTAGACTGGACTTTGCAACCACCTAGTGTTTATAATTTGATAATGACACGAAAGCCAATAAATTACCTGTAACATATTGAGAGATATGTTTATTGTTTACTTTAGGCTTGCATGTGCTAACTGTGCAAACAGATAGACAAAAGCTATTAGCTTTTCTGTATCCTGCAGTGCTTTTGCACGGCTTTATACCTCAGCGCAAAGTCCAAAACAGATCATTGTAGCATTTCTGATTATCAGAATAGTCAATCAAATGGTTAATGCACGGTTTTAGAAATAGCTACAATATGAAATGAGCAATGAAAAGTGTTCAGCAATTTGATATTTAACTGATTAAGTTGAAAGTAGTTAATGGAATATCTATTAATTAACAAATTTGTGGCATGTGAAGAACAAACTGATTTAGAGTGGCCTAAATTAAGGAGGTTGTGGAGTAAAAGCCTATTTAAAAATTGCTTGATTGATTTTGTAGAAATGATATTGGTGGACAAAGTATTTGAATGGGAGTGAACATTTATAGTGCTGTATGTGGATTTACACTATCGACTAAGCATATTGGACACTTGCAGTCTATTCTAATCATAATTTGTCTAACTTTGTGTTTCTCAGACATCTATTATGTACACTTGAGAACATGATTCAGAGTATGGTGGTTGTACAATTTCATTTCCTAGAATGGTAATCCAGAGGCCTGAACTAACAAATTTCATGCTGCTACTGGATTGCGATTCCAATCAATAATTTGGAATTTAAGGTAGAGATAATGATGACCACAAAACAGGTGGATTGTCATTTTAAAAGTCCCCTGATTCACCATTGTTCTTCAGGGGAAGAAATCTACCACCTTTACCAATCTGTACCCACTAGCAGTTCAACGGCAATTAAGGATGAACAAGAATGCTGACTTTGCCAGTGACATCTAGTTACTGAAATATGATCTTAAAATAAAGATCGCTGTGGAGCCAAACACTGTTGAAAGTATTTTGTAGAATAACATGGTGACCAGTTGAATATAACTTTAATGCATTGGTTGATTAGGGAGCACCACCTAAGGCACCTACTTTATAAAATCTGAATTTCAGAAACTCTGATGCAGAAAGAAGAGATACAGCAGAATTTATCGCATCAGGGTATCATCTCAACCTCAGGTTAACGTTGAACCCATTGAACAAGGAATACTCCTATTGAGGCAAGACAATGTGGATTCTGGTTAATGGCTTATGTAGTATCCCATAAAAGAAAAGTTGCTACCAGGTGTGCAGCTAGACTGAATAGTAACATTGTACACTTTTTAATTTGACGATATGAGGATCCCAGATGGTGACAACTTGCAAAAGTACTAAGAATGTGCAGTACAATCCAAGCCATAATAATTTGCATCTGTTAAACATTTCTTTAAATATAGAATAGATATTGGAAAACAGAAGAGATGACCAAGACCCTGGTCAACGATACAGATTTTAATGAGCAACTTAAATATGTTGTGAGGCAGAAGAGGGTTAACTCTGTTTACTCTATATGTTTGAGAGTCTTCCCAAAATATCTATATTTGTTCAATGAACACTGATGTTACGAAGGTAGGTGTCTAATCCACTTCTGGAGCGCACACGTGTATTTACATGTATTTGAGTAAAAGGACCTCGGAGAAAAGCAAATGTGGTATAATGCTGGTCATTTTCTTGTCTCAGTGAAATCCAGTTGATGATTACCTTAAGGTCAGTGCCACATTAGATTTAAACAACCTTGCAAACTCTGTACCTGAGCTTTCTTAAACTTCCTCAGCATCTGGAGCTAATGTGTTAGTTGCCTTCTGGAGGAGGGTCAGGGCTAATAGTTATTTGCCTGAGACAAGTGATTGTTACGACTTTTGGTGGCTATAATTAGATAGCTCAGGTTAAGTAGTATTTGAAAAGCAGGGCTATTATTTAAAATTATACTAGTGGTATTTTAAAAAAAATGAGAGGATTAGTTTACATAAATCCCTATTTTTACTTTTGTCCACCATATTATTAATCTAATTCTGTTCTTTTCTGTTTTACTCTGGAAATTCTTTAAAATCCATTTCACTTATTTGCAACAGATTTTTAATACCTACTGTACGGTGGTTATTTTATCAAAAAAATTGTCAGAAAAAAGAATAACCTTGCAAGCTCACTTATTTCAAATGCTTTTAATTAGTTTGATGGTAAAAAAGATGGCTTGTGCAGAGATGGCATGGATTGATGGATGGTAAGAGAATGTGGGGTTAAAGAGAATTGTTTAAATTGAATGAATGTTCAGTCTTTTAAAATGATGTGAAGGAAGGCACAATCAAATGCAGATATATTTTAGAACTTCTATTAGATTTGAGAGTACTTAAGGATGTCATTCCAATCACCAAACTAACACAAAATAGGGTTCATTAGGGTACACGATTTAATTATATTTTTCCAAAGCAATGGATAAACTACTGTTATTATAGAATGTATAAGTTTGAACACTTCACATTGGAAAGGACGTTACCATGGGTGATAGGTTTATAGATTTACTAATGATTTCTTGAGGAAAGTGCAAAATGGGCACACGAGAGACAAACTGAAATTTAACATTTACATTCAATTTACCAGCAAAATGATAGGTGTTACTACATCAATGGAGGTTCTTGAAAAGATCTGAAAATTAAGATGAACACTGTGTTGCAGAGTGAGCCTGGTAGTGTAGGGTCTGAATGTAATTGTGCAAGTACGTGAAATACGTCAATATGTGTTCATCAAGATAACAGAAGGCTTGCTAGAATCATGTCAGATCTTTAAAAAAATGAACGGTTGTGGGATTTTAGTTTTTGTATGAGAATGGGAAAAGTTGGGAGAAGGTTCAGCAAAGCGTACATTTAAAAACCACCAGGACCCCCAAGAATTGTATAATATTTAAATGAAAGTTTAGATTCTGTTTGACAAGGCTATTTCTTCTATTTCCACTAGAAAATCTAGAGCAAAATTTTGTGGTCCTTGTCACTATATCACCAGACAATGATCGATTAGTGCAGTATGAGTAGATATCCACCTCTTAAGCAAAAAGTGCAGATTCTGAAATAACAGCAGATACCTAGAGTTTGGGAGAGGAGCAGTGATAACATTTCATCGCAGTGAGCTGAAGTGGTAACTGATTTTTCACTCCAAAAATTCCCCTTGACTTGCTGAGCATTTTCACCATGTTCAGTTTTTAAAGTAAGACTCTTGGTTCTATTCAGGTTAAGATTTCCTGTGATGCTGAAAACAGAGTGGGATGATTTCCTATGTTGGCTATTTCTAGTAAAAATGTGTGTCCTTAGAGATTATGGTTCCACTAGAAGTCACATGAAGAGGAAATCTTCCCATTCTGTTTACAGTTTTGTTAACATGTAGTCACAGCAGGAAGCCTTTCCTTGTGCTGAGGGCAAGCATGGTGCTTCTTTGTAGGAAAACAAAATCAGAGGGTCTCAGTTGGAGCATTCTAACAAGGTTCCCATGCTCAAGGCTGGGAAGCTACATATTTGTGCTGCATTCAAGGTAGTACAGGATTCCTAAAGAGGAGAGAAAATGGATTCAAAATGAGTGTGTGGAAATACAAATTGTACTTAAATACTTCATTTTTGTAGCAATGTCAGTATGGTTTCATTCTTTTATTACATTGTCTGGTTTATAGACCTTTCAATTAGACCACATTAAAACAAAATAGATACAAGTGATATGTCAGAGATTCTGCATTAACAATTTATATTAACGGTGCACAGTTGACTTGTTTTGATTTATTCTTGATCAGCTTCCCTGTATGTAGCTCCCCAGCAAAATGTTTTAAAGCTTTATCGTGATAATTGCAAATGTTCTAGGCTCCAAACTAACTAGCCAAGAAAGCTCTCTTCTTCAGATACTTTTGTGATTATGAAGATGGTGCTTATTTTATAATCTAATTCTCCAGAAGTTCATTGTTTTTCAAGTTCATTATATTTAGTACATTTATGTGCTTACTTTGCAAGCAACGTTTTCTGGTATGAGTTACAATTGTTAGCTTGCAAAGTAATTCAATGCTTGGAAACTTTATTTGCATCATCTGGAGGTTAATTCACTTCCTGTTTGCCATGCCTTCACAGTAACAAAGTGTTTCTGGAGGTTGCTTAATGAGATTAAAAGATGCATGTTATTTTATCTTGATGTAAGGCACACAAACAATATTTGCTATGATGATTGCAAAATCTACTCCAATCTTCTGCATGTAACTTCATTAAAATATTTAATAATTGTCTGGCCTAATAAGTGAATTGAGGCAAATCTCTGAGCTGTAAGGAAAGAAAGGCCAGTCTTTCCTTAGGATGTGGTAAATTATTTTTACTTTGTGCAAAAAATTCCTAAAACAAACTGTACACAACTCTATCATTCC